>NW_006408597.1:1326866-1385106 GCF_000296735.1 Chrysochloris asiatica
TTGTGGTTCACGGTCCAGCGCTTGTTCCTACAGAGCCACCACACTCCCTTTGAAAAATTGTGTGTGTGTGTGTGTGTGTGTGTGTGTGTGTGTGTATGCTACTGCTAATGTAATTGTTAGGTGCCTTTCTGACTCACAGCAATTCTGTGTAGGGTTTCCAAGGCTGTAAATCTTTACGGGCGCAGAGAGCCTCTCTTGCTCCACGGAACAGCAGGTGGATTAGAACTGCCAATTTTGCAGTTAGCAGTCCAGTGCTTACCCTACAGTGCCACCAGCACCCTCTCTATATATAACTAACACCCAACAGTAATCCCAGCAATCATTTAGAATTTAGACTAATGAAATATTTTCAGGAAGGATTATTTTGTTACTGTCATTGTCAGCACCTGATGTTAATAAAATTCAGACTAGCTTTTTGTTAAGCTGGTGTCATGGATTGAACGGTGTCCCCATAAACACATGTCAATTTGACTGGGCTGTGATTCTCAGTGGTTTGACAGTTATGTAATGATGTAGTCATCCCCATGAGGTGATCTGATGTGATCAGACAATCAGCTGCCAAGGAGCTAGGGTGGGCTACAACACCCTTACATAGGCCACAGCCCTGTCTGATGTAAGGGTAGTTCCCGCGGTACAGTCTGCATCACCTTTTATCTTACAAGAATGAGAAGAGCAGGCAGTACCTACAGCCACCAAGAAGCAAGAACCAGGAATAGAATGGGGTCCTTTGGACCAGGAGTCCTAGTACTGAGACCCTCTAGATCCAGGGAAGGCTTGATGCCGGGCCACGTGAAGATGTGATAGATGCCAAACTAAACCAAGTTGATGCATATTTTGAGAGGACACAATCCAATCCATGACAGACCTCATCTAACTTCAGGGAGAGTAAGAAGATTCAAGATGAGCATCAACCCAAGATCCCTATGAAGTAGAGATCAAACATACTTCCACTCGCTAAGCTTTTTGCTTGTTCTGACATCAGCCATCCCCTCACCCACCAAGGATTCTCTGCTGGGTTTGGTGGTTTGTTGCAGTGGCCACACAGAACTCTCAAATCATACTCACAATTATGGGGTTTATTAGGGAAGGTAACAGGTTGCAAATTCTAGATTAGGATCAACTCGGAAGTCACAGGAAGAACGCAGGAGACAGAAGACAATTCATCAAACAGGACAGCTTCCAGCCCCTCAGATCCTCCTCTGCTATACCTGTAGGCAGGCAGGCCTCACCCTCTGCCTCTTCTCAGGCAAATGTTAACAGATCTTTAGCTCCATCACTAAATGCCCAGAAGCACCCCACTCCACCAGGAAGCCTCCTGAATGCACTGAGCTCTCCTCACTTCAGGGGTCAGTAAACCCACTGCAGCCTCCTCATTCTGTGAGCCGGGAAGCCCACCTCAGCCATCTCACACCATTTCCTGGTTCTTGCCCCTTGTACCACCTCACACCACCTTGTGCTATCTAATACTGTACCCAGTGTTATAGCCCTTGTCTCCTGGGCTTAAGAGGTTCTCAGTGCAAGGATCCCAGGTCCCCAAATCCCACTCTGATCCCAGCTCTTCTAGCTGTAGTGAGGGTTCCCTCAACCTCTGTGTGATTGGTTCTTTTAAGACTAGCAGGGGGGCAAAACTGATCAATTCCCTGAATAAAACACTATTTTAACAGTTGCTGTGCAAGTTTCACGTGCCTTATTTGCGTTGTTCCAGCCAATCATTTTGTAGGAGTTAAGAGACCATGGCAAGTAAGGTCGTTTAAAAGGCGTTTGCACCACATCTGTACGTAACCCTCACCCCCTTGAATTCAAATCAATAGGACATGGAAAAAGTGATGGCATGTCACTCCCATGATTGTGTCACATACAAACATAAAGCTCCACCCTGCTAACATGCGCTAGGCACGTCTCCTTGCTGCCTTGATGGAGTAAGCAGCCATGCTGAGGAAACTCAAGTGACATAGAGCTAGGGGAAGCTTGTAGGACCGAGGGTGGCCTTCAGTCAACAGCCAGCAAGAAGCCAAGGTCCTTAGACAACCTTGGGGACTAAACTCTGCCAGCAACCTGAATGCACTTAGAAGTAAATTCTTCCCTAGTCAAGTCCCGGATGAGAATGCAGTTCAGCTGATGCCTTGTGAGTGTCCTGACCCACAGGAAGCATAATGTGTATTGGTTCTGATGTTGGTTGCATTTTTGTTTTTAAGTTTTTGTGACGATTTAGATGACAGTTTAGAGAACGAATTGGTTTTCCATTCAACGATCCATACGCATTTTGATTTGTGGCATTGATTGCGATCCTCACACTGTAACAGCACGCTAACCAAGTCCTGTGTTTACCATTTTCATTCATCTTTCTTTCCTTTCTGCCTTCTGAGCTTTCTCTCTGGTAAATAAGTATTGTTTCAAGCTTCTAAGTGTGCTAAGTGTGATATAGGAAAAGCAATATTCTGCTATTGGCTGCACCTAAGACAGATTTCTCAGGCACCCAACTTACACTCCTCAGGCTTTGCAGCCTGAAACAGTCCAAGAAAGGAATACAAGAAGGTTCAAACCTAGAGCACGCCCCAGTGTTCTACCAAAGCATCTGATGTGGTGTTGGCCCCTTCATTGCACGTCCATAGCAGCTGTCTGATGGTGGCAGGCTTTGGAAAGGGAGCTCTGAGGTTTTTGAAACCTGCCCCCTGACTAAAAACAAAAAATAGTTGCATAGGGGTTACAGTGTCTTCCTAGGTTACCCAGATACATGTTCAGAGGCAAATTTTAACATTCTAAGCACATTGGGCTTTGGAGTCACTAAGAGCTGGATTCAAATCTCAGATCTGCTAGTTTCCTTGTTGTTGCTGTTAAGTTGCAGTTGAGTTGGTTGCGATTCATTAAGACACTGTACAGGGTTTCCAAAGGAGCTCTGGTAGCGTAATGGCTACAAATCGGGCTGTAAACCGCAAGGTCAGCAGTTCAAAACTACCAGATGTTCTGTGGGAGAAAGATGAGGCTTTCTGTTCCCGTAAAGATTACAGCCTCAAAAACCCTGTACAGGGTCACTATGAGTCGGAACCAACTCCACAGCACTCAACAACAACATAGGGTTTCCAGGGTGGGTTTCAACTGCCTACCTTGCAGTTAGCAGTCCACTGCTTATCCTACAGTGCTTTGGTCAATCCATTTTCTTCACTATAAAACGAACATAACATAAGTATCACTATTCACATACTTGTATCAATAGGGTTGTTATGAGGACTACACTAGAGCATCCATTGAGCAAAATAATTCCTGGGTGGTGCCCATTATGTGCCAGCAGTTAGACGGTCAGTGATTAGCATATACAGTCCCTGGTTTAGCTCTGCCTGTAAAGAGCATAAAGAGCCCTGGTGGCACAGTGGTTAAAGCACTCCACTGCGCCCCAAAGGGTCAGCGGTTCAAACTGCCAGTTGCACCATGGGAGAACGATGTGGCAGTGTGCTTCTATTAAGATTTACAACCTTGGAGACCCGATAGGGCAGTTGTACCTTGTCCCATTGGGTTGCCATGAGTCAGAGTGGACTCCAAAGCCGTGAGTGTGGGGTGAATAAAGGACATAGCACAGCCTGGCAGAGAGCAAGCTTATGTAAAATGTTGTAAGCCCTCTACATCCACCACCAAGAAAGCTCTAATAGCTCCCATTATTGAACCTCTGTGGTGCATTTCCAACTGCCTACATCTCCCCTGTGATACTCCGCAGGCTTCCCAAGCCCAGCATGTGACATGTCTGACAGAGAATTCACCTTCTTCTCCCTACAATCTGTTCTGGAGACATTGTGTGTGTGTGTCAAGCCTGGTCAACCTGAGATTGAGCTTGGATTCCTGCCTCCCCCTCACCTCCCACATCCACTCAATCATCAAATCCCCATAGTCTTACCCCTAATTACCTCGGGTTCCCTCTCCATTCCCACCACAGCTGCCTTGGTTCAACCTACACACAACTGAACTACGTAAATACCAAACTCTTCGTGATCTGGACACAGTTACGGCTTTTGGACCAGTCCCCCAATCTCCTCCACTTTGATGCTGCAATATTGCTATAAGTGAAATCAAATGTTACTTATGTGATGCACTGTAATTTATATAGCCCACCAATTCTCCCCACACACTCCCATGAGCACTTTGTTGTTTAAACCCAACCCTCCCTGCTGTCTAGATTCCAACTCATAGCCATCCTATAGAGTAGAGTAGAACTGCCCTATAGGGCTTCCAAGACTGTACATCTTTACAGAAGCAGACTGTCAGATCCTTCTCCCGTGGAGTGGCTGGTAAGCTTGAACCTTCCAATTAGCAGCTAAGTGCTTTAACCACTGTGCTGCCAAGGATCCTTTGTCATTGGTTGATGGGTTGTGTGCCGTGGGGTCAGTTCTGACTCATAGCGACCCTATATAGGATTTTCAAGGCCGTAAATCTTTACGGGAGCAGGAAGCCTCCTCGTTCTCCTAAGGAGCAGCTGGTAGATTCAAACTGCTGACCTTTTGGTTAGCAGCACAACTCATAATCCACTATGCTACCAGGGCTCCATTGTTGTTGTAAAGTGGCATTAAGTTTATTTAGCTGCATAGTAGACTGAGTAGAACTGCCCTTAGGCTTGCCTAGGCTATAAGGATCTGTAGTGGTTATGAATTGAGCTCCTAACCTCAAGGTCAGAAGTTCAAAACTACCAACTATTTTGTAGGAGAAAGATGAAGCTTTCTTCTCCTGTAAAGATTTTGTTGTTGTTGTTAGGTGCCATAGAGCCGGTACCGACTCAAAGCGACCTTATGCACAGCAGAACGAAACACTGCCCAATCCTGGGCCAACCTCACTACTGTTGCCACACTTGAGTCCATCGATGCTGCCACTTGGCCAATCCATCTCATTGGGGGTCTTCCTCTTTTTCTCTGACCCTCCACCTTCCCAGACATGATACCCCTAAAGATTTATAGACTCGGAAACCCTGTACAGGGTTGCTATGAGTCGGAATCGCTTATAATAACCACCACCAATCTTTACGTGAGCAGATCAACAGGTATTTCTTCAGGAAGTCACTGGGTGGTTTCAAACTACCAACCTTTCAGTTAGAAGCCAGATGCTTAACCATTGCATCACCAGGGCTTCTTACTTTATAGTCCAGCAAAACAAGTGTATTGCCTTTGCAGTATTGTACCCCTGCCTGGAATCATATGTCACACCACAAAGTCGGTGGTTCAAACCCACTAGCCACTCCTCAGAAACCCTACACAGGGTCACTATGGGTTGGAACCAACTAGATGGCACTTAACAACAACATACTAGTTTACTTAATGCTCACAGCAGCCCCATGCAGTGGTTGGTAGCATTTGCCCCATTTTACAGATGGGGAAATGTAGGTGCAGACCGATTAAGTAACTTGTCTCAGGCCAATAAGCCTGAATTCACAGCTGAGTCTATGCTTTGAACAACTTCGCTACATTGAGTCTGATTCCTCAAATCCAGATTTATTTGTCATAATGTCTTGATAAGTTTAGCTGTGATGCCTGGTGCGTGATTGACTAAAAATCCTGAAAATGTATCATTGTTTCCCGAGAAATGATCATAAATTGCTCCCCAAAGTAACTATGGCAGCAGTTGGAGCCTTAGCTGTTTACCCTTATGATGATGATGAAGATGTGCACCTTGAACAAATGGACCCATTTCTAATTTAACCAACAATCAAACTCCTGTGGGTTCTTCTGCCTCCTAATTACCAGATTGAACCAAGTCAAAGTGCAGTAGCAGCATGAACTGCAAGTGATAATGGTGTATTCATTATAAAGAGTGGACGGCCATTGGGCCAGGCAGCTTCTTTGGGACAATAGCCAAAGATCTTTCTGCTCTGCATCCTTTCAAACAGCTAACCAATGCTTAGTTTCCTCTATGAGTGGATGTGTGGAACCACTGAGATGAATTGTGTTACAACCACTTCATCTTCAATTGCTGTCTCCTACATTCAAAGAAAGTGAAATCTATGCAGGCCCCTACAGGAACTTTGAACTCATTCAAAGAGAGTCAATGAATCTTAGTATCATGTGTTTTTCCTCAGGTCTAAGCAATGGACTATAAGGAGCTCTGGTAGCGTAGTGGTTACGAATCTGGCTGCCAACTGCAAGGTCAGCAGTTCGAAACTACCAGCTGTTCTGCGGGTGAAAGATGAGGCGTTCTGCTCCCGTAAAGATTTATAGCCTCGGAAACCCTGTACAGGGTCACTATGAGTCAGTTCCGACTCCATGGCACACAGCAGCAGCAAGCAATGGACTATAAGCCACAAGTTCAGCAGTTCGAGCCCACTGGCTGCTCCGCAGAAGAAAGATGAGGTTTTCTGCTCATGCAAAAACTCAAAGCCTCAGAAACCCTGTATAGGATCACTATGAGTCAACACCAACTTAGTGGTACGTAACAAGTAGAAAATTCCTTCCTAGGAGCCTTGCTGGTGCAGTGGTTAAAGCACTGAAAGGTCAGTGGTTTAAACCCACCAGTCATCCATCAGGAGAAAGATGTGACAATGTGCTGTGAAAAATGCAAAGCAGGAGAAATGGATGAAGAGTGATGAAGATGGAGGGGAACAGGGATGGAGTGTGTACAGAAGTCACTCTAGATAGAGGGACCAGGGAAGGCCTCTTAGAGGATGTGTCATTGTGGTAAGTCTTGAGTGACAGGAAGGAGCCAGCCTGAAAAGGGAGCAAGTGTGAAGTCTCTGATGCAGGAATACGCATGCTGTGTGTCAGGAGTGGAAGGAAGGTCCAAAGTAGAGTGCTTGTTGGGGAGGAGGACATGAAATAGAAGTGGGAAGGAGTCAAGGATCAGCTCGTTCATGTTAGAGTCAGTTCCAACTCATAGCGACCCTGTATAGGGTTTCCGAGGAGCAGCTGGCAGGTTTGAACCGCTGACCTTGTGATTTAAACCAACCTTGCTGTCCAGTGCTTTATCTCACAGCACCACACAAGTGCTCTGATACTCAGCTGGCAAGTAATGCTTATTTCTCACTGATCTTTGAGGGATTTGATGATTCTATTTGGAGGAAATCTCATATACAGTTTAAAGATTTGATGTTTGTTGTTTTAGTTATTTTCTGGTTTGAAAACTATTGAAACCTCAGATGATTCCTCCGAGTAATCACCTGGGCACTTTTATTTTGCTTCAGTCTCTTCTTTCCCCATTAATTAAAGATAGTATAATTGATGTACTTTCATTCACACATGGGAAGTTGCTGTTGATCCAAAAAAATTACTGTTATTAGAACCAATTGTTAAATGCTACCCTTTCATTTTGATCATCATACAAGATATAGTGGTGTGCAGAGACAATTCAGAATCTAAAATCCACTACCCTACAGAAATACTTATTCCTTTGTCTTTTATCCTTTTTCCATCTAAAATTCATTAGAATCTAGAAGCACAAAGGCAATGCATTTACTTTGAAGCTGCATTGGTGGAGGTAATTGAGGGGACGTAGTGAAGGAATTCCAAGAGCCAACGATGAAAGTGAAGTGCATGTTTGCGGTCAGATTTAAAAAAAGTAAAATTCCCATTGCTTAATATCCCAATAGGGCCTGGAAGAAGAGAAGTTAGACAGTGTGTGAGCTATTTGATTGCTTATGCTCAGCTATTAACTGAAAGTTTGGTGACTTGAATCTACCCAGAGGTACCACCAAAGAAAGACCTGGCGATCACAGCCATTGAAAATGCTGTGGCGCACAAAGCAGTTTTACTCTGTCACACAAGGGGTTGCCATGAGTTGCAATTGGCTCCCTGACAACAGGTTTACTTTTTCGTGTTTTATATTATTGTGTAGAAATCATGAAGAATTCATTCATTCATTCAGAAAATCCTATACAGGGTCGCGATAGGTCAGAACCAACTCGATGGCACTTAACAACAATCTTCCTTATTGGTTGATAATGGGCATAAGAGGAGTTGTTGTTAAGTGCCGTCAAGTCGGTTCTGACCCATAGCGACCCTGTATAGGATTTTCAAGGAATAGCTGGTAAGTTTGAACCACCAATCTTGCGGTTCAAACTGACCTTGTGGTCAAGAGTTTATCCTACAACGTCACACCAAGATCTGCTTTTTTTGTGCTTGCATACTAATTTGTAGTGAACAATTAAATCCATGTAAAATTAGTCACTCCAGATTATGTATGCAAGCATAAGTAAACCCATGCTTACATTTCTTCCTGGGTACTCCATCCCTGTCAGGGATTGTAATTTGAAAACAGGTTTTGATCCTATTGGAAGATGCTGTGTGATTGGGAGAGAGACAAATGCCAGCCATACCTAGAAGCAGAATCTTTGATGTGGTGAGAAGATATGAACTGTTCACTACAGATCAGTAAGCACAAGTAAACCTGGGTTTACCTTGCTTACTAAGGAGCTCTGGTAGCATAGTGGTTGCAACTTGGACTGCTAATCTCAAGGTCAGCAGTTCAAAACTACCAGCTGTTCCATGGGAGAAAGATGAGGCTTTCTACTCTGGTAAAGATTTACAGCCTCAGAAACCCTATACAGAGTCACTATGAGTCAGAACCGACTCCATGGCATACCACCACCACCTTGCTTACTGAGAAACCTGCCATTGCATGTGCTAGGCCTTGAGTTGGTCTGGGGGTGAGCTAAATCACACATGGTTTCTATAAGGAAATTACCTCAATTTCAAGTCCATGCTTTCTATTACATGTATTTCTATGTATCTGTGTTGGATGGTGGTAACCTGAGATAGCTGTGTGAGACCAGATCTTGCAGGGAAGGCTTTGAGTCTTTCCCAAAGGAAAGTTGACATTCAATCATCCATGAGAGAAGTTGAATTCTGGGTCAGGAAAAAAGCATTTGGAAGAAGCCCTTAGGATGGAAAGGAAAGGAATTTCTTCTCCGGATAGCATGAAAGTATTGTATTTTTATCCAAATAATTCAGGAATGACATCATTTCTTTTTTGGGGGGAATCCGAGCAAAGCTTTTGCATGTTAGTTCCCTATGCACCCTCTGCGTGGTGTCATATTCAAAATCATGATCCTTGGCAGGGAGTTTGGCAGGTTCTCACCTCTAGGGGGGACCCTATGGCCTCTAAGTAGTGTGTTAAAAGGAGTCTGTGTGCATGTCCCATTCTTTTCATTCAGTCTTGGCGATGGAGCAGCCTGTTTCTGGTCCGGCTGTGATGACCTGGAGAGGTCAGTCGAAAAGAAAGCAATGCTCTTTATATGGTTGAGGTGGGGCTGCCAGGACCACTAGTCCCAGGAACAGGTCAGTGTCCAGGGCTAGAGGCCAGTTGCCTTTCTCCGCCTGAGACATTTCCTTTCACAGGTTCTCATTATCAAAAAGCCAGCTGGTTTCCCTAGAGGGTATTTTTTTTATCACCTTGTTATTTCAGATCTGGGTCTGGTTATGTAAAATCTATATTTCATTTTTGTTGTTGTTACTGTTAAGTGCTGTTGAGTCAATACTGGCTCATAGTGGACCCTGTGTTGGGTTTCTGAGGACTTTTAAAATCTTGGTGGGAGCAGAAAGCCTCATCTTTCTCCCGTGGAGCAGCTGGTGTGATGAAATCACTGATCTTGTGGTTCGCAGTCCAGTGCTTATCATACAGAGCCACTGTGCTCCCCGTTTAGATCAGACTAAAAGACTACAGACCTGAACAGCAAACAGTGAGCCTGAGTCTATTTATGACCGCAAGACCGGCAAAACCACCATGAAAGTGGTGTGTAATATACAAGTACTCATCAGCGCCTGAAGTAAATTGCCTTCAGATGTCACTTATTCTGTGAGGAGCAGGGAGAAAGTAGGTGAGGACAGCAACTACCATGGAACTGTCATTTTAGAAGCAAACTTCACTGAAGTGAGTGTGACACCCCATAACCACGCTCTGATTTTTATTATCACCAGACCAGCATCAAAACTCCTCATAATGTGTAAATATGTGTGGAAACACAGTCTCTGGCTTTTGAACAAGCTTGCATGGTCCTTGAGTGTAGGCCAGGAAGGGCACCGACTCCTTTCTTTATGGTTTGTACATGTGCGTGTAAGTGCCCCATTACCAGAGGTGTCCCAGACAAAGGTCATGTTCTTCTTTCAAGACGATAAAGCTTATTCAAACTCATGTTGACTTCTCCTTATTGAACTCTTATGTAACTTTTTATTTACTGAATGATCAGCCATTATTTGCACTGTTTCTGAACTCTTTCAAATTCTCAGGGCCAGGTTTTATTTCCCCCAGTGCAAGCTGAAAGTCCAGTAGATGATGTTAAGGAAACTTCAGAAATCACCACATGTTGATTGCTGAGGGGGGATAAGATTTCAGCTCTCCTTCCTTATGAGAAAAAAAGAGTCCAACTAAGCATATGTATGTTAGCGTTAAGGGCTGCAACCTTTTTTTTTTTAACCAAATATTGATAGCACAAGTGTGATAGATAAATGAGTAAGGCAGTTAAGATTCTAAACCCAATAGTGTAAATCATTTTTTCTAACCATTCTTTATTTCCTTTAAGATGGGAGTAAGAACCCTAGTGATGCAGTGGTTAAAGTACTCGGCTGCTAATCAAAAGGTTGCGGGTTGGAACCCACCAGCTACTGTGCATGAGAAAGATGCGGTACATCTTTACCTTCTATACAGTTGACAGCCTTGGAAATGCCATGGGGTAGTTCTACTCTATCTTTTAGGGTCACTGTTGAGTCAGAATCGACAGTGATGGGGTTTGGTGGAAAGGTGGGTAGTGGTGGTGGTTATGTGCTGTGGAGTCAGTTCCAACTCATAGCAACTCTATATAGGGTTTCCAAGGCTGGAGCAGAAAGCCTCCTTTCTTCCATAGAATAGCAGGTAGTTTCAAACTGCTGATATTAAGCCTGACTCATAACCAACTACGCTACCAGAGCTCCTTGGTAAGGTTAAGAATCATACAAATCATATAACACTTTATATGATTTCATGGGGGTAAAAGTTAAAGTGGTTTGTGCAAAGCTCATTCCTGTTTGGTGAAAGGATTCCTGTAACATGAAGTAGCACAACTGGATTTAAATATGCCCCCTGCCCTCTTTGACTATGGTGGGGCAGTAGTAAAAGGGCTAGGCTTCTAACCAAAAGGTTGATGATTAGAATCCACCAGCCGCTCCAGAGGAGAAAAATGCGGAAGAAATGTAAACCTTCTGTAAAGATTTACAGACTAGAAAGCCCTATGTGGCACTTCTACCCTTTACGGTCGAAGTCAAATAGACCGGTTGGGTTGGGTTTTGATTATCAAAGAAGGTTCTTGCCCCCCAAAATAGAAAATCTTAATATCGTGATATGAAAACATGTATTTGTAAAATATTCCTAACTCAGTTCTCAAGTTTCCTTCTCCTCTTTGATAAGGGATCAGAAAAAGGGGCGTGTCTCCCTCCAGGACCTAACCCTTCTGGAAAGACTGGTCTTGAATAATACCTTTCAGAATCTTACAAAAACCTCCAGAATGAAAAGAGCACCAGGTTGGTCGCATTCAACTTAAATGCTTTTATTGACAATGTCTTTGAAACAATAAGCAAACAATGCTTAAATTTTTCATTCAGATTCACTTTCCACATGTCAAAAGACCTCAAGGTAGAAAAAAAATAAAATAAAAATATAAATATCTGAGATCGTTTTAATAAATAAATTAAAAACACAATAAAACGTTTTCATGGAAAACTGTTAATGTCAGAACATTCAGACCACCTCAACAATGCATGATCAGTAACATTACAATGAACATTGATGTTGAAGAAAAACTACAGTACATGGATATAGATAGCTATTTAGCTCTATCTACTAGAAAATAAAGTCATATCTTTTCTTAGTTTAATATTGGTCATTTCTAATCAAAACACACTATTGCCAGGAACACAGTAGTTATTGTTAAAATCAGCTGCACTAGATACAATTTGAAAATATCCAGCACCAAGTTAATTCCAATAATGAACCCAACAGATTAGTTAATGCTAAGAGAAGACTAAGGTGAAAGAGGAAAGAGACACAGACCCAGGCCTGGCTCAACATGCTACTAACTACCAGCTCTCAGGTGTCACTGGGAACAATACACACTCCATGCGTTTTGCTACATCTCTGGAAGAGGTAAGGACTCGAGTCCAGGTGTGGGATGCTTTCAAGTCCTTGAGGCCCATAGCCTGGTGTGATTCACGCACAGATAAAGTCCTCCCTAGGTCTACGGGAACCTTTAAGGGAAGACGTGTTTCTCCTCTCTGTAATGCACCAACTCAGGCAGTGGCATGTATGGGTGCCCCCTGCCTCCCTTTCCTTGCCTGCTCACAGGGCCAGCAGTGTAGGGGAGCTGAGCGAGTCAGAAGAGGGCTCATTGCTGCTACTGCCCTTGCGATGGGCCGCCGCACAGCTGGGAAAGGAGTCAGCCTCAGGGTAGGTAAAGACGAAGGAAGACGTATAAGTAGTGCAGCTAGGTGTGCAGGTGACCACGGGGGTGCACAGGGGCTCCATCTCTGTGGCCAGGGGCCCCATCCCCAGGGAACCGCTGTGCAAGGGCTCCCAGTCTGCTGCATAGAAGGAGCCAGACAGGTCCATGTCCGGCACCGAGCGGGCGGTCTCAGAGCCGCTGGGTCTGGATGATGCTGGGAACAGGAAGTCATCAAAGGGCTCAGCCTTCAGCTCCACGTTACCAATGCTCTTGACAGGCTCCACTGACTTGGGCTCAGGGTCATTAAGGAGGGGTAGGGTGAAGGCCTCCTCAGACTCCGGACTGGAAGCTTCCTGGAGGCTCCCACTAAGATCAAGGGAAGCCACAGACATCTCTTCTGGGAAACCCATGTCATCAGGGATCTTGCAGGCAGGTCGGTGAGCTGCCAGGATGAACTCCAGTTTTTCCTTCTCCTTCAGCAGATTGGCAATCTCCGTCTGCAGAGCAGATTTCTCATCTTCTAGTTGGTCTGTCTCCTGTATACAAAGAATAAAATAAAGCATAAGACACAGTCTTACTCAAGAACCCTGCTCCCTTAGGCCCAATCTCTAACTTTCACCTTGAAGTTGAAACAATGGAGAACCCATGAGCGATACCTACCGCTTGGAGTGTATCCGTCAGCTCCCTCCTTCGGTTTCGGCATTTGGCTGCAGCCATCTTATTTCTCTCCCTTCGGATTCTCCTTTTCTCTTCTTCTTCTGGGGACAACTAGAATAACAGAAGATCATCGGTCAGTAACACATCAGCCATCACCTCCGTTCACCCACCCAGTGAAACTAGCTCCAGCAAATTCCCAGCTTAACACCACAGTTAAGCCATTTCTAACCTGCAGTTGCAGGTTGGGTGTCAGTAGCATTTAAAATAAGGTCCTCGTTAAGAAAACACAGAAAAACGCAGTGTAACAGCATGAGATCGAGAACTATAGGGGGGAAAAACTCTGGGACTATCTAGAGACTGACTTGGAGTGGAAAAGGCTTGAAGCCAAGGTTCTCCTTTCAGAAGACGGCACTGACTCCTCTCTTCACTTCCTCCTCCCACCCCCATTCCCCTTACAGAGAGAAGGTACTGAAGAGTTCGTGTTCACCTGTTCTACTTTGCCCCTCCTGCCAATGCTCTGCGCTCTGCCTCCTGCGGTAGTCTTCACTATGCCAGCTCGAGAGTAAGCCCCAGCAGAGGGGGTGGGCACTCCATATGGGTGGGGGGCTCTAGTCTGCGATGGAGCCACGGAGGAAATGAGGGTGGGCTGAACCAGCCACTGCAGGTCGGGGCTGGTTGAGATGGCAGTCACCGTGGGGATGAAGTTGGCACTGGTGGCAGCCAGATCTGTGCAGAAATCCTAGAATGAAACAAAAGGGGGAAACGGACGTGAGCTAGCAGGTTCCAGACACAGGTGGGTCGCGCTGACTTCCCAGTGCCGCATGCAGCAGGGAAAGAGATGGCCAAAAAGCATAACATTTCCATCTTAAATGTCCTCAGTCTTCCCCTTTGCTCCCCAGAATTCCGCAGCGCGGAGCCTTTTGCCTCCATCCTGCTGCTGCGTTCGCGTTATCCCTTCAGCATCACTCGCTTGAAAGGGGGTTTGTTATAAATATCCCTGACGTCTGCGCTGACGCAGGCGCCGCTCCGGAGTCTCCTGAATGAACTCGCTTTTTATCAATGAAACTGCCTTACACACCCGCCTGCTGCACCTTCTTTCCCCGCCCCTCCTCCCGGCTCCAGGCTTTGGGGTGGGGGAAGGAGGGAGACCAATTACTGCTTTTAGATGCCTCCCCTGAGAACCCAGGCCCTAGCCGGCTTGTCTTGGAACATATTTGTCCCAGCACATGTCAGAGACCCAACCATGCATTGCGGGCGCGGGACTGCACGGAATGAGTCTGCCACCCGGAAGGAGGAATCAAATTTTACTATGACAAACGTGGGTGCGCTCGGAACAAGTCCCAGGCTCCCAAGCTAGGGCTGCTCCCACCGGGACAACCTCCCTCCCAAGCGATAGGGAGACTTCGATGAGTCTTCTCGAACATCCTGCCCGGGTGTCCCCTCCCCAATGACCCCGTGCCCCGCAGCGGTCTTACCTGCGCATTGACCGGGGAACCCAGGCTGGAGAAGGAGTCGGCGGGCGAATGGTAGTAGGAGAGGCTGTCTCCGGCAGGTGAAGCGCTGCTGCAGCGGGAGGAGGACGCCTCGTAATCAGCGTTGAAGCCCGAGAACATCATGGTCGTGGGGACTAAAGGCAGGCAAGGGGCCGAGGGTGGAGACAAGTGGGAGCTGGGAGCTGAGCTGGGTGGGAGCGCGGGGACTGCTCGCTCGCTCGCTCGCTAGCTGCGCCGCCGGCTCTGTCTCGGTTCTCCTCTGCTCGTTGCAGATGCGGTGGAGTACGAGGCGCCGCAGCCGCGGCTTTTATAACAGCATTTTATGAATGAGTCCTCGCGTCATGGACGAAACCATCGCAGCGCCGGAGGGGTGGCGCTGGGCTCTTGGCGCCACTGTGACTGCCTCGTCGCCTCCGTTGAACTCGTATCCCCCGATCTCCATCTTGTTGTATTTTTTAAATATGTAAAAAAAAAAAAAGTAAAGCCTGTGAGTACTTAGTAACTGGATCTTAGGGTTAATGTAACCCCCTAAATGAGAGGCTTCAGAGACGGCTCCCCCCACGGCTACAGGGAACGGCCGTGGAAACCTGCTGACGCAGATGTCCTAATATGGACATCCTGTGTAAGTGGGGAGGGACTGACGGGAACTGCTCTCCGGCTGAAGCCAACACATAGGGTGCAGCGCGGGGGGGAGGCGGGGGCCGCGCCGGGGGAGGGGAGCGGGAAAGGAGGATAATGAGAGCGCACCTTGGTCAATGCGGATCCTTGTTCCTGGGGTGGGGGTGGGGACGGGGACGCGTCTGTTCAGAACCCCAAGACAGTTCAGAGGTTGAGGTTCCGGTACAGGAGAAACAGGTACAAGACCCCCACCCCGCAAGGGCTTAAGCCTCGGCTCAGAAGCAATACGTTCCCACCCTTATTTCCAGTTCTAGACTCAATTCTGTGCAATTGTGGAAGCAGACCCTCACCTCCTGGCCTCTGGCCCCCGGGTTCTATCTATAATCAATTCTAAACTGCGTTTAGAAGCAGAAAGTCGGGGGATCTAAAATAAAGAGAATACGATAACCCACTTTATCTACGACGCCGGTTATTTTAATTTCAGTTTTGTTTTTCAAAAAAAGCCAGTATATAGATAGATATTCCTACATATGGTCGATAAATATATATATATATATATATTTTTTTTTTTTTTTTCGCCACCGTGTGTGAGACTTTTACTGTCAAACCCGTAAGACATCAGCCGATAAACATTGTGCAAAACCCCCATGCAAGGATGTCTGAAGGGGTCATTGACCTCGTTCTGAGCTGGGCGGGAGCGCGGGAAAAGGAGTGGGTGGGTGGCATGGGCGTCCGTACTAGGTGGGGTGCATCTGTTATGGAATTCAAATCCGAGTTAGTTAAGGGGTGAGGGGCAGTCTGTCCAGGAAACCCGCAGCGGGTGATTTTCCAGCGCGGACTTGGAGTGGGGAGGATGAAAGCGCTAGCAGGACCATGCCTAGCAGCGCGCCAAGACCGAAGACCGCGGGCCACGGGGTACCCCCAGGCGCGGCTCGGTGGCCTGAGAAAAGCGGCTACGGGAAAGTCAGGTGCTCTGGAACGCGCCGCACCGCCAGACGTCCCTAGGGTCCTGCCCTTCTGCCAGGCCAGCCAGGGTCACACTGCACTGGCTGGGCCCTAGCGCGCTGGCCACCTCTCGGTGGGCCCTGGGGATCATGGCCCGCGGGGGGAGGGGAGGGCACCTCGAGAGAGGCGAGGCAGGGTTAGGAAACTGGCGAATAGTTCGCGGCGCGCGGAGAGCTTGGCGGCCGACCTGCCTCCAGCCGCCGCACCCCGGAGCCAGGCGATCCTGCTATAGATAGTAACAGGGAAGCGGCTGTTTACAGCAACACAGCGCCGCCAGGGCCGTCTCCAGGCGACGCCGCGCGAACGGGCGCGCCGTCGGCGGGGCAGTCAGCCCGCCCTTACTCGCTCCCCAGAGTCCGCGGCCTCAAGGGCCGGGCTGCGGCCGCCCCAACAGCCTGACATCATCCTCCGGGTTGGGGGCTGAGCGCGGCTCGCGCGGGGCTGTGCACTAACCTCCATTCTTAGAGATCCCAACGCGGCGCTAACGGGGAGGGCAAGGAGGCGGGGATCCGTGGAACTGGGTCACTTGCTATTTTTGCATTCCCAGTCACAGGCAGAGGTGAAAACAGAATTTCATCATTGTATGTCACTGGTTTATGTCGGTGGGAATTTAGGTGTTTATGTTTTGTTTTGTTTTTCTCACTTAGAAAAAAGAGAGAGAGAGAGAAAAAAGGAAAAACACATAACTCATAAACAGACTTCTGGAGCTGCTCTGAATCCTAAAGCAACTCTGTGGGCTTCATACTTCTAATTCTGTTTTCTATGAAGCTACTTTACTGTCCTTGGTTATTTAAAGGAAGAAAAAAAAAGTGCTAGGAAGGCAAATCCATTTCTCATATTTATATATCAGCTTCCAACAAAGTAGGTCAGGCTTTGAACTCCTGGCTTGTCCTGGTCTTCCATTCACAACTGAATCGCAAGACCACTTAAGACAAAACATAGAATGATTCGATTAACTTCCCCTTCAAAGTTTGAAGCAGCTCAAGCCAACATCTTAAAACTGTCAAGGCCTTATAGCCAGGATTTCTCTCATGTATTATTTATCTTGCCTTTGCCAATAAAAAAGGAAATGGGTCTTTGGGTGAGCCTGTCCTCTCCAAATAGCTAATCCCTGTCTTGCCTAGCACCATTATTCCCACAGAATTGGGGACTTAAATGCATCCTCTGAGAAAGGCAAAGCATTTACTCATCCATCCATTAATTCATTCATTCACTCATTCTAGAGCCTCCTATGGTCCACACTGTGCTGGGAGCTGGTGTTTACTGTAATAAATAAGGTGGACCTACCTCTACCCTCCTAGATAGGCCAACCTTATTGAGAAGACTCCCTAGTCAATCAAAGTAAGCATACGGTGCTACAGAACACAAGGGATTGGGACAGGTCCCAGGAGAGGAGACACCAGTAGGAAGATGGGACCTAGATTCTCTGTCCTCTAAGAAATGACATGATGGCCAAAGCATCATTGAGGGAAGCAAGCACTCAGCTTACAAGCAGTAGTACTAGATGATATGTTCTCAGACTCCCTCTCCTGCCCCATTAGCATCTCAAACCTGTGATTGCATCCTGACATATTCTCACATCTCAATCCACCATGATATGCATTTCAGAGCTGCAAAAATCACATTTAAAAAAATAAGGAACTCACACAACATAGCCTGAAAATAAAGGCATTTAAATCAGTACCAACATGTAAAATTACCTTTGCCATTCGAAAAGATCAGGATGACTTTGATACAGATGTGTGTGTCTCTATGATTCTGTGTTCTGAACAAGTCTGAACACGTAAAACCAAACCTTATGTAGTTAGTGCTTATTTATATGCTCAGTTTCTATTTGGGGATCCAACAGTGAAAAAGGAGGGTAAAATCCTAAATCTGATTTTAAGCCAAACTGAAATTAAATCCAGTTTTTCTTAGCAGATACAATCTTGCTATTTTGTACTCTTCCTATGTATGGCACTTGAATTGAGATTCAAGCCACACGAAGCATTTGGTCAATAACTTTGGAAGTTACTGCACATTGGTTAGCCTACTGTTGTTGCAACATTAAGTGAAAGGCTGTTGTCTGTGCCGCCTACGTAAATGCTGCCGCAAACAGCCTGTCCCCAACATGCAGAAGTAGTTATTTCTTTGGGGAAGTGTGGTCTACTAGTAAAGCGTTGTGGTCATAGCACGGGACCAGAAGTCAGGAAAATGCGTATACCAAAATCAACTCTTTCAGGGACTTGGAGGAAGTCACTCTCGGACTTGTTTAGCGTCTACATACTTTAGGCCTTTGTCTTTTGCACATGTACTTAACACAGAGCCTGGCACATAGTAAGTGTTCAAAAAAGTTTTCTTGAGTGAAAAAAAATGAATGACTGCTCCATCCAGATGAGGTAAACATAGATGGTTGTCCTTTATTGATAACTGGAAATCCAATAGATGATGTCCTTTTGGCAAGGCTGAACAGGCTGAGCCTTTTATTCTTGGGTATGAATAGGCAAAAATTGGGAAAGAGAAAGCAGTAAAATGTTTGGGCTATTTTCAGCTGATGCTGCTGTTTGTATAAAGAGCACCCTGTTGGTTCACGATGAAAGAGGCAGCTTACTCTTGTCATTGAACCTCATTAGGAAGACAACCAGTGCCCATAATACCATAAATGCCACATTGTCTGCAATGACAATGACCCTGTTTACAATCACCCTCTAATTTAATCATTCTAAATGTCTGGACCCAACATGGGAGAGAAGGGTTCCAAGATTTCTGCAGGACTCACACACACGTGAGCACAATGAAATGTCTTAAAGGGTCACAGTTACTCACTCTATGTGGCTCAGACTATTGGCAAAAAGATTGCTGCTATTTTAAAACCGTGGAGGCACAGATTTACTCTCCATCACCCTCCTCCCCCCCACACACACACACACATGCCACTGCTACTAATTAGTAATAGGGATTTTGCCTCTTTGGGAAAAACTGTTTTCATTCTGATCAGCTCTTGGCTTTTTGACAGGGGCTGATGATTCAGTGGGATCCCCATCCTTCTGCTAATGTGAGTGTTTAAACAAAGCTCTGTGTGGTCCCTGGGATGCACTCCATCTGGATCTCCGGAAACTGGAGAACAGCTATGATGCCTAAGATCAGTGTTGTCACTAGGGGAGTACAGACAACACTTTTAGAAGGGATGACACCAAAATGACAGTCTTTAAAATTTTAGTACAGTGTTTCATCAGAAATTTCTATTGTTTAAAAAATATCCCTGAAGTTGGTTATAACAATACAAAAAATTTTCTTAAGCCTAGTTTACATATATGAATATACCTACAAAGCTAGAACTCGATGCTGATTTACTGTGTGAATTGTCTCATGTGCTCTGGTTTGAGCTGTCACTATTACCCAATTACAGTGACTCTTCAAATCATGTAGGTTTCATCTGCAAGGCTACAAGCACTTGCTGTTGTTTTCATTACTGCTGGTGTTTTTACAGTTACTGATGTTGTCACATTTTCTGGTGCTCTAACTACAATATTTTAAGTAAGTATACTTGTGAACCTATACCAATAACATTTTTGAAAACGAAGTTATAACTAAAGGAAAAGGAGAAACATTAAAAAAAAAGTTTCCTCTCATTTACTAATAATGTTTTAATTAATAATGTAATTCAATGTAGAAAGATTTTACAAAATAATTTTGTTGTTAGCATTTATGTAATGTAAGAAATGCATTTAAGCAATTTACAACTATTTTATCACATATTGTTCTATCATTAAAATTGGTAATAAACAATACTTTGGATTCTGTATGGTCTGGTACTAGAGGATGTCCTTGGTGAGGGGAGGGCAGGGTGACACCAGGAGTTAACACACTGGGCAACATTAGTGATGTCACTGCCTAAAATGAACACCCTTCAGCCCAAGCTCAAGTCATCTTTCATCGCCGGTGGCAGCAGCGGACTCTCTCCTCTTATCAGCCATGTTGAACCTGGCCACAAAAACAAGAGCTCCCCATCAGCAGACAAATGAAGCATCCTGCACCTCAGACTATCAGTACCTAGGATGCCTTGTGTTGACATTCTGTGGCTCTGGTGGATTTAGCTACAAGAATTCCAAAGGAACTCCCGCTACATCACTAAATCTCTAGGACAACAACACACCCTCAACTGCAGGGCTCCCATCCAATGTACAAATCTCACACCCGCATGAGCAGGGCCACAGGTGGTTAGAATGGGCTGGCGTATGATTCGCTCGAAGGTGTTAAGACATTTCAGGTGCAGTTTCCATCATTTGCTCCACCACCTTACGCAACAAGAATGACGCCTTTTAAAGAGACATTAATAATTGAACTCTCTCCCAACCCCGCCAAAACTTCATATCCTAAACCAGGAAAACTCAGCAATATGTGGAATTTGGCTATGTTGCCTTCTGATATGTTAGGAAAGAGATCATTGTTTCGTTCTCAAATGAGACGACTTTTTGTTTTAGTTTGGTGTTCAATTGTATTCTACAAGAACACTTCTGGTTGCAACTCCAAGCTAAGGTAGGGTTTTTTTCCCCCACTGATGTTTTATCTAGAGTGTTAGTGAGTTAGGAATCACTGATAACATCTCACCAGCGGCTCTACTACAGATTTGTACCTTCAGACCATGGCCCACCAGAGATTGTGAAGTAATTAGGTAAAACAGGGAGCAAGCCTGTTAATGTTGAGTAGCTTTCAACCCATTGAAACTCCATGTACTACAGAGTAACATTGCATCCTAAGGTTTTCTTAGCTGTGGACTTTAAGGAAGTAGGTTGCCAGGACTGTCTTCTGTGGCACCACTGATTGAGTTCAAGCTGCCAACCCTTAGGTTAATAGTTGAGTATTTAGCTGTCTGTGTCACTCAGGACTTCTAAGACAGAGACAGAATATGCTTTGTCAGTGTTTACTTCCCTACTTAATGGAGTTTTGAAGCATAAGGTCAGCAGTTCAAACCCACCAGCTGCTCCTCGGAAACCCTATACAGGGTTGCTGTGAGTCAGAACCAACTTAACAACAACAAAGCAAATTTATTATCCCTACAAGCCTGTTTAGTGGTCAGTTTACAAAATTACACTAAAAAGAAAATGCACACTTGTTAATGTGGTCTACCAAGTCTGTGAGCCGGCACCTGTCTGTCATTCACTCCACTCCATTGGCCTTCTCTCTGTTTCCCACATATTCCCACCAGTTCTTTGTCTTCACGATTCCATCTTCCCCTAGATCTTGATATGTTGATTCCTCCTCATGATTCACATGTACTCAAATAGAACATCTTTAAGACGGCTGCCTTGACCCTGTCCAATGTTGCACTCCTTCGCCTTGTCCCTTTGTATATCAGTCTTGTTAGCAGCACAATGATTCTGTCATCTTCGTGATTAGTTGCAGATGGGATGACTGTGACCCATAGAGTGTTCATTGACTGATTTTCAGAATCCAGGCTTTTCTTCCTAGTCTGTCTTGTCTGGAAGTTCCACTGAATCCTATTCAGCATTAATAGCAACACACAGATCTCCACTGACAGGTCGTGGCTACACATGAGAGGCATGGACCGGGAGTTGAGCCTGTGTTTCCTACATGTTGTTGTTGTTGAGTGCCATCAAGTTGGTTCTGACCCATAGCGACCCTGTATAGGGTTTCCAAGGAGTGGCTGGAGAACTTGAATCATCAACCTTACAGTTCAAATTGACTTTGCAGTCCGGCACATTAACCCACAGTGCCACACCAGGGTCAAGAATTCTACCACTGAGCCCCCAATGCCCCCATTTTCTGCCACATTACCCTGGTTTTATTTTCTATCCAGCACTTGTCACTTTGCTAACCTGTTTATTTATCTACCTTCCAGGCTGTAAGTGCCACAATGGAAGGGACATTGTCTTACTCAGTAGACAATAACTGTGTGTGGAATGAGTGACCATTAAACAAAAGGCTCGTCAGTTACTTCCCTTGTGATTGAGAAGGCCGTGTGGAGTCCCTTTTTGAACACACACAGGGGCTTCTTCTCTGCCCCCAGCTCAGTAGGGAGAACCGGATCCCGATCATTCACTTAAATGTTTATAAACCCAAGCGGTACATCATCTTTAGGACTGTGTAGACTTATCATTAAGTGTTCTGGAATACTCATACTTCTCAATGTTGTCCATAGCTTGTCATGATCCACACAATTGAAAGCCTTTGCGTAGTCAATAAAGCACAGGTAAACATCTTTCTGATATCCTCTGCTTTCAGCCAAGTTCTATGAAGAAAAACGTGGCGTCAGGATTGGAGGAAGACTCATTAACAACCTGTGATATGTAGATGATACAACCTTGCTTGCTGAAAGTGAAGAGGACTTGAAACATTTACTGATGAAGATCAAAGAGCACAGCCTTCAGTATGGGTTGCATCTCAATGTCAGAAAAACAAAGATCCTCACCACTGGACCAATAAACAACATTCTTACCTACAGAGAAAAGATTGAAGTTGTCAAGTACTTCATTCTTCTTGGATCAACTATCAACACTCGTGGAAGCAGCAGTCAAGTGATCAGACGACGTATTGCATTGGGCAAATCTGCTGCACAAGACCTTTTTAAAGTGTTGAAAAGCAGAGATGTCAGCTTGAGAACTAAGGTGCGCCTGACCCAAGCCATGGTATTTTCAATAACCTCATATGGATGCGAAAGCTGGACAGTGAATAAGGAAGACCATAGAAGAATTGATGCCTTTGAGTTGTGGTGTTGGAGGAGAATACTAAAAGTGCCATCGACTGCCAAAAGAACCAATAGATCTATTTTGGAAGAAGTGCAGCCAGAGTGCTCCTTGGAGGCCAGGATGGCTATGCTTCGTCTCTCATACTTTGGACATATTGTCAGGAGAGAACAGTCACTGGAGAAGGATGTCATGCTGGGTGAGGTGGAGGGTCAGAGAAAAAGAGGAAGACCCCCAACGAGATGGATCAGCCAGGTGGCATCATTGATGGCGTCAAGTGTGGCAGTGGTGGTGGGGTTGGCCCAGGATCGGACATTGTTTTGGGTTGCTGTGCATGGGGTCACTATGAGTCGGTTCCGACTCGATGGCACCTGACAACAACAACAACAACAACAACAGACTTATCATACCTGATTTCTACCCACCACACACCACACAAGAGGGTGTGGACTTGTTTTAGTTTTAAATCCACCACTACCTCTGACAAGGAGTCCTGGTGTAGTGTTGTAGGCTGAGCACCAGATCACAAGATTGCTCCTTGGAAACCCTACAAAGGGTAACTAACTGTGAGTCGGAACCAACTCGACAGCACTGAAAACAGTAATTGGCACAATGAGAAATGTCACCTGGAATGAGTCACACTGCAGATCCTTTCTTTTCCACAATCTCAGCCCAGCACTATAAGTGACCTTTTAGGAGATATTTGGACATGATGGTAAAATCTAACTTTTTGTTGTTGTTTTGGAGAGTGGGGTTTGGGTGGGAAGGGGGTGGGTAGGAGTAAGGAGTTAAGATTACAACTATGACTAGATCTAGACAAGGCCTAGAACTTTGTTTAGTGTTAGGGTTATGGTTAGGACTAGGGTTAGTGTTGGGGATAGGGGTTGGCCTAGGGCTCAGAAAAAGGCTTGATCTAGTTTTAGGGTTATAGTTAGGTTTTTTTGTTCTTGAAATCTACTTGATTTCCATTTCATTTGAAAGTTCTATAACTACTATAGATCCTCTTCCCCAGTAATTCAAAATTAAACAATATGAAACTGTAAAATAAAACTTTATTTAAATATACATACACATCTTATAAGTATGCTGAAATCCTGCCAGCGTATAGACCACAGGAGGGAGAGAAATAGTGTTGTTACCCTAGTACCAGGCACTCTTCCTAAGCACTCAACACACAGAATAATGCGGCTGGTGAACTTGAACCACTGAACCTGCAGTTCAAACCAACTTTGCAGTCCAGCGCATTAACTATCAGCGCCACACCAGGAGCCCAAAATGATGGATACAATGTTCTTATTTCTTTCTCCAACTCACTTCTCCACCCATACCCCAACACATACTTATTTGGCTTCTAGGGAAATCCAGCTTTGATTGGGCACGTGACTGGGGTCAGGCGAGCATTTGTTGATTGTCAGAAGGACTGGAGGTTTGTCACATACCACAGGATCACCTGAGGCCTATCTTGGCTGGAGCTGATCTCTGAGGTTAAAAACAAAGTGCTCCTGCCTGTTTCAGATTGATTAGCATCTAGGTTTTACCAACCCCGGTATGGGATTGGCTCACAGAATTCATTTGAATCATTTGGCAGACCTGTTCTATTCCTTTCTCCAGATTAATCAGGCAGCTTGGAACAAATCAGAGGTTACCTGCCCAGAGGGTGTCTGTGGGTGAAGACCTCGTCTTTGATTTCACTTGGACCTCTGTTTACTGTGAATGTGAACTTTCACAGTAGATGAGGATTTTAGAGTTCGTTTGCAACTACTAACACTTCACCATCCAAGTCAAGTTTATTTCAACTAGGGTCCCAGCCAGCTGGAGTCTGTCTGAGTGGGGAATTTGGAAGAGTGAATCAAAAGGTTGTGAAATATGCTGGGGAAATGGAGAACCTGGTGTCCTTCAGCTTGCGTTCTATTCGTTTGCCTACTGTCATAGGCTGAACTGTGTCTCCAAAAAAACTAGGTGTTGTAAATCTAACACCTACACCTGTGGTTCTAATTCCATTTGGGAATTTCAATGTTATTATTATCATGTTAAGAGGACATATCAGCGCAGGGTGTGTTTTAAGCCAATCACCTCTGAGATATAAAAAGAGAAGATTGGACATAGAGAAGCAAGCAGAGATGGGAGAAGGTAGAGGACAAGACACATGAAGATAACCACCCAGGAACAAAAGTTCAACACAACCCAGACCTTCCTCCAAAGCAGACACAGAGAGAAAGCCTTTCCCTAGAGCTGGCCCCCCGCACTTGGATGTCTGACCCCCTAAACTATTGAGAAAACAAATGTCTGTTTGTTAAAGCTACCCATTCGTGCTATTTCTGTTATTGCAGCACCAGATAACTTAGACATCTACCAAACTGACAGACTCGCTGAGCAATAGCTCCAAGCCACAATGAATAATTTCCACATTTCTTGCACACTTCTGGGTCTCAGGTAAAAATGACCACAGAGTACTTTAAAAATCATCATAATAATGGAGAAAACCGAAACCTTTCAAATTAGGTGGTTTCAGATCAGGACAGCCCCGAGGTGTCTATATCACACACTAGTTTTGAGATTAATTTATTTGCATTCTTATCACATATGTCTATTCTGCTTTCTACTTTTCCATTGGTTTCAGAATTTGTTCCAGGGAAGAAAGGGGTTTTACATACCTCAAAATATTATTGCTTTGCATAGGGGTCAGAAAAAAATTAGCATATGCTCTTACATTTGTATGGCTGATAGAGTCAACAATGCTATTCTTTATTCTTTTTTAAAAAAACATTTTTTATTCTTTATTCTCAACACTTCATTAAGCACCTACTGTGTGCCAGGTACTTAAATTTATGATAGATAAGCATCCTACAAATGTGAAGCTGACAGTTTAGAAAACTATAAATAAGAAAACAAATAAAAATGTCAGATAACAGTAAATCTGGGCAGGTAATTAAAATGGAGGAATATGTTGTAAGTGATTGAGTGGCTACTTTGGATAGGGTAGAAGACGGAGGTGGTATCTTCCACGAGAAGTGATTGTGGTTGACAAGATGGAATCAGCCATGGAAGAAGAACAGGGAGCAGAGCATTCTGGGACAAGGCGATGCTCCCCACTGTAAAGTATTGAGAAACATTCCTTCACACCCCTGAGGCCAGCAACTCTGCTGTACCTGTAATGTGAATCTAAGTACTGGTATCTGTGAGTTACCAGCAAAGCCTTCCCACCCCCCAGACCATAAACACCAACTTTTAGATCGATGCTACCATATTTGGAAATGTCCCAGTTACTAATCACAGTTCAGTTTTGTCCCTACCTGTCAGTGGATGGTTTGATTGCATTCTTACTCAATAACAACCCTTTGAATGCTTACAGCTAGCTCCACACTGAAATCAATGTCTAGTAAGATCTCTTAGAACTTGTTATAGTTGTTAGTTGCCATATGTGTACAGACCCCATGTGTGCCAAGTAGAATTTCTCAATATGGTTTTCTAGGCCATGATCTTAAACAGCAGTGGATAGAATCTTAAATGAAAGCACTGAAAAACAGTAGTATAAATCGTCCAAAACTAGGTCTTAAAGTCTCCCTCAACAGGAATTTGAAAACAAGTGCGTTCTGTTCCGCCTTTGTTAGAGAACCGCTGACCATGAAGAGTGTTCAGCTTAGAATCTGCGCTGAAAAAACAGCACAAGACTGATTCTGTTGATAGTTACACAGCATTCAAGCCAAGTACATTTGTACTTGCCCTGGAGAAGCTTCACCACAACACCACAACTCTCACAGCATGATTTTCTTGAGTTCTTTGTTATTTTGATTGCACTGGAGACTCTTCCACAGTGATTATCACAGAAGCATCACTCAGGTTATCACCCAGTGTGGAACATCCTCCCCACCTCATCCACCCCAGGGCCCCCCTCCCATACCAGATCATACAGAATCCCTAGTAACTTACTATTTTAATCATAGGATAATAAGTGATAACAAAGTTGTCAATTGCTTAAATCTTAAACTATATCAACACTAACAACACAGTTGCTTTGCAAAGTCTTTCTACCTTGAGTTACAATATTTAGTTACACCATTATTAGTAACTGAGCAGAAGCCTTTTTTTTTATTTTGCTCCTTTTTTCCTTTAATTACTACTTCATTCTCAAAAAGCTATTGCTATTTCTCACAAAAGTTATTAGTATAGGTTCACAGATACTACTTACTACGATTGCTTTTGTTATGAGCCGTGGAGTCGGTTCCGACTCATAGTGAACCTGCACAGGGTTTTCGAGGCAGAACGCCTCATTTGTCTTCCGCAGAGCGGCTGATAGTTTCAAACTTCTCACCTTGTGGTTCGCAGCCTGATTCGTAACCACTACGCTACCAGAGCTCCTTGTACTTACTCTGATGGTGTGGCTAAAACACCAGCAATTTCCACAAAATCAGCGACTGCCAAAACACTGACAGCAACAAGTGCACGCTGTAGCACATGCAGACAAAACCACGTGATTTCAAACGTCTTTGTAATTGGCTAATAATGACAGAGCTAGTTAGAAAGTTCTAAAAGTAACTTAACATAGAGTTTTAGCTTTGTTGGTATACTAATGTATGTAAACTGAGCATACTAAAATATGTTTTTGCTATTACAATGACTGAAATATTTTTATTAAAATAATACATTTCTTCTGAAACACTACACAAAACTTTTATAGGCGGCCATTTGGAGATCACGCTTTTTGACAGTGTCAGCCACACACCCCAGTGACGCCACTGCATTATCAGAATCAACCCATCTTCAATTTCCATAAATATTATGTCTACACAGAACTATGTGAAACTAGTTCATAGCTGGAATCGGAATCAGGCTGTGAAAACTTGCTTATGGGAATAACATAAGAACAGTGTTAAAACTGAAATGATTGAAAATTCAGTAACAAAGAAAAAGTAGGCTAACAGAATTCTCTGTGTTGCAAGGAGGGAGGAGTTAAACCCTTGGAGATTGATAGTCATCCTACACTGCCTGATTACTTAAATCCAGAAGCAAATGTATGTGTGCTGACACACTCCTGGGGCATTGGGGTGACTTTTATTACAGCAAGTAAAAGAAGCCAGGCTCAGTTGCTAAAGAGATCACTCCAATGGTTGTTTGTACTAATTATTCCAGGCAATGAAGACCAAAGGAAAGTGAAGCAACTACTATCCACTATCAGTGATTCCAGGGAAGGAGTGTAGGTAGCTGTTGCCAGGCATTTCCTCTAGAAAGCTGAGGACTAAATTCAAATTGCAAACTTTGCACACAGGGATCATCTTCCATCTTTGTAGTCCTAGCCTCGAGCAAATGCAATAAATTACCAGTATTGTACTTACGTTCTCATCCCCCGCTTCCCACTCATTTCCACTGAATCTACTTACTTAGAGCTTAAACTTAAAATATCTATCACTTCCTCATTTGTTGTTGTTATATGCCCTGGAGTCGGTTCCGACCCATAGCGACCCTGTTGTACAGGGTTTCCTGAGGCTGTAAATCTTTAAGGGAGCAGAAAGCCTTATCTTTCTCTTGAGGAACAGCTGGTAGTTTCGAACCGCTGACCTTAAGGTTCGCAGCCCGATTCGTAACCACTACGCTACCAGAGCTCCTTTCCTCATAGAGACTGAATTTATGAGGCTGAATTGGGAACCCTTTGTTTTGATTTTTGTTGTTAGTTACCTTTTTGTCAGTTCTAAGTCATGGTGACCCCATGTGTGTAGAATAGAACTTCTCCCTCAGATATTCAAGGCTGTAAGCTTACAAGTAGACTGCCAGATCTGTCTTTGGAGACACGTCTAGGTGGGTTTGAACCACCAACTTTTTCATTAGTGCATAAGCACTTAATCATTTGTGCCACCCAAAGACTCCTCAGGAACCCTTTAGACACCCTCATTCCATTCCGGGTTTTCCATTTTTAATTATATATATTTAGAAAGCAATTAGACTAATATCTAAAAGATCATCTCTGTGAAGGCAGAGATCTTTGTTTTGTTCACTGATGTACTTTCCAGACACCTAGAGAAGGTCTGATATGTAGTAGACACTCAATTAATATTTGTCTGGTGTTTATCTCCCCACTAGGATGAGGTGTTCTACTCCCGTAAATATTTGCAGCCTCGGAAACCCTGTACAGGGTCGCTATGAATCGGAACCGACTCCACAGTACTTAGCAGCAACAGCAACAACAGGCTCCAGGAAGGTAGTCATCTTGTTTATTCTACCCATCATTGACGCTTTAGTCCTTGACACCATATCTGGTACATAATACAAAACCCAACTCATAGCAACTCTATAGGACACACTAGAACTGCTTTTTATGGAAGCAGACTGTTACATCTTTCTCCCATGGAGTGGCTGATGGGTTTGAACCTCAAACTCTTGGTTGCCAGTCAAGTGTACCACCAGGGCTCCTTGGCACATAATAGCTGTTCAAAAAATACTTCTTGAATGAAGAGAAATAACAATAACTAATATTTATTGAGTGCTTGCTCAGGCATTTTGTTCAATGTTTTACAGATATTGCATTATTTAATATTCATCATAACGCAATAATTTAAATATATTATCATGCCATTTTGGTTGAATAGATTCAGTAATTTTTTTATCAATCAATTTTAAGTGATAATCTTATCATGCTCAAATTCACAGCAAATAAATGGGCTAAATATTCTCTCCACTGTAGTAGGTCGTGTTCTGGTGACCTGAACAAATGAATTTATTTCCATGGATACCTTGTTCAACACCAGGAAGACACTTATGAGAGAGAAACTGGGTCTCATAGGCCTTAATCATATCAGTGTTGTTTAGAATGAAATTGTAGCCTCAGATTCTAGCTACACTGAGTTTTAGGAGGGAAAAAAGATAGCTCTGGGTCTAGAGATAATATAGATATGCTATTGTTATTGTTGATAAGTGCTGTTGGGTCGATTCTGACTCATAGCGACTCTCTATACGGTTCCAAGGAGCAGCTGGTGGTTTTGAACTGCCTACTTTGTAGATCACAGTCCAGTGCTCATCCTACAGTGCCACACCAGGACTACACACCAGGTTGTTATTGTTGTTGTTGGTGTTGTTATTGTCATCGAGTTGGTTCCAAATCATAGCAACCCTATGAAGGGTTTCCAAGGCACGACTGATGGGTTTGAACTGCTGACATTGTGGTTCAAAGTCGAATGCTTAACCTACAGCATCACACCAGGAGTCCACACCAGATTGTTATTGTTGTTGTTAAGTTCCATTAAGTTGGTTGCGACTCACAGCAACTTTGTATAGGGTTTCCAAGGTGCAGCTGGTGAGTTTGAACAACCAACTTTCAGTTCAAAGCGACCTTGTGGTCCAGTGTTTTATCTCACAGCACCACACCATGACTCCAGGTTGTTATTGTTGTTATTGTTGCTGATGATAAGTGCTGTCAAGTCGGTTCCAAATCAGAGCGACCCCTATATAGGGTTCCCGAGGTAACAACAGAAGGAAACAACTGCCCGATCGATCCTGTGCTATCCTCACAAATGTTTGAGCCCATTGCTGTAGTCACTGTGTGGGGCTATTTCACTGAGGACTGACCCTCTACTATTCATGATGTCCTTTTCTAGTGACTAGTCCCTCCTGATAATATGTCCAAAGTATGGGACCCAAAGTCTCACCATCCTCGCTTCAAAGGAGCTTTCTGGCTGTAAATCTTCCAAAACAGATGTCTTTGTTCTTCTGGCAATCTATGATACTTTCAGTATTCATCACTAACATCATAGTTCAAATACACCAAGTTTCTTCAGCCTTCCTTATTCATTGTCCAGCTTTCACGTGCATGTGAGACTATTGAAAATGCTATGGCTTGGGTCAGGTGCACATTAGTACTCAAACTGATGTTTTTGTTGTTGAACACGTTAAAGAGTCTTTTGCAGAAGATTTTCCCAATGTTAAGTGCTGTTGAGTTGGTTCCTACTCATAGCAACTCTGTATAGAGTTTCCAAGGAGCTGCTGGTGGGTTTGAACCGCCAACTTTGGGGTTGGTAATCCAGTGCTGATATAGAAATAGATAAGGTGCTGGGTAGCTGCATTGTTCCCTCCTTAGAACCCTGCCTCCATTTAGCCCCACGTACTCTGGTTGAACCAGCATTGGGCCAGTTAATAGTCCTTCTTTCCCAGGTAAAACCTTGGCTGTTAACCCAACCAAGGACTGGGTTAACTTTAAACAAACTATCTGCCTCAGAGAGTGGAAGTAATTTATATATTCTTGCCACCCAAAACCCAAGCTGGTGAGATTTTATCATTTCCCTTTAATAAAGAAACCTGAGCCCTAAAGGCATGTATAGTGCAAGAAGTGATCAATCCGATTAGGGAAATTAACAATACTTGGGTAGGTTGTTACATTTCCTCTGTATCTCTGCTTTTCAACCAGAAAAGGGAGATGCAGCACCCCATGGAGACCAAAGAATTAATAGGTAAGTGCTCAGTAGCCACATGTGAGTTTGTTGTTGTTACGTGTATAGAGCTGGTTGAGACTCATAGCAACCCTGTGAGAGAGACCGACGGGTTTAAACTGCTGACCTTGTCATTAGCAGTCCAGTGCTTATCCTACAGCAAGCCCCACACCAGGATCCCACATATATGAGCTAGTGGTTGTATAATGGACCCTCCCAAAGGAGTCCTGGTGTGGTGCTGTGGGTTAATGCGCCAGACTGCAAAGTCGCTTTAACTGCAAGCTCGGCAATTCAAACTCACCAGCCGTTCCTCGGAAACCCTGTACAGGGTCACTATAGGTTGGAACCGACTTGATGACACGTAACAACAACAACAAAAGAAAAAATAATAATGAGGAAGATACAAAAAATAAAGACAAAACAGGTTGTTTTCATAAAGCTTGTTGTTGTTGTTAAGTGCAGTCAAGTTGGTTTAGATTCCTAGTGACCCTGTATAAGGTGTCTGAGGAGCAGCTGGTAGGTTTGAACTGTCGACTTTGTGATCCTCAATATAGTGCTGATCCTACAGCACCACACCAGGAGTCCTTCATAAAGCTACATATATTCAATTTAAACAGCTGTCTTTTATTGTTGTTGTAAAGTGCTGTAGAGTCAGTTCCAACTCATAGAGACCCTGTATAGGGTTTCCAAAGAGCAGCTTGTGGATTTGAACCACCGACCTTGCAGTTAGCAATCTAATCCTTTAGTCTTAAGTGATCTCTTACCTACTTTTTAAGCATCAAAATGTCTTCTCATTTAGGAAATAACAGTGGTAATAAGTTGTTGTTGTTAAGTGCTGTTGAGTTGGTTCTGACTCATAGCAACTCTGTATAGCATTTCCAAAGAGCAGCTGGTGGGTTTGAACTGCCGACCATGTGGTTAGCAGTGCAGTGCTTATCCTACAGTGTCACACCAGGACTCCCGTGGTGATGATGTTGTTTGGTAAGATTGAATGTTAGTCATCTATGTCAGTTTCACAGTTTTTAAACAGGTTGCTAGCTCCTAAAAACTCTGGTGTGGCGTTGTAGGTTAATGCACTGGACTAAAAGGTCAGTTTGAACTGCAAGGTTGGTGGTTCAAACTCACCAGCTGCTCCTCGGAAAACCTATACAGGGTCACTATGAGTCGGAATCAACTTGGCGACACTTAACAACAACAATAACAAAAGCCAGTAGTCTGGAACCCCTGGATTATTGTGAAGAGAAAGCCTCAGATGCTCTAGGTGAAGACCAAGAGAGAAGAGCTTCTTCCCCTCATGTGTAAGGAGAATTACAGGGTCAGCTAAGTGGACTCTCAGTCTCCTCTGTCCGCCACCAGCACAACTGTGATGGTTGATTGTGATAAAAATTTACAGTATTCTCTAGGATTCCAGCATTCTGTGTCTTATACCTCTCTCACTCAGAAGTCCAGAGCTCCCATGTGGTGCCACCTCACTTGCCAGGGAGGAACATGGCTGATAATGCACATTCAACATATAGAGGGTTAAGCATTGGGCTGTTAACCACAAGGTCAGCAGTTCCAACCCACCAGCCACAGCACAGAAGAAAGATGAGGCAGTCTGCTTCCTTAAAGATGTTCAGCCTTGGAAACCCTATGGGGCAGTTCTGTTCTGTTCTGTCCTACAGCGTCTCTAGGAGTCGGAAGCTACTCAATGACACTGGGTTTGGGTTTAAGAACTGAACTCCTTACAGAAAAATTAGTATAGTAAGACTAAGTAAGACCTAAAGGGAGTGGAAAATGCTAAATCCAAAGGAATGTTTTTTGGGTTGTTTGTTTTTTTTTGATAGATAATAAAGGAGCAGTCCTTGACATAAAACCAAAAATCAGTGGCTGTTGATTCATCTCCAATTCATGGCCATCCTACATATATCAGAGTAGAACTACCCTCGCTGGGTTTTCAATGGCTGGAGTTTTAGAAGCAGATTGCTAGGTTTTTCTGCTGAGGTGCCTCTGAGTAACATAAACCCCCAACCTTTATGTTTAGTAGCCAAATGTTTTAACCCAGAGACTCCATTCCTTGATATATTGTTATTGTTAAGGGCCACAGAGTCAGTTCTGACTCATAGCAACCCTGTATAATAGGGTTTCCAAGAAGCAGCTGGTAGGTTTAAATGACAGACCTTGCAGTTAGCATTCCAGCGCTTATCCTACAGCGCCACACCAGGATGGCCATTCCGTGATATAGGTATATCAAATCACACAAGTGGACATTCAGGCTGCCCATGGGTTACATCCCTCAAGTCCACCTTGATATTGCACGGTTTACATGTCACCTCATCTCGTAAAACATTTTTAAACTGTAAAATGCCTTATGCTTTAGAGGTTTCAAGGTTCTTTCTCAAACATAATCTAGTATGGCCCTTATAAAGTCTAGAAAGGTCATGGGGCAGGTAACCATGTCTCCATTTCTACAAGTGAGAAAAGTTACACTTGAGGAGAATGAGTTAAACTGAATTTTATCCTGGCTGGGATATGGAACAAGCAGAGTGAGTCCTTGGGTGACCAGGTAGGTCACTATTGCTACACACCATCTCCTGTCCTGGGACAAGGCCTCTTTGCTGAGTCAATTTGGTGGGTGGAGGCTCTAAGTACTAAGGAGGGCGGGGTGTTGGGGGAAACTGTACCCTTTAATAATAACCAAGCATTTATACAGCATTTCCACCATGCCAACTAATAATCACTATTATTGCAACCCTTGTAGGTCAAAGCAGCCATAATTTACACTAAATTATGAGTTCTCTAGACCCCATTTTATAGATTAGGAAATAGATTGGGGAGATTAATCGTTTTGTGGTTTAAGAAAGTCAGCAGCCTATCAGGACATCATGGTCCTTAGTTTGAATTTGGTCAGCCACTCCGAACAGGAAGGGTATATGCATATGTATGCGCATGCAAGCACCTTGAAAACAAACTGCTTCTTTCAGTGACTACTGTCCGGATTTTCCTGGATTAATAACTTCCTGGGCCACACACTGTGGTCCATAATCATGCTTTGGTCTAACAAGAAGAAAAGAAATCAGCCTGGGAGGTGAAGGACCTGGAAACTTTGAGGTTATAATTGATGCTCTTGAACAGGGTCAGAGAACCTGGTTTATGTGTTGGGGTTTCGTATCTAGGCATTCAGAGACTGTCATCTTCCATCTTTCTTCCCTCTCAATATTCACGCTCTTCCTGCTTTTTGGATCATCTTCAATGTACAATGTAAGTATTGCCTCATTATACCTCTTTCAGATGGAGTTCTGGTGACACAATGGTTAAGCGATCAGCTGCTAACGGAAAGGTCAGCTGCTGTTGGAACCCACCAGCCGGGAGAAAGATGTAGCAGCCACCTTCTGTAAAGATTTAGTCTCAGAAACCCTATAAGGGCAGTTCTACTTTGTATTTGAGGTTTGCTATGAGTTGGAATCTACCTGATGGCAGTAGGTTTGGATTGGAGTCATCTTTTAGTGTAACCCAGATATATTGGTTCTCAGAGACCAAGACATTCTGTATTCCTGGAAACATAAAGAGAGACGATAGACTTAGAAAGGGATATTTGATGATCTAAAATGATCTTATATCTGACTTTCAAATATTCTCTGGTAGTGTCAGAACAGGAGGGAGACTTGCCAGGCAATTTTATATATTTACTGGGTAAATAGCAGTCCCTATGGCTTAATCAGAATGAAGTTCATTAAGATAAAGAGCTGTGCCCTTTGGTCCTATTTGCCTTAAGCAGGTTCCCAAATTCACTTTGTATCACTCACATCTTCTAAGAAAATTATAGGCTATGAAGTTGGCCAAGGGCAGGGTGGCAGTTAGCAAAGATATTCACCAAAGCAGATAAAGGAGAAAGGAGGTAGGTGGGTTAAAATCTAGCAGAGTGAACAACTACCCTCCTTATCAACCATGATCTATGAAAGTAATCTTACTTTCTTGTTTTTAACTTGAGGTTTGCATCAGTGTCTCTCTGGGTTTTGAAAACATGTTATCGGGTCATCTAAACCTTTTATGAAACATTTTAGACTTGTATGTGCATGAGCTAGTTAAGATTTATTATATTTGACACCAGTAAGTAAAGATTTTAAGGCATTCTTTCAAGCACTACTTGTTTGAAACCCCTGAGGCTAGATCGCTATCTCTTGCCAGATGTTAACTTGGTTTCACTGATGGGAGCCCAGGGTAAGGTTAAAACTGTTTCTTTCTAGAGGCATTATTTGTATCTCAGAAAGTTTAACTCCATGGATATATTAATATTGTTGTTGTTAAGTACTGTGGAGTTGGTTCTGACTCATAGCGACCCTGTACGGGGTTTCCGAGGCTGTAAATCTTTACTGGAGCAGAAAGCCCCATCTTTCTCCCGCGGAACAGCTGGTAGTTTCGAACTGCTGACCCTGGGGTTAGCAGCCCAATTCGCGTAACCACTACACCACCAGAGCTCCTTACATTAATCTCACATATCAAGAAATCTGGAGTTTTAAGATGAAAATTTCCCTCTCCCTCTCCTCTGTTCTCAAATTATTTCTATTTCTTTTGGAGCTGTCAAATGACCCCCTCTTCTGGAATTATGATACCCACTGCCATGGAGTCAATTCAATCTCATACTAATTCTATGTAGGGTTTCCCAGATTATAAATCTTTACAGGAGCAGATAGCCTCAATTTTCTCCCAGGAACCACTGGTGTGTTTGAATTGCCAATTTGTAGTTAGCAGCTTGGAATGGGTAAAAAGAGTGAAAATAGTTAAAAATCAATGAGCCTACGAATAAGAAATACCCACCCAGGCTCTTTAGGATTCCTTTGGTGTCTGTTCAGGCAACGAGAAATCTGAGCATCTGTGGGTGGGAATAAGAATAAACGATATAATTCAATAGAATTAGGACCAGACGGAAAAAAATACAATCAAATCCTGCAGGTGGTGGCACCTAATTCTATCATTAGGTATGAGAGGCCTCGGCTGCCCTTAAGGACATAAACAAGATTAACTGTGAGGGCAACGCTAATTCTGGGATGGGGGTGAGAAAGTCATAGCATCTCTGAGATGTGATGCGGGGTGGAGGCGGGGATGGGGGGGGTAAGGTGTGGAGGGGATAACACGAAATATTGGGCGTGACTGAGACATGAGGACAGTTGTGAATCCCACAAGGACTTGGTCACAATGGGGCTGTATTATCTGATGGGCTTGTAATCTGCAGGAGCAAGCAGCATGTTAAACACGTTTTCTCCTGGATCCCATCCGTGGCGAGGGATCCACCTCAGCCTCCAGGATCCATTAGAAAAATAAACAAGTAGGAGACAAACAACCAAAACAGCAACACAGAGGAGCTGGTGCGGGAGTCAAAGCTCCGCCTTTGGAAGCTTCTGGCCAATGAGAAGCCTGTTGCTGGGGCCCAGTGTTTGGCCGCCTGACGTTCCCATAGAGACGAAGCAACGTTACACACTAAACACTGGCGAAGTTGACGTCTGTGCATTATAACCATGGAGACGATTGAATAAACGTCATCCCCCGCCTCCCCGCCCTCCCTTAGCGCCAGGGGCGGAGGGAGCGACGCAGGCGTCGCCGTACTTGCTACGTACCCCCGGGAGAGGCGGGGAGGCGGGGCCTGTTGCTATGGCTGCCTCTGCGGCTGTTGTTGTTTGGAGCTGGAATTAGAAAATGCTGAGGCGGCAGTGGAGCCAGAACCGATTCTGGAACAGCCTCTCCCGCCCCCGGGCCAAAGAGGGTTCCCTAGCCCCTGGAAAGCCAGGACACCCACTAGGCTATCCCAGCACGCTTCAGCCCCAGTCCCTGAGCCAAGATCTCATCTGTGCTGCCTGGGGGCCAAAGCTTGGCCACTCCTTCCCCCTTCTTGTTGTTGTTAACTGCCGTCCAGTCGGTTCCACTCACTGCGACTCTATGTAGGGTTTCCAAGGAAAAACGAGTGTGTTTGAACTGTAACCTTGCGATTAACAGTCCAGGGCTTATTCAACAGTGCCACACCAGTACCCCTTGCTGCTGCTGTGTGCTGAGTCAGTTTGACTCATATCAACCTTTTATAGGTTTTCCCAGGCTGTAACCGACTCGACGGCACTTAACAACAACAACAACAACAAATCTTTTATGGGAGCAGAAAGCCTCATCTTTCTCCCTCAGAGGGGCTGGTGGATTCCAGCTGCTGACCTTGCAGTTTGTAGCCCATTGCATAACCCACTACACTGCCAGAGCCCCTTCTTGGTCAAAATTGTTAGAGTGACCTCACTAACCACTATCTTCTCCAGACAGCAGCCCACAGAACAACCACGGACCAAAACAGCCTTACCCATGAGACAGGAACAAAATGCTATTTACCCAGGTTAGAAAACTTTAAAGCATTCCTAACATTAGAGTAAACCCCAGAATCAAGAATGAAGAAGAAGTTTGGATTTGTCTTTTATCCTTTAAAAACAGCAGAATGTGACCCATTCTTTCTTCAGAGCCTTGTTGAAGACTTGAGTGTGTGGGGGTTAGGAGGTAGGAGAGATAAGAGGAGGATAATACCTACATACCAGAACAGTTTCTCTTCAAGAGAAAGAAACCTTGAAATTCCCCTGGAGGATGGTCATACTCAAAGACTGGGAAGGCCTGAAAAGCCTGAATCAGTAGGAGCTGAAGCTTTGATTTGTTCTTGTTAAATTCCTTCCGGTTAGTACCAACCCATAGCAATACTACTACCATAGAAGGAAAAATGACCTGGTTCTATGCCGTCTTCGTAATAGTTAAGTTTGCACCCATTATTGCAGACCCTGGGTCAGCCTGTTTCAGTAAGGATCTTTTTTTTTCCCCCCTTGACCCTCTACTTTACCAAGCATGATGTCCTTCTCTAGGGACTGGTTCCTCTTTGCTAACATGTCCAAAGTCCATAAGACAAACCCTCTCCATCCTGGCTTCCAAGGAGCATTCTGGCTGTACTTCTTCCAAGACAGATTTGCTTGTTCTTCTGGCAGTCCAGGTATATTCAATATTTTCACCAATGCCATAACTCAAACGTATTAATTTTTCTTCTGTCTTCTTGTATTGTCCAGTTTTCACATGCATCTGAGGTAACGGAAAATAACATGGCTTGGATCAGGCTCACCTTAGTCCTCAAGGTGACATCATTGCTTTTTAACAATTTAAAGAAGTTTTGTGCAGCATATTTGCCCAATGCATTAAGTTGTTTGATTTCTTCACTGCTGCTTCCATGGGCATTGATTGTGGATCTAAGTAAAATGAAATTCTTGACAACTTCAATCTTTTCTCCATTTATCATGACATAGATTATATATCTAGTTGTGAGTATTTTTGTTTTCTTGATGTTGAGGTGCAATCCATACTGAAGGTTGTATTCTTTCATCTCCATCAGTAAATGCTTCAAGTCCTTTTTGCTTTCAACACGCAAGATGGTATTGTCTGCATATCATGGGTTGTTAATGAGTATTTCTCCATTCCTGATGCTATGTCCTTCTTCATATAGTCCAGCTTCTCAATTTGCTCAGCATACAGACTGAATAAGTGTGGTGTAAGGATACAACCCTGGATACACACCTTTCCTGACGTTAAGCCATACAATATCTCCTTGTTCTCTTCAAACAACACCCTCTTGGTTTATGATTTCTACATTGCTTAATTCCATCTGGATTATACAAACCAGTGGAGTGTGAAAAGTCTCTCAGTGTGCCAGCCTCATTTTCTTAACGTTCTGGAAACAATTATTGGAAAGTTGCAAAAACAAATTGTAAACAAAACCAAAGCAAGAAGCAAGAAGCAGAATGTGGCAGGGTTGAGATGACCATGTGAAGGCAACCACTTGAATGGATGATAGGCAGAGTGGAGGGGCCCAAGACCTTGAACTGTCTCCAAATTCTATAGTCCCTAGGCCTGGCTGAGTTTAAACTGTCCCTTGTGTCTGAGGAAAAGTCATTGTTGTTGTTAAGTACCATTGTGTTGGTTCCTACTCATAGTGATCTTGTATAGGATTTCCAAGGAGCGGCTGGTGGATTTGAGTTGTCGACCGCAGTTAGCAGTCTAGTGCTTATCCACACCAGGACTTGAGCAAAAGTAGAAGGGGGAATTATTTGCTGGAAGTGAAGCTATTAGGGTGAGCACATAGTCTGTTTCAGATGGTAGTAGAAAAAATGACATTCGGGATGGTCCAGGAACCCTCCATTCTTCCACTAACACAAATCCAATCCTATTTTTCATCTATGACAAATCAGCACCTCCGGGTTCCTTCCCTCTTACTCCACACCTACCCTCCTTGAGCTCCCATTCAGATATTTTACCACCTGCCCGCAGAGCATATCCGTTCCCTTTCAACATTCCTCTGCTCAGTCCTCTGACCTACCTATTACTCATTTCCCTGACACCCTTCTCTAAACAGTTCTCCCTCAACAACCTCCCCCTACCCCCACCCCCGTATTGCCACTCCCCAGGTTCCTACCTAGCTGGCCAGCAACCCCCAAACCCTTGCTCCACTCACCCTCCCCCACCACAATGTTTCTAGTGTCAAAGTCTGACTTTGGAGGCCAAAAAGGGGAGGAAGGGAATAGATTCTGCTCATTACAGAACTATGGACAAAGCAGCAATTTACTAATTCTGATATTTTCCAGGAAACAAAGATGATGTCTACGTTTTTTTCTGTCAACTGATGGTCAAAGTAGTTCTCTTTGGGAGTGTCAGTTGACACCCTTGCCATTTTCCCTCCAATATTCCTCCCAGAGCATAAAGCACATAGAAAAAAGAAAAACCTCCAGTTCAGGTTAACGAGACAGCCTGACTTGTGGGTAGATTAGATTTCATCCGTTTTCTGGCATGAGAAGGAGGTGGTTGTGTTTTGTTCCAGATGGCAGAGTAAACCATTGATCTGATTAATCCCTAGGCACAGAAATAACCTATCTTCCCATCTCAAAAAGAAGTGGATTCGCAGATCTTCTCTTCTCTACTTTAAGCTCCAAGTTAGTTAGAATAAGGCAGTGTTGTTTACTGTAAGATTCTATCGCTCTCTAGATCTCTCTTTCAATTCTTCAAGTCAGGCAAGAACCCAGAGAACTGGCACGGAGTATGGGGAAAGAAAAAAACGAAGCCAAGATTCATCTACTACTGGGTTTTTTTTTTTCCTTTTGAACATTTTATTGTGGTTTGGGTGAAAGTTTACAGAGCAAATTAGTTTCCCATTCAACAGTGTATGCACATTTTGTTTCGTGACATTAGTTATCTATTGTTTTTAATGTGCCAGGACCATAGAGTGCTTGCACCTATATTATCTCATTTTATTGTTGTTGGATGCCTTTGAGTAGATATCCGACTCATAGCAACCCCATGGGACAGAGTAGAACTGTCCCATAGAGTTTTCTTGGTTATCATTTTCACCGAAGTTGATCATTAGCTCTTTTTCACATGAAGCAGCTGGGTGGGCTTGAACAGTCAACCTTTCAGCACTTTATTCATTTCATCCTTCTGAAACCTTTGTGAACCAAATCTTCTTATACCCGTTTTGCCAACTAAAGAAACTGAAATTCACGCAGTTAAGTAACTTGCCTAAAGATGTAGTACAGAACCAGGCTACCAACCTAGGGGCCCATTCTCATAGCATTTGGTCTTCCTATAGTATGGTACTGCAGAATAAGCACTATACTGCTAACTGGTAGGTTGGCTGTTCAAACCCACTAGCGACTCCTTGGAAACCCGATACAGGGTAGCTATGAGTTGGTGCCACTTAACAACATTGTCCAGCATACTGTGGAAGGCACAGATAACCTTTGGACCACTTCACCAGCTTTCCTTCCCACAGGGGGACTCTAGCCTTCTTGTTGGGAACTTATTAACTAGAAAAGGTAGATGGGGAAATTGAAGATCTTTTTGTGAAATCTGTTACAGCTTCATGAATAGATGCTGACACCACAAAGTATGAACATGGATCCATCCCTGCCTCTTGGACTAACCTATATTTCCTCATTGGCCCAAGATCCAAGGAGGCAAAGAGAGACATGCCCCAGAGCACACGCAGCAGAAAAGTTTGGGCGCGTTCTGGGAGACTCTGACCTGCCCCAGGCTAGGGAGGGCACTACGTGTGTTCGCCGTCTACCTGGATAGCTCCCTGGATTTATCTGAGGTTGTCACTAAGCACTGGCCCCTCCTTCTTTACCTTCCTCCTCCCCCAAGCCTGACCCGACCAGAGCACGTCCAGCACGAATTCCTCCAGAGCTCAGATGCCTTTAGAATTGTAATGTGTCTAAGAGTTACCTCTCTGACAAGCTCTATTAGTCAAGTTGAGTGGGTGCGAAGGGCATTTCCTGGTGATCCAGGCTTTAGAGGGAGACCCTCCTCCCTCCCAGCCTTGGCAAGCAGCTCCTGGAGAGGTCCACGTGGGTGGCAATGAGTACAGACATGCCGGAGGGTTTCTTGCTGGGCAGGAATGCCCAAAGGCCACACCTTCCCCAGCCCTTGGAGTACTTCATCATGTCCGAACCCGCCAAGGGGGTGGTAGTGCCAGGGAGTGGGTTCTCCTGTGTCTGGCTCCAACAACTGGTTTATTGTGATGATTCTATTTGTGTTCCCTGTGTTCTGTTTAACTTGGCAGCAGAGAAAGGAAAGGGCAGCAGGTTCACTCCAGTTTGTACTGGGTGGTTCCTGGAGCCACACCCAGGCATTAAAGCAGGCAGCTTGAACTGGGGATGCCTTTACCTGGGGGCCTTTGGTGTGCGAAGGCAAGGTGGGGAAAGTCTTTCCTTTTGATGGGCCAGCCAGGTGTGGCTAGTATTTCACCAATTCCTATATTACTAACGTCACCCAGATTCAGGTCAAAGGGTAGGCTTACCAGACTCCTATCACCCTGGGAACAAGAGACAGTTGATCAAGCTCATTTGGGCTCCCCATGGGTACCACAATTTTCCCTTTTAGACCAAAAATTAAGGTTTGAGCATTGAATTTTACTTTAGGGTGTGATACCCACAAACTTGAAATCTGGGCTACCCTAAAGCATACAAAGGAGGGATTCTATCCATCCCAGGTGGTAGTATTCAGAAGAGACCAGACTCCAAGTTCAAAGAGATTTAGCCTAACCAGTTGCCATTGAGTTGATTCTAACTCATGAGGACCCCTTGTGTTTCAGAATAGAACTACACTCCACAGGGTTTTGAAGGCTGTGACCTTTAGAAGCAGATGGCCAGATGGTTCTTCCAAGATGCCTATGTTGTTGTTGTTAAGTGCTGTCAAGTTGGTTCTGACTCATAGACACCTTGCATGGAGTTTCCGAGACTGTATATCTTTTTTGGGAGCAGACAGTCCCATTTTCCTCCCGTGGAGCGGCTGGTGGGCTCGAACTATCTACTTTATGGTTCACAGTACAGGCCTAACCTCCAGAGCCACTGTGCTCCCCAGAATTAGTCTAGAACTCTGGATTCCCTCCACCCACCTTACTTAACCTGAGTCTCTGTTCAGAGCTAAAATCTCTAGAGAGAAAGTGGGAAATAGCAGGTAACGCTTAGTCCAACACACTTGATTGTGCTCATGTGGGAACTGTACATAGACCAAGAGGCAGAACAAGAGAATACTGAGTGGTTTTAAATAATGAAAAATCTGCCCCAGGACTGTATCCTGTCACCAGACTTATTTAATGTGTGTTGTTGTTAGGTGCCCACGCGTTGGTTCAGATGTATAGTGACCTTATGCACAACAGAGCAAAACACTGCACCGTCTTGTGCCATCCTCACAGTTGGTACACTTGAACCCACAGTTGCTGCCACTGTTGGGTCTTCTTCTTGTTTTGTTAACCCTCTACTTTACCAAGCATTTTCTTCTCCAGGGACTGGTCCCTCCTGAGTACATGTCTGAAGTATGAAAGATGAAGTTTCACCATCCTTGCTTCTAAGGGACATTCTAGCTGTATTTCTTTCAACACAAATTTGCTTGTTCTTCTGATAGTCCATTGTACTTTTAATATTCTCCAACACCATAATTCAAATTCATCGAATCTTCTATGGTCTTCCTTATTCATTGTCCAACTTTCAGGTGCATATGAGGCTATTGAAAATACCATGGCTTGGACCAGGAGCACCTTAGTCCTCAAAGGGATATCTTTGCTCTTGAACACTTTAAAAAGATCTCGTGTAACCGATTTGCCTAATGCAACAGGCAAATTTGATTTCTTGACTGCTGCTTCCGTGAGTGTTAAGCCTGTCGGTTTGTTGTGCTGTGGTGGCTTGTGTGTTGCTGTGATGCTGGAAGCTATGTCACCAGTATTTTAAATACCAGAAGGGCTACCCATGGTGGACAGCTCTCAACAGAGCTTCCAAACTAACACAGACTAGGAAGAAGGAAAGGTGGACCATTTCTGAATGATTAACTACTGAAGAGCAGCAGAGCAGTGTCAGATATAGTACCAGAAGATTAGCTCCTCAGTTTGGAAGACACTGAAAATATGACTGGGGAAGAACTGCCTCCTCACAGTAGAGTTGGCCATAATGACATGAATGGAGCAAAGCTTTTGGGATTTCATTTGCTGATTAAGGCACAGCTCAAAATGAGAAGAAAGAACTGCAAACACCCATTAATAATCTGAACCTGGAATGTTTGAAGTATGAATCTAGAAAAATTGGAAGTTGTCAAAAATAAAATAAAATTAATAAAGATCTATATTCTTGGCATTGATAAGCTGAAATTGACTGGTATTGGCCATTTTTAATCTAACAAGCATATGGTTTACTATGTCAGAAACGTCTAATTGAATTGGATGGTGTCATATTTATTGTCAAAAAGAACACTTAAAGATCTATCTTGAAGTACAATGCTGTCTGTGATAGGATAATATCCATATGCCTACAAGGAAAACCAATTAATATCACTATTATTTAAATTATGCACCAACCACTAAAGCCAGTAATGATGAAATTGAACAATTCTATCAACTTTTCGGAGTGCTGGTATAGTGCTGTATGTATTGAATCACTAACCACAAGGTTGGCAGTTCAAGCCCACCAGTCACTCCTTGGAAACCCTATACCATCAACTCAACAAGAACAGTATCAACGTCTTCAGTCTGAAATTTATCAAACATGCAATCAAGGTACATTGATAATTACTGGTGATTGGAATGCGAACTTTGGAGCTGGAAAATACGTCCTTGGTGATAGAAATGATGCTGGAGATAGCATAATAGAATTTTGTAAGATCAATGACTTATTCATCTCAAATACCTTTTTAAGCAACATAAAAAGTGACTATACACATGGGCCTCACCAGATGGAATACACAGGAATCAAGTTGACTACATCTGTGGGAAGAGATAGTGGAAAAACTCAAAATCATCAGCCAAAACAAGGCCGGGGACAGACTGAGGAACAGATCATCCATTGCCCATATGCAAATTCAGGCTAAAGCTGAAGAAAATTAAAACAAGTACATGAGAGCCAAAATATGACCTTGAATATATCAAACCTGAATTTAGAAACCATCTCAAGAACAGACTTGATACATTAAACACTAATGACGGAAGACCAGAGGAGTTGTGGAATGACACGAAGAATATCGTACAGGGATAGATACATGGACAGCTATACAGGCTGAATGTGTTAGAGAACGATAGTGGAATATACCCACAAATATATAAGGATTTGACAGAGGACATTTGTACATGGGTTTTTACCTTTTCTACATGCACAATTATGAATGTGATAGAGCACTGTTGTTGTTGTTAAGCATCGTTGAGTTGGTTCTGACTTATTGTGACCCTGAATAGGGTTTCCGAGGAGCAGCTGGTGAGTTTGAACCACCAACCTTGCAGTTCAAAACGACCTTGTGGTCCAGTGCATTATCCTGCGGCAGGGGCAAGATGATGAAACTTCTTAGACATTACCAGACACTTCGAGGCAACAAGTTGCTGGGCCTGGGGACACCATGAGATCATAGTCTGAGGGGACACCATGGTCAGTTGGCATAACACAGTCCCCAAAAACAATGATCTACATCCTACTTTGATGAGTATCGACTGGGATCTTAAACGCTCTTGAGCAACTATTGATCTCTCTCCATGTGCAGAAGAAGGAAGAGTGATGAAAATTGAAGATGTTTGGAATCAATTAGTCCAGTGGACCAAGGGAACATGTGGACATCAGTCTTCACGACTCTGAGACCAGAAAAACTAGATGATGTCCAGCTACTACTACCGACTGCTCTGAAAGGGATTGCACAAGAAAATCCCTGTAGAGAGTTGAAGAAAACATGGAACAAAACTCAAAATATTTGTAAAAGACCATGCTTCTTGGCCAGAAAGAGACTGGAGGAACCCAAGACTATGCCCTTGGCCACCCTTCAGGTTTGGAATGGAACTCACCTGGTCTAATTTTCAGTCAAGTGGCAAATAGGTATATAAAGGGGACAACAACACTAGTAAAGTATGTTCACTATGGAATGGTCAACCATTTAAGATCAAAAGGACAACATTTACCTAAGGACAAAGTTCTGAAGGATTGGGAAGGAGGGTGGAAGGCAAATAAGAACCACAGGGAGGAAGTGGGATAACTGTTGTTACATGGAGGGGATTGCGATCATTAAGATGAAGCAAAATATATGATTTGTTGAATGTAAAACTGATCATTTGCTCTGTAAACCTTCAGTCAATTCACAATAAAAAGTTCCCTTCCCTCCCTTCACCCCCAAAGCAAGTCATACAGGAAGAAAGCAAAAGGTCATTTAAAAGACAGGAAGGAAAGAAAAGACAAAATTTTTGAGCATAAGAGAAGCTAAAACAAAGCTTTTGAGCATAAGAAAAAAATGAAAGAACTGAATAGAAAATGCCAAAGGGCAGCTCGAGAAGACAAAGCCAAGTATTATAACGAAATGTCCAAAGACCTGGAGTTAGAAAACCAAAATGGAAGAATACACTCAGAATTTCTCAATTCTTCTGGAAGAACTGAAGAAAAAATTCAACCCACAACTTGAAATATTGAAGGGTTCTATGGGCAAAATAAGGAGCTCTGGTAGTGCAGTGGTTACGAATCAGGCTGCAAACCACAAGGTCAGCAGTTGGAAACTATCAGCTGTTCTACAGGAGAAAGAGGAGGCTTTCTGCTCCCGTAATGATTTACAGCCTCAGAAACCCTGTACAGGGTATTGTCAGAACAACACACAACAACAACCACAGAACACAACAACAACAACAATGGGCAAAATGGGCAAAATCGGAGTTCTGGTGTGGCACTGTAGGATAAGCACTGGACCGCAGTGTCTGTTAGAACCACAAGGTTGGTAGTTCAAACTCACCAGCCGCTACTCAGAAACCCTACACAGGGTTGCTATGAGTTGGAACTGACTTGACGGCACTTAAACATCAAAAGGAGATGGAAGGAATACACACATTTCAAGAGGTAGCATATGATCAAGAAGAGCCAATGGTACTGAAGGAAGAATTCCGTAGTGAAGGTATTGGTGAAAAACAAGGTCCAGGAATTGATGGAATACATATTGAAATCTTTCAACAAACTGACACATCCCTAGAGTTGCTCATTCGTCTGCGCCAAGAAACTTGGAAGAGAGTTACCAACCTATTAGAAGAGACCCATATTTGTGTCCATTCCAAAGGGAGATGACCCAATGGAATGCAGAAATCATTGAACAATAATTACTGAAGATAATTTTAAGACAACTGCAACAGTACATCGACCTGGAACTGCCAGAAATTCAAGTGGAATTCAGAAGAGGATGGGAACCTAGGATATCATTACTGACGTCAGATGGATATCAGTTGAAAGCAAAGAGTTCCAGAAAGCTGTTTACTTCTGCTTTCTTGACTTTATAAAGGCATTCGACTATGTGGCTCAGAAGAAATTATGGATAACATTTTGAAAACTGGAAATTCCATAACATTCAATTGTGCTCATGCAGAACCTGTCCATAGACCAAGAGGCAGTCATTTGAACAGAACAAGGGAATATTGAAGGTTTAAAATCCGGAAAGGTGTGTGTCTTTTCACCATACTTATTCAATCTGTATGCAAAACAAATAATCAGAGAAACTGGACTATATGAAGAAGAATGTAGCATCAGGATTGAAGGAAGATTCACTCACAGCCTGCAATATGCTGATAACACAACATTGTTTGCTGAAAGTGAAGAGGACTTGAAGTCCTTACTAATGAAGATCAAAGACTACATCTTTCCTTTTTAAAAAAAAAAAAAGTTTTATTATGAATTGAGTGATAGTTTATATGGGGAAAACATCGGTTTTACACTCATCGTATTTCATTTCATTGCAATGATTATAATCCCCTCTGTGCATCATCATATAACAGTATTTGCTTCTATTCCCTGTTTTTGTTATTGTTGTTGTTGGTGGTGGTGGGGTGATATACAACAAAACCATTTAAACAACCAAAGGGCACATTCTGCAAGCCTGCCTCCTGGCTGTCAGCACACAGCCTTTCTCTTTCCATGAGTCTAAAGTCCCCAGCTGCTCCATCTCTCCATGTCCTCATCTCTGCCTCCATCTCTGATGTCACTGCTTCTCTGAATAGGGTCCCACATTCTGCTTATGTTCTTCTCCCATGATGGTCCTAGTGTCCTCTCTGTTCCTGGTATATAAGATTACCTATCCCCTGCTTCATGATACAAAGCTTCTACCTTTACAGTTGTAACAATCTCAATTAGTCATGATAACAATTACTGACGATTGAATCATAAGATTCTCATGCTCATCTCCTTTCACCAGGCCCATCTAGATAAGATGAAGACTATTCAGTGGGGATTCTACCCTCCCTGCATACTCTGAAATTAAACTCCCTCTTGAAAAGTTGTAAGTCAGTCACTTTGTGCCTTTATAATGCCTCATTTTAGGTAGCCAATGTCTAAATTGCCCGTCCCTATCAACCCGGTGAACAGAGGGGATAGTCTGACAACTCCTTACCTCTCAGTTGATATTTGAGCTACTACATCCGTAAGTATAAGTCAAGTTCATCAAATTATAACAATTTACTCTTATTTCCATTATCAAAATTTTTTAAATCTTCTTTTAGTTGAGTTGTGATCATCAAGTTATCAAAGTTAGGTAAATGAGAACTATCTGCAGTTTTGGGCATTTTTGTGCATCTCCCTTCACTCTCAGCTCTTCACTCCATGGCTATGTCCTTGTCCATGGGCTCAGGAGACCCCAGGTCTCACCATACTTCGGACCAACCATCCCTTCCTCTTCTCTCTCTCATCTCCAGGTCGACGGGGGTCTATGGAACGTAGTCGAACTCAGTCCATATCTTCATTGCTGCCTTTCCCCCACTTCCACTCACTAATAGACCAATGTGGTTGCCAGCAAGCTTATATGGCTGCTCATATGTTCTCTTTGAGTTTCAGTCTTGGAGAGGGGAAAGAGTACATCTTTCAATGTGGATTACATTATACCTCAACATAATTAAACAAAACAAAAAACTGGAAGAAATGAGGAAATCAAAGAATAATATCATGATAAACAGAAAAAAGAGAAACCCACATTAGGTTCCGTGAGTTCCTCATGTGCCCCAGGGGCAAGAAGAGGGCTACACAAGGACACTCTGGGCTGCCTTGAGAGAACATTCTGCTTGGCAGACTGGTGCAGGCCTCTTTTGCACGCTGGGGGGTGGCAGAGCCTGGCTGGGTGATGGGTGTGACCAAGTATGTCTAGCAGGCAAGGTCACAGAGCCCTACCTCAAAGAGAGTGGCCCTGACCTAGACAGTGGGGTGATGTAACCGTTTCCTCCCCACTAGAGGCCTGATCTCATGGCTGCAGGGCCTGGCTAGGCCACAAGCTTTGTTCACCAGGCCACACCCCACCTGAATGTGATCATCTATATTGTGAGGCCTGAGACAGAATCATGTCTCGAATGGAGGTAAGGTGTAGGTAAGTACCATTGCCCACGTTTATAGAGTGCTGAGCATGCTTTGGAGGACACTTAGTGGTTAAATCACTTGACTGTCAACCAAAAGGTCAGCAGTTCAAACCCACCAGCCTCTCCGTGGAAGCAAGATAGGGCAGTCTGCTTCTATAAAGATTTACAGCCTTGGAAACTCTATGAGGCAGTTCTCTGAATCAGAATCAACTTGTTGCCTATAGGCTTGGTTTTTGGTTTAGAGCATGCTTTACTTGTTGCATTTGGATTTATTAATTTAATCCTTCAAACAACCCTATGAGGTAGATTCTATTATTATCCCCATTTGACCGATGAAGAAATACATGCATGGAGAGGTTGATTTCCCCAAGTCTGCACAGCCAATAAATGAGCTTCAGATCCAGGGCTGGCTGATTCTGAGACTGTGCTCTGAACTGTCTCAAGCAAAGTGGAGCCCTTTCCCTGAGAGTCAGCAGATGGGGGATCAGAGAGGAGTCTGAGGGAACTCCAAATTGGACTGGGGCTTCAAGACCCCAAAATCCAGTTTACTGGGGATCCTTGAGACCACTAGGAGCACAATTCTAGGTGAGTTACGACCCCTGGACTGTCAGTGGCCCCTCCAGAGCTCAAAGAGCCAGAGACCGCTCCAGTTATACCTAGACTAACACCTGTTGCTGTCAAGTCGATTCTGACTCATAGTCCCCCCACACCCCCGCCCCCCGCCATGTGTTAGAGGGTAGAATTGCTTTATAGGATTTTCTTAGCTGTAATCTTTATGGAGTGGTCCTAGTGTGGCACTGTAAGATCAGCACTGGACTGCTAACCACAAGGTTGGCAGTTCAAACCCAACTACTCTTTGGAAACCCTATACAGGGTTGTTATGAGTCGGAACCGGAAGGAGATTGCCTGAACTTTCTTTCACAGTGCTGCTAGATTGTTTTGAACTACCAACCTTTAGGCAAGTTGTTGTTGTTAAGTGCCATCGAGTCAGTTATGATTCACAGCGATCCTGTATAGGGTTTCCAAGGAGCGACTGGTGAGCTTGAACTACCGACCTTGTCATTCATACTGACTTTGCAGTCCAGTGCATTAACCCACAACACCACACCAGGGCTTCTTTTAGTCTAGTAGTCAAGCAAAAACTGTTTGTACCACCCAGGGACCTTTAGATTAACTAGATCCATGCTGTGTGTCTAAAATTAGACTGGAACCTAGCCGGCCCCACAAGAACAGAAAATGAATGGAACAGAGACTCAGCACAAAAAATCAACTGTCCTATCTTCAGGTATTTATACAAATATGCCTTTGTGGATATAGGTTTGGGTTCTGTTCAGTGTACCAGGACGGAACCATGTCAAACTGAAGACACTGCGATTTCTGGCCCCTTACAGCACCTCCTCTCTCTCCTCCCCCAATACTTTGGTAGTATTTAACAATGTCAGCTCTAGAGTCAGACCCTAGGCTCAAATCCTAACTCTGCCACATATCCATTATTTATCTCCCAAATTATTTCCTATTTCTGTGTCTCAGTTTCCTTATCTGAAAAAATTGGGGACAGCAACAGTACTTTCCTTAAGTGTTGTTGAGATGTCTGGTGACTACTGAATAAATATTAAGTATGGTGGGTGGCGCTGTGGGCTACTATTTCTTTGCCTCTCCCTCTTTCTCTGGGTACGGAAATGAGTTTGTCGGAAACTGGCTATAAACTGTAATCCACCAGGATGTTGTTTACACTCCTATTTCCCTGACCTCCTCCTGCCAATCCTTAGATTGTTCTTTCTAAAGAAATTCAGTAGGTATTTTCAGAATGAGGTAGAGAATTAGGTCAAGGGTCTTTGGGAACTTTCTAAAGCCAATTTTCTTGAGATTTTTAATGGGTCAACCTGGGAAGGCAGCCAAAGTTATTAATTTGTAACAACTACTGAGAAATTGTTATCAACACCTCAGGATAGATTATCTCTATTGGTCACAGAGGTTAGGCTGAAAGTCATGAAGCTGAAAATAATTATGGAGCACCAGCCTTGCAGGGGATTACTGATGGCAAAATAAACAAGCTGTACAGAAAGTCATCCCCTTGTTGGTGGATTTCCCTCACCTCCTTTTCTTAGCTTGTCTTCTCAGTCTGACTACAAACTGTGTCTTAATAGACTTAACTTCTATTCGACTCCTAACATAGGGCAATACAAACTCAGGTGCCCACTGAACATAAGCTGCTGATTGATGACATGGGCCCAGGATAGAAAGTGAGTGACTTAATGGGTAAGTTAGTGCCACAAAGGAGAGTCAAGTGAAGGGGAACCTTATCTCAGATACGAACAAAGGAGTGTATTTCCTGTGAAGTCACCTAAGAAGAAGAAAAAAAAAAAAACTGCGGTTTGACTGTATCACACAAAGTAAGTTACAGTGGGTCCTGTCCCGCCGTAGAACTTTAAAGACTTGCACGGCACATTTGTGGCTTGGCTGTGTTGTCCAGTTCTGGGGCTGCTGTTAGCTCATGGCTGTCAAGTTTCCAGTCCTCCTCTGGGCTCCTACGTTATAGTTTCAGAGTGACTACACATCTCTCTCCACTCTTCAGGTGGAACAGCTGAATAAACAGACCATAATATTAGCAGCAATTAAAAGTCCCTGGGTTGGCACAACAGTATGCACTCAACTACTGACTTAAAGATTGAGCCCATCCAGTGGCTCCATGGGAGAAAGAACTGGCCATCTCTTTCCATAAAGATCATAGAAAACCCGATGGAGCAGTTCTATTGTGTAGCACATGGAAGTTGCTGGGAGTTGCAATGCACTTACCGGCAATGGATTGATTGGGTTTGGTTTACCATTGAGGGCTTGCCATGTAGCAACCCAAAGCAAACCTGTGACGATTGAGTCGATTCGGACTCAAAGCAACCCTTGAGAACAGACTAGAAGTGCCCCATAGAGTTTCAGGGCTCCACAGGGTCTCCAAGGTTGTAATCTTGACTGCAGGGGACTGCCACATCTTTCTCCTGTTGAGCTCCTGGTGGGTTCGAATAGCCAACCTTTCAGTTAGCAGCTGAGTGGTTAACCACTGGGTCATCATGGCTCCTTTGCCATGGGTCAGACACTGCTTGATCTGCATCTTTTCATTGACAATGCCTATTTTACTGAGTCTGAATACAAATAAACAAAGCTGTCCAGGATCACATAGGTTGGGAGGTGCAGAGCCTGGATTCATACCTGGTCCAATGTGACTGCCAATACAGAGGGCTTATGCACCAAAAGATAACTGCATCACCATTTTCTTTCCTCTGTTTACCCCCATGTTTATGCTGTGCTTTGTCCCTTTTCTGCTGCACACCTACCAAGGATACCATCTCCACCCCAGCCATCCCTCAAGACCCCTACCTCTGCTCTTCTGTCCCAGTCATTCCAGAGTAAATGCTTTCATTGACTGGCATTTGTTATGCATAAATCTTGTACATAGAGTCGCTATGGGTCGGAAACGACAGCACCTAACAACAACTATTCAAATGCTTTATTGCATAGGTGATAGCACCTCACCTAAACTATAAGCTCCTGGGAGTCATAAGCAGGTATCTCAGACCTCTCTCTGTCCACCGACCCCTACCCTACCCATCCCCAAGCAGTCAGTTTAGAACTCTGCACACAATTGATGCTCAAGAAACGCTTGAACAAATGAAAGAAAACTCAAGATAAATATCCTAAATGTGGCTTCAACACAAAAGGCCTATGTAGACTGATTTTGAGCTCAACTGTCTTCAACTGTAAATCCTTTTGTAATGCCTGACCTGATATCTCGTCATTACATGCCATAGAGTAAGTTCTGACTCACAGAGATCCTGTATAGGGTTTCCGAGGCTGTAAATCTTTACAGGAGCAGAAAGTCTCATCTTTTTTTCAAGGCCTGGAAAATAGGTGACCAATAGATATATGAGGACTGAAAGGAAAGCTAGAACCCCAGCTCTATCGCTTATGACAGACTGGGATAAATGATCCTAACTCCTTTGATCCTCAGTTTCCTCATCTGAAAATGAGATCATTGCCAGGAAGTTTATATGGAGACATTTGAGACATCTACTATAATCATCATCTTCGCCATTATACATCCTAAGTTCTTTATGGGAAGTAATTCTAGAAATTCAAAAATAGACTTGGCCACTAGTCTAATGAATGTGAAGTGGAAAATTGCTGCATGAGACAATCTAAACAGCCCTAAGCAACCATATGGCTCAAAGTCGTCTGCATATTCCTATTTATCAGCTTTTGGCATTACGTTTTGTTTTTGCTTGTGGCCAAGTCGGAACCCCCATGGTGTCTTCCTATGGAACTCTGAGTACCGTTGATGCGGGGGCCCACTTTTCCTTTCTTTATTAAGAAAAGGAAACAGGAAATCAAATGTAATACTCTCTGACGGTTAGTGTCACATCAAAGTTGTGAATTTAACCACACCCCCGCCAGGAAATGAAAAGTACAGTTCTCACAATGATGTTCTCTCTCCTTTCGTGGCTCACACGGTGTTTTTCAGATTTTAGTTAGATAGTGTAGATGAAAGTGTTGAACTTTGGGCAATGGGTTGTCATGGGGTGCTTGTTGATTAGAGCATAGATTAAATACACAGATTTAATATTGCACAGTGGAGAGGAGACTTTCTTTCTTCTGTGACAATATGGCTCTATCAGATGTCACACATGGAGGGTCCATTGGAAGATTCTGACCCTCTGTCCTGTCTTTTCACTGTTGTTGCTCTTTGACCCATAGAATGTAAGTTAAAATTTGCTTTGGTGGCCAACATATAGAAATGGGAGAGGTCACACATGCACACATATGCACTCATATACATCCAATCTGAATTTATGGAGTCTTTTAGGGAAAAAAATAGTGACTGGATCACTATTTCGTTGGCTACTCCTTGAAGTGGGGCATATGTCTTTGGTTCAAGTCCACCAACCTGCTAGACCCATGTACTTTATCTTCCTACCCCATAGATGGTTGAGATTCCAGGTTTCTCTTCTATGGAAAGCAGTTACAGGTTACCATATCCAAAGAATCGGGGATAGGTTTCTGACACCTTGAGTCTGGCCCTCTCTTGTACAAGAGGGCTTCAAAAAGTTTATGGAAAAAATCCATTCTCTTTCAAGTCCATTTCCCCACAAATGTTTTGAAGCGCCACTGTATGCTCTCACTTCACTTTTACCTACTTCTCCCTGCATGAATCTCTGGATTCCAAAAAAAAAAAAAAAAAGTCACGAGTCCTGGTTATTTCAGTTACAGACAATTATTCATAATCTACCCTGACCTAAGCTAAGGAAAGCTCATTCATTCTTTTCTCACCCTAGGGTATGTTTAGGTGGGAGAGGTGTCTACAAGGAAGTTTTGGCAGAATAAACCTGTTGAAAAGATATGGTACCATCTGATCATCTCTGAACTACACATTATCCTGAATTGATGTAGTAGACTTGTTTTGTCATCCTGTACTTATTCTTTTGGTCATTACAAATTCCTGTCATTTCTGTTTATCAGGAAATATCTTCATTTCACCATTGTATTTGAGGGTCAGTTTTGCTGGGTATGATTCTTGGTTGGCAGTCATTTTTGTTTCATAGTTTTGTTAATGTCATTCTATTGCCTTCTTGCCTGCATACTTTCTGCTGAGAAATCAGTTTAGTCTTATTAATCCTCCTTTGTAGCTAAGTTTTCCTTTTTCCCAAGCTGCTCTCAGGATTCTTTCCTTGTCTTTGATTTTAGAAAGTTTCTAATGTGTCTTGATGATTTTGTTTTGGGATCCATCCTCTTTGAGGTTCGTTCGACTTCTTTTATGCTTATCTTCTCATCTTTCATGATGTTAGGAAAGTTTTCTTCCAACAAGTCTTTGACTATTTTTTCTGTTCTTGTCTCTCTCTGTTCTGGAATTCCAAGCACCCATAAGTTGTTCCTTTTCATGATGTCCCACATAACTCTTGGCTTTCTTCAGATTTTTAAATTCTTTTTTCTGATTGTTCTTCTAACATATTAGTATTGAGCAATTTATCTTCAAGCTCACTAATTTGAACTTCCATTGTTTTGCATGTACTCCTTTACCCTTTCAATGTATTGTTCATTGCTGAGCTTTTAGTATTAATCTTCTAGCTTTCTAATTACATGTTTTGTATTAAGTCAAAATTTGTATTTGTTTTGTCTGTTTGTTCTTGTAATATTTTCCTGAAGTCTTCTAAAATCTTTATTGTGTTCTCCTTGTTTTCCTCAATCTTTCTATTGATCCTTTGAAGGTACCTAATTATCCTTCTTTTGAATTCTTTTTCAGTTTGTTCTATTATCTTTTCTTTCTCAGAAACGTCTTTTGGCTCATTTGTTTCATTCTGGTCATTTGTTTCAGCCATTCTCTTTTGTTTCTTTGTGTGAACTCAAATTGTCTGCTGTCCCCCGGGCATTGTGAGGGTGTTGAATTTATAAAAAAAAAACAGTGCAGTTGTTGGACCCGAGGTGAGAAATCTCTGGTGGGTTCTGGAAATACACGGAGCTCACGAGGTTGATGTGGATGGAATGTCACAGCAGAGTTTCTGGCCCTCAGTGGAGTTCTTATTGGCCTCAGTGTTAGCTATGATCAGGACACTCAATCTGGAAGTAGTTCATGGTGGCCTTTGATGGAGCTGGATTCAGTGTGTGTTAGGACCACAGGGAAGTTGGGGGCAGGGTGACTAGTTAAATACCATTCTGGTTGTTCTGTGGGCTTTGTAGGTCTGGATCCATGTACACCTTAATCCAGGCACCAAAGCAGCACACCAACGTAGCACAAGAGGCCCCCACCACACGCTGTCATGGCTCCCAATCATGTGGCTGCAAACTCCAGGAAAGCAGGGTCTACACTGAGGGTGGATGAGGGTGGGAGCTGGCCATACTCCTGATTACCACTGAAGCATGGGGAAAAAGAAGAAACTGCACCTTTCCCATCACCTATGGGAATATGTTGTTTTAGGCCTCCCTCCACCACCAAAGCTGCTCACAGAAGGTAGAGTCACTTCTGGTCTGCTATCTACCAGTCTGTCTCCCTCTCTCACTGTTCCTGCTTGGCCTCACCTCCCAGCAAGCACTCCATCCACCCATCTAACCTTTCTTCTGAAGTTCAGGATGCCAGAATTTTCATCTGTGTCTATTTTATTCTGTTCTTGTGTCTTTGTTGTAGAGAGCCCATGTAGTGCACTGCCCAGTCCATCATCTTGCCGGAAGTTGACTCAATCAAATTCTTGTAAGGACAGTCTTTGCTACCTTCAAAGTATAAGCAGGTGCATTGTCATGGTGGTGGTTATGTGCCGTGGTGTTGGTTCTGACTTATATCGACCCCGCATAAGGTTTCCAAAGCTGTAAATCAATACGGGAGCAGAAAGCCTCATCTTTCTCCCGTGGAATGGCTGGTAGTTTCAAACTGCTGACCTTGTGGTTACCAGCCCGACTTGTAACCCCTACACTACCAGAGTTCCTTGGTACATTGTCATAATGGGGTGGGCTGGTGGGGGGTGAGGATGATTCCTCAGTGCCTTCTTCCTGGCCATTTTTTCACCAGTGTAATGTTCAATTTTCTTAAAATGTCTTCCTAATAAATCCTCATGATCATCCTATGTCCTTCGAGGAAATCTATCAAGATTATACCTTTGGAATCTCAAAAAAGTCAGTCTCCATAATCTTCTGAGTGGTCCTCTCCGCCTTAAATTGACCCAGGAGATCCACTTGGAAGCCGCTGTTTTGATTGGACCCTTTTTTTGAAGGCACCCTAATGAGACTAAGACAAGTATATTTCTCAGAGAACTTAACTTCAGCCATCCACTGATGGCAGACTTGTTTAAACAGGTTCTGTTTTGAATATGCAGTATTTATATCTATTTAAACCACAAATAGTCCTGTTACACACTCTGTTCTACAACCGTCTGCCTTTACTTAACTGACCCACTATCTTTGAACTTATCTCATGTCAGTTCTCTGATAAGGATTTGGTGCTCCTGGCAGAGTGCCTGAAAACATTTCTGGACATGAATGTCTTTCAGGGATGGTGACCCCTTCAGCTGGTGGTGGAGCTGTCAGTAAGGCCTCCAGAAAATAGCAATAACTCATGCACATTGGCAACAGTTGGGTATCAGGCTTTAGGAAATTGATGAGTTGTTAACCCATTGGTCATTAGTTGCTAGGTACCCTTGTATTATATATTCGTGGAGGGCAGAGAATGTGACTTAGCCCCAGTTTGATTTTTAGAGCCTAGTACAGGGTGTCTGACACGCCTGGAACACAATAAGTGCTCAACAAACTTAGTGAGTTAATACATAAAGAGGTTAGACGTTGGCTCCTTTTGGCAGAACATCTAGAAATGAAACTTACTCTAAGTCTTTTATAGAGTTGTTGCTCAGTCCTCAAGGTGATGGAACTGACCTTATTCATAAACATTTACTATTACCAATGATGCCATGATGACATTCATACAGGATTTCCACATAATTTCTTACATTCTTATTCACTGAGGTAAAAAAACAAACAAACAAAAAATGCTACATGCCATCAACAGAAAGTTTTGTTTTTATTTTAAACTTTTTATTGTGAATTGAGTATAGGTTTACAGAGCAGATCATCAGTTTTACATTCAACAAACCATATACTTTGCTTCACTACATGACTACAATCCCCGCCATGTGCCAACAGTTAACAACATTTGCCTCTATTCACTTTAATTATTGCATTCCTCCCTGTGTCCCTGTGCCTCCCACTACCTTCATTTTTTCTCTACTAACCTCCCTCTTGGATATTGCCTGCCCTGTCACCCATGTTAACATATATCTACTCTCTAGCTCATGAATAATTTCCCCTACCATCTTCTCCCACCCCATAACCATCATAGATTGTTTCTTTTACCAAGAAAACTTTTTTTTTTTTTAAACTCTTTACATCATTGGTCTCATACAATGTTTGTCCTTTTGTGATTGACTAATTTTACTCAGCATAATGTCCTCCAGGTTCAACCATTTTACTCTGCTGACTTCTTAAGGCAATTTTTGCTGTCTTGAAAATATATATATATATTAGAAAAAATCTCCAGAATATTGAAAAATATCAAGATTCTCAAGTTTAGTAAGCTGTCAAATTAGTGGAGATATATTTATATG
>NW_006408597.1:1385206-1398651 GCF_000296735.1 Chrysochloris asiatica
TTGATGTGTCTCTTGTAGGCAGCATATTGAAGGACCCTGTTTTCTTATCCATTCTGCTCTTTATGTCTCTTGACTGGTACATTTAATCCATTTACATTTAGTGTAATTATCAATAGGTATGAACTGACTGTTGTCATTTTCCTGTGTGTGGTGTTTTGTTTTGTTTTGTTTTGTTTTGTGTGTGTGTGTGTGTGTGTGTGTGTGTGTGTGGTATTGCTAGATTCTTTGTTCCACATAATTTTCTGTGCTGACTTCATTTTGTTTGTGGGCTTCCTTGCCATTTTCATTTCTGTTGTATTAATGTTTACTAAATCTTTCTAATTTTCCTTGATTTTTACTTTGGTATGCAAGTGTAATATTTTTCTTTAAGATTGCCTTATAATTTATTAATTTTTTCCCTGCTTAAAACAATCTATTTTATCTTGAAATTTACTTGACTTCTTTGCTGTCTGGAAGTTCTGTATCTACACTAGTCCCTCTTTTTGCTTAGTAGTTGACTTCCTTATACATTGAAATCTCTGGTTCCCTCTTTTCAGTCTTACAGGTTTATTTCACTTTAAATACTTTTATACCTGATTTGAGCTCTGGCTGGTGGTGTCATGAATGGTAATCACAGGTTATTATCTGCTGGTGTTGGTTCTTAGTCCAAAGTACACCCTTTAGTATTTTTTGCAAAGTTGGTTTGTTCAATTTAAAATTCCTTTAATTTCTGTTTATCAGGAAATGCCCTAATTTTGCCATTGTGTTTGAGGGACAGCTTTGCTGGGTATATGAGTCTTGGTTGGCAATCTTTTTGTTTCAGAGTTTTGTATATGTCCTTTCACTGCCTTCTTGTTTGCATGGTTTCTGTTGAGAAATACAGAGCTTAGTCTTCTTGGTTCTCCTTTGTAGGTAGTTTTCCTTTTTCCCAAGCTGCTTTTAGGATTCTTTCCTTGTCTTTAATTTTAGAAAATTTGAATATGATATGTCTTATTGATTTTCTTTTGGAATCTATCCTCTTTGGGGTCCCTTCAGTTTCTTGTATGCTTATCTTTTCGTCTTTCCTGGTGTTAGGGAAGTTTTCTTCCAACAACTCTTTGCCTATTTTCTCTGTGCTTATCTTTTCCTGGTCTGGAATTCCAATCGCCTGTATGCTGTTCTTCTTCATGGTATTCCACATAATTCTTAAGCTTTCTTCAAATCTGTTAATTCTTTCTTCTGACTGTTCTTCTAGCATACTAGTATTGAGAGATTTATCTTCAAGCTCACTAATTTGGGCTTCCATTGCTTTGCATCTACTCCTTTGCCCTTTTAATGTATTGTGCATTTCTGAGGTTTCAGTATTAATCTTCTAGATTTCTAATCGCAGGTTTTGTATTATGTCAAAATTTGCATTTATTTTGTCTGTTTGTTATTGTAATACTTTACTGAATTCTTCTAAAATTCTTATTGTGTTCTCCTTGCTTTCCTCTCCTTCTATTGATACTTTGAAGGTTCCTAGTTATCATTCTTTGAGTTATTTTTCAGTTCAGTCTATTACCTTTTCTTTCTCAGAAATACCTTCTGGCTCTGCATCTTGGTCATTTGTTTCTTATTATTTCTTTGTGTGAGCTAAAACTGTCTGTTGTTTCCAGGGCATTGTGAGATTGTCATATTTGTAAAAGTAAACAGTGCAGTTGTTGGACCCAAGGGGAGAAATCTCTGGTGGGCTCCGGAAATACAGGGAGCTCACGAGGTGGATGTGGATGGAATGTCACAGCAGAGTTCCTGGCCCTCAGTCGAGTTCCTATTGGCCTCAGTGTTGGCTATGCTCAGGATACTCAATCTGGAAGTAGTTCATGGTGGCCTTTGATGGAGCTGGTTTTAGTGTGTGCTAGGACCACAGGGAAGCTGGGGGCAGGGTGACTGATTAACTGCTATTCTGGTGGCTCTGTAGGTTTAGTAGGGCTGGAGCAGAGCCCACCTGAATCCAGGCACCAAAGCGGCACACTAAAGTGGCACAGCTGGCTCCCACCCCATGCTGGTGTGGCTGCCAACCATGCGGCTTGAAACTTCTGGAGAGCAGAGTTTGCAATGAGTGTGGATGAAGGTAGAAGCTGCCACACTTTTGGTCACCAGGGAAGTATGCAGAAAAGGAAGAAATTGCACCTTTTCTATTGTCTGTGTGAATCTGCTCTGCCTGGCCTCGCTCTGCTACCAAAGCTGCTCACAAGACGATCAAGTCACATCTGACCAGCTGTTTACCAGTCGGTCTCTCTCTCTTGCTGTCCCTGGTGGATCTCACCTCCCAGAAAGCACTCCGTCCACCTTCTAACCTTTCTTCTGAAGTTCACAGTGCAGAATTTTCGTCTGTGTCTATTTTTGTTTGTTTGTTTTTGTTTTATTAAATGATTTTATTAATTTTGCAGTCTCGTCCACCAATTATGCACAAAGTCTTTGTTAAATTCAGCTACTAAATTTCCATTCTCTCTAATGTCTATTAATTATTCTTGCAAATTTATCTATTGCGTTTTTATATTTTTAACAAAATGATCCAAAAACCACCAAAATTTCTCTTCACGAAGATGGCTAACTAGGTCACTTTCACGAGTGCTAGAGTTTGCTTCTATTTGAATTATTAGTGTTACCATCTCCCAAACTTTATTTTCACAGGACTCTTTTTTATTAAGGCTTTTCTAGTTGTTGTTAAATGCTATCAAGTTGGTTTCATCTGTGTCTATTTTATTTTATGTCTCTTATCTTTGTGGTACAGGGTCCATGTAGTGCATCTGCCTAGTCTGCCATCTTGCCAGGTAATCTCAACAGAGAGTTTTAAAGGGCACATGACCTACCACAAAGGTGGTACAGAATACAGACTATAAACTTGGAATTTGGAGCATAGACTACCCTATTGCCATCAAGTGGATTCCAACTCATAGAGTACAACTAGAGCAGAGTAGAATTAATTTACAGGGTTTCTGAAGCTGTAAATCTTTACAGAGCAGATTACCTCATCTTTCTCCCAAAGAGCAGTTGGTGGGCTCACACCTTTTAATCAAGAGTCCAACACTTAACTCACTATGCTGCCAGGGATCCTTTGTAGCCAGATTGTTGTTGTTAAATGTCACCGAGTCAGTTCTGACTCATAGCGACCCTGTATAGGGTTTCCGAGGAGTTTCCCCATTAGGAGTTGTGGTTGGTGGGTTTGAACCCCTAACCTTGCTGTTAGCAGTCCAGTGTTCTTCTTACAGTACCACACCAGGATTCCTGGATCCATATTACCTAGGTTCAAGTCCTAGCTTTACCACTTACTAGCTGTGTGGTCTTAGGCATGTTACTTAGTCTCTCTGTGACTTCATTGTCCTAATTGTTAAAATGGGAATATTAAGATTCTAGAGCTTATAAAGCCCTGTGTGACACTGTAGGATCAGCACTGGATTACTAACCACAAGGTCAGTGGTTCAGACCTACCAGCGGCTCCTCAGAAACCTAAGGTCACACTCAGTCACACCCTACTCTATGGCACTTAATAACAACAACCTTATAGAACTATGAAGATTATCTAAGATGACAACTATAGAACATTTAGAAGAGCCAGAAGCATTCAATAAGTATTAGCTAGTATCCTTAATCTGGAAAGCCATTATGTGACTTATAAAAAGAGACCAAAATAAATGATAATGTGAGATCCTCTACAATTTTTCCCTCATCATGCCCCATGAAGGTAAATGTGCTACTGATTTTGAAATAGCATACATGTTGAGCACAGGATTTATTGTTTTAGCTTGTCCTCATCCCTGGAAGGTGTTCCAATTCATGATTAGTTTCTTGGCAGTTAAAATGCATGCCTTTCTGGGTGATGGTAATACTACCTAATACACATAATCCCTTAATGCCCACTGCCTGGGTAGACCATGTCCTCTCTCTTCCCCGTCAGTGGCTACGAAATCATCTCTCCTTCTCCCCTCAGTTGTCCAGCGTCATCTCATTCAGGGGGAGCTACTGTAACCACTGCAGCTGTTCTTTCCCCTCTGTTCCCCCAGATCCCATTCACGCAGGCTCTCTCTGGGTCCTTGTTTCAGTGAGGTGAATGTCTGTCAGAATTGTGAGCCTAAAGAAAGCAGTGTTTAAAATTCTGAAAGCTTCCCAGAAAATGTCAGCTACGTTCCCACCTCCCCCATAAGCAGTCTATTCTGGATTAATATCGCTGTTATCATATTATCTTGGGGCAACTCTGAGAACATGGGGCAAAGGATTTGGGTAACATGTACACACATACACAGATGTGTTTTTGGAAGATCAGAAGATAGCTTCCAACGTAGTATAAAATGCAAACACTTTGGGTAGAATGCTTTGAGTTTAGAAAAGGTATGTCCTACATTAATAACAACCACCCATCTGCCGGTTTGTCACATTGTGGTGACTTACATGTGGCTGTGATACTGGAAGCTATGCCATTTGTGTTTCAAATGCCAACAAGGTCACTCATGATGGACACGTTTCAGTGGAATGTTCATACTACAACAGACTAGGACAAAAGGTCAGGCAATATACTTCCAAAACTTAGTCAATAAAGACTTTATGGATCAGGACAGAATATCACCTGATACAGTACTGGGAGGTGAGCCACCTGGTTGGAAGGCACTACAAAATAGGTGCAACAGTGAGTGGATTCAGACATACCAACAGTCATAAAGGTGATGAAGGACCAGGCAACATTTGGTTCTGTAATTCATATGGTCAACAGGAGTCTTGCCAAATTGATGGCCATGAACAGCAATAACAACAAATGTTAATAAAACACAATAAATGAAAATGTGAATCTTAGATGAATGAAGTTATGATTGATAATAATCATTATTTTATAAGGATCTGGGCACCAACAAACAAACCATAATTCTAACAATAATTAAAGGTCCATGGGTGGCACAAACAATTTGTACTCGATCACTAACCTAAAGGTGGGTAGTTTAAACCCACCCAGTGGCACCACAGAAGGAAGGCTTGGGGATCTGCTTCCATAAAGATTGTAACCAAGAAAGCCCTATGGAGCACAGTTCTGCTTTGTAGAATGTAGAGTCACCTAGGGTTAGGGTAGCTAACCTCAACAGGCATTTTATTTAAACAATGATTTCCTATAGAAAGGCTGTCTATCAAGGATTTCATTATACAACCTGTCTCAGTGCACTTGAAATCTGACTTCTAGAACAGAGCCTGCTCTAATCCTGTCTCTATCACCTCAAAAATATCAAGGGTCAGCTGTCACTAGAATTGCTGAGTTGTTTTCTGACCCAAAGCAGCAGACTCTAATTTAGTCACGTGTTAAATGTTCAGCATGCTGGCTTCCGTCCTGTGTCCAGGTCCCCAAGGCCAACCTCTCTGCAGGTATTGTCAGGGAGTAGCAGGGACAGAGGGAAGGAACATTCAGCCCAGTGGGTTCTGTTGATGGAGTTCAGAGGTTGTCATCATTGTGGTAGAATCACAGCTTACTTGGCAGCTCCCTGGCAGGGTGGGGAGGAAAGGGAGGCACTCCACCCTCTGAGAGGATGTCTGCCATCTTCTGGGAAGGATACCAGTTACCAGATGCCATCAAGTCGACCCCAGTTCATGGCAACCCCATGTGCTTCAGAAGAGAACTGTACTCCATAGGGTTTTCATGGTTGAGTTTTTTAAAGTAGATTACTAAGTCTTTCTTCCAAGGCACCTCTCAGTGGACTTGAACCTTCAACCTTTTGGTTAACAGCTGAGCCCATTAACCATTTGTACCACACAAGGACTCCCTGGGAAGGACACTGTGGCCCATATACAAATCCTGCACCCCACCCACACAGATGCATCCTGGAATAGACAGAGTACAGTAGACTGTGGGAAAGACATTGACCCTGATGGTTGATCACTAAGGTGACACAAAAATCACACTCACTGTTGCACATTTCGCAACAGTCCTACCTCCATGACACGGCACTGGGACCAAGCCAGGTCTGTTTTGTGTCCCTCAGTTTTAGACTTGGAAGACAGACAACTTCAGATACACTGGTTTGATTGTTCCATGGTCTTATTTCCCAGGACCTTGCCTGTCCTCTTCAACTTCACTGACAAGTCCTACAAACCCCATTCCCCATGATACTTCAGTTCTGAAATGTGACTTTTGGTTCTGTAATTCAAATGCCATCATTCATTCAGCCAATTGAGCCATGAGCCTGATGAGCAGCTTCAAGTCCTTGTCTTGAAGGCCATCCCGTGTTCAGGCAGGGCAGATTCGGTGTATTTAAGCAATCACTGTGGCAGAAGTGGTCAGAGACCAGAGGAGAGGTGCCTAATCCCAGTGTGAAGGGTTTAACACAGTTTCCTGGAGGAGGTGAAGTTTGAATTGAGGCCAAGGCAGTACAGGAATTTTCTAGGAAAATAAAATAACAGGAAGGGCATTCCAGACAGATGGAACAGTCTGTGCTAACAAATAGAAGACAAGAGAGTTTAAAGCAATTCAGGCAATGGTAAGCAGTGCACTACAGCTTTGAGGGGTCAGGGAGAGGTGGACAGTTTAGGTGAGCTAAACCAGAGAGACAAGCAACCCCCTGCCAAAGCATTTGGATTTTCTCCAGAGAGAAAATGAAAATCCATTGAAGAGGTTCCCATAGGGTATAATCAAATCTGTACTTCAGAAAGTCACTCAAATGTTGGGGTGCAGAAGGGTTTGGAGGGCATCCAGAAGACCACGGAGAAGCTAGAATGGTGAGCGTCTCCCCACAGCCAGCAGTGGAGGAAAGGGGCATGCATGGTGAAATTCTCAATAATAAAGACATATAATGATTCTTCAATAATTTTCCGTTTCCCAGCTTCATTTCCCCACCTGACCTCTAGAGCCCTGTCTTTAATTTTGGTCCATTTCCCTTTCCTTCTTCCTTTAGTAATTCCTTCCTTTCACTGGAATTCTCTAAGGTACCACCCCCTCCAGCCCCATACCACAGGCTGCCAGATTCTCCTGGTTTTCTCAGTAGAAGGCTCCCATGTTTTTCTCTCAGAAATCTCTTACTAGTGCTTTGGCCAGTGGAAGAGAAGGGTCTTCAAGACCCTTCAAAGGGCAGCTAAGAAATAGTGCTTCAGCCAAGTTACTAGTTATGGGAACCCCAACTGCTGTGGTAGCTGCCAGTGACGGGAAACCCGAATCAGCAACATGAGCACCAGCCTCAGGCCTCACATCCTGTCAGGTTCCAAGAGCCAAGACAGTCGTACTTGCCAAGTCTTCTTTCCCCTGGGTAATATGTTATGGACTCCATCATGGCAGCTAGAATCTACCCTGGGACTTTATATATGGAAAACATGGAGCTTTGGGGACATCTGCTTTTCCCTGCTGGTATTGTGGGACAGACAAATGCCTGTATGATAAGGTCACTCAGTTATATGTGAATAATAACTTTCAAGTCCGTAGAATTCTGTTAGGATTGAATTCTGTTAGGATTCTGTAGTAGGTTCATCTATCAAAAGTCGTAAAATGAAAGATGTATTTTAAGACTCCAACACTGGGAGATACAAAGATAAATCTGATGGCATGCATGGTTAATTCTAGCAAGCACGTATCTTTATAATGTAATATTCACCATACCAGCAGCATAGGTTTTTAGGTCTCTAAGGAAAGTTTCCAGGTAAGGAAATGCCATCTCCTGCCATCAATCCATTGCTACACTCAGGTGATCATTGTTCCTCTAATTCTCCTTTCTGCCCCTAATTCCAGACCAAAAAATCTCTGCTATTCAGAGACAGAGCTATTTGTATATAATTTATGAAACTCTTGGGTACCATCAGAATGAAAAGAGTTACTGAAATAGAAGCTATTCTTATTGCCATGCCAACAGCAGACTTACAACATCATCTCACAAACATACTCTGTCCTAAAGCCCAGAGTACACACACTCACGTTCCTTCATCAGAAAGATCTTTCCATTGCCTTCCAAAACAAACCTCCTCCACATACAATCCACACACCCTCAATAGTATATACAGGCCTCCTCCTTCAGTAAGCTGGCGTGCGTGCGCGCGCACACACACACACACACACACACACACTTTCTTTTTCTCTCTTCTACAGCACACACCTCCTTTCTTATTCCCCAAGAGACCCGGGGGTGTGTGTATATGGATGTCTGAACTGATGACATATTGTGACAGAACGCGCAAGAGAGTGAGGCACAGCCACAAAGCAATGCAGGTCACGGCAATAGGCTTTATATAACCCAGAGCCACAGAGAGACCCGAAATAGCATCTTCCCTGCTGCTCAGCTAGTCTCCTCCATCAAGCAGGGATAAAATTAGAGCAGGAGCTGACGCGCACCTGCGTCTACAGAGGGACTCCAGGGAGACAGTGAGAACAGACTCGACATTCTGCCATCGGACACAGAGGCTGCCAGATTTTCTAGACCCAATCTGTCACCAGACAGAGCTGTGTGTGTACATGACTATACGTGTGTACCAATTGGAGCTCCTGCTCTGTGGAGAACATTGCATGGGAATGGCCGGGGTGCTAGGAACAAAGAGGCTAGCTACGTGGGACTACGAGAAGGATTGTTGCTGTTAAGTGCCATCGAGTCAGTTCTGACCCATAGCAACCCTGTACAGGGTTTCCAAGGAGCAGCTGGTGAGCTTGAACTGCCAGGTTATTCCCAGGTGTTTCAGGGGACATCCGTCCCCACACCAGCCCCCGATTTACCTTACGGTTCCTGTTCCCTGCTTTCCACCTATTACCTGTCTCTGAGCCTGAACGGGTCTGGCTTAGCTGTGATGGGCCCTTTAAATTCCCATACTGAAAAACAAACAAAGAGAAAGGAAAATAAAACAAAGCAAAAAAGCCCCTACTGTGTATCTCTCAATTATTTCAATCAAATCGAACACATGCTGCAATCCAGAAATACACAGGCTGTGCCAAGAAGTCAGGAGGAGAGACAAGGCTGGGTGAGTCGGGCTGCCTGCTCTGTTGACTGGAATCCGTGAACACAGCTCGTTAAGTGATGGACAGAAATGTTGTCCCGCTCAGTGAGGCATCTAGTGATGTGTTCCTTTCATTGCTTGAGGGAAGGCAAGACAAAATCATTGTGTTTTTTTAATGTAATTAAAGATTTGTCACCTTGATCATTGGGCACCTGATATAAATTCCAAGAAAGGAAACATGGCCAACCCCTAAAAAACAGACTCAAATAGTACAGATGAGATAAATTAAGACTGTTCTATACCATTCTATGCCAGGACCTCTGAAATTCTATTATGCATTCATTTTGAGAGGTTTCTGCTCTTAGAATTCTGTTAAGTAAGCACCTCAAAGGCTGGTAACGCATGAAGAGATTTCATGTGGAAATATTAGTAATTGATCAGATTCTTTTCCTTCTAAGGCAAAATTTATAACATCATTTGTGGTCCAGACAAAATGATCAACTTAAAAATTAGCCTGCTATATTTGGTCAAACATTTCATTAACTCACCCTAATGCTGTAGACTGCAAAGCTGTTTGAACTGCAAGGTCGGTGGTTCAAGCTCACCAGCTGCTCCTCGGAAACCCTACACAGGGTCACTATGGGTCAGAAATGACTCGATGGCACTTAATAACAACAACAACAACAATGTGATGACGGCTGCTAACCTCAAGGTCAGCAGTTCGAAACTACCAGCTGTTCCAAAGGAGAAATATGAGGTTTTCTGCTCCCGTAAAGACTTGCAGCCTCGGAAACCCTGTGCAGGGTCACTATGAGTCGGAACCGACTCCACGGTACTTAACAACAACAATGTGATGACTGGTGTGGCACTGTGGGTTAGTGCGCTGGACTTGCAAAGCCATTTGAACTGCAAGGTCGGTGGTTCAAGCTCACCAGTGGCTCCTCAACAGCACTTAACAACAACAAATGTGATGACTGGAACTGTGGTTGCCTTGGCAAGACCAGACCAAATGATTTTGTGGGCTGAATGGTCCCCAGCCCTGTGCTAAAGTAACCTGAATAAATCCCAGAGCTCCCAGTGGCCCAGGCCATGTACAGCATCATTTGTAAAAACAAATAAAATTTTAACAAATAAATAAATAAAAAGACACAAGGGAGACTTAAAAGGAATTTAAAAGTTAATTCCCATTTTTATTTAAATATAGAGAAGAGAATAACAAGGATCTGACTAGTAAGCCTGGTCACACTTCCGAGACTCTCCCTTTCCTCTCTGAGCTCCTAAAACTCCCGCCACTGCCACCGTCCTCCCCACACACGCCCACACCAGCCCTTAGTGTGTTACTGTGTAGACCGACTGGCATCTTCAGTTTCTCTTACCACCAGGTGCCATCAAGTTGATTTCAACTCATGGCAACTTCAGTTGTATCAGAGAAGAAATCATCTCCTTAGAGTTTTCAAGTTTCCAAGGCTCATTTTATTTTTTAGGGTAGAGCTCCACAATTGTTGTTGTTAAGTGCCTTTGTGTCGGTTCCTACTCAAAGCAACCATGTATAGGGTTTCTGAGAAGCAGCTGGTGGGTTTGAACTGCCAACCTTGTGGGTCACAGTCCAGTGCTAATCCTACGACACCACACCAGGAGTCCTAGATTCTCACAATTAGTCCTCTCCAATTTTCCTATTGTTTGGGTTCTTAACACACAATTAAGAACATCTAGAAACTGATGCTGCTAGTGTAGTAATTACGAGCTCTGATAGCATAAATCGGGCTGCTAATCTCAAAGTCAGCCCTTCTAAACTACCAGTGGTTCTGTGGGAGAAAGATGAGGCTTTCTGCTCACGTCAAGATTTACAGCCTCAGAAACGCTATACAGGATCATTATGAGTCGGAACCGACTCCAAGGCACCCAACTACCACAACCACCCGAAACTGACTCAGTAAGTAAGCATCTGTTCCCCTTTAAAGCCTATGTGTAAGAGTTCAATGAGAATATTTTGTTAGATTATTTTTTCCTTCAACTATCAGAGCTGTGATGCTCTGCTGGATGGGGTCTGGGAGCCCTGGAGAGAGGCTTTTCTAGAGACCATGGGGATGGGGAAGTTTTAAGGTAAAGTCTCTGGTTTGGGACAATTTTTGTCTCTGTATGGGCACCAAGTTCAGAGAACATAATGATGAAGACTTAGTATTCTGTCTACCTTTTCTGCACTTCACCCCCCAAGGATCCCACTGGACAACTCCATTGTCTCCAAGTAGGCTTCTGCGTGCCCCCCTACCCCTTTTCATGGTCTTCTTTCTTTTCATAACATCCTTCCCACCCTTCCCTTTCCCCTGTCTACCTGTTTCCCTCCCTTGGCAGTCCAGAGAACTTAAATTCATTCTTCAGCACTCAGTTTAAAGGTTACCTATTTTGGTACTTGTCCCTCTCCGCCTTCCTTTTGGTAGGCAAAACTCTAAAATGGTCTGTGAGATTCCTGCCCTCTGGTATATATGCCCTCTTCTTGAGTGTGGGCATACCTCATGAACATGAAGGCATTCAACTCCTTGGATGATGGCAAAGGGATTTTGCAACTGCAAATGAAACCCTAATAGTTGATTTTGAGTTAAATTTGTTGTTAGGTGCCATTGAGCCAGTTTCAACTCACAGCAACCCCATACATGACAGAACGAAACACTGCCGGGTTCTGCCCCACCCTCACAGTTGTTATATTTGCACCCATTGTTGCAGCCACTGTGTCAGTCCATCTTGTTGCAGGTCTTCCTCTTTTTCAATGACTCTTCGCTTTACCAAGCATGATGTCCTTCTCAGGGACTGGGCCATTCTCATAATTGTTGTTGTTGTCAGGTGCCATCGAGTCAGAACCGACTCATAATGACCCCATGCACAGCAGAACGAAACAATGTCTGATCCTGGGCCAACCTCACTACCGCTGCCACACTTGACGCCATCAATGATGCCACCTGGCTGATCCATCTCGTTGTAGGTCTTCATCTCTTTCTCTGACCCTTCATCTTACCCAGCATGACATCCTTCTCCAGCGACTGTTCCCTCCTGACAATATGTCCAAAGTATGAGAGACGAAGTTTAGCCATCCTGGCCTCCAAGGAGCACTCTGGCTCCACCTCTTCCAAAACAGATCTATTGGTTCTTTTGGCAGTCCATGGCATTTTCAGTACTCTCCTCCAACACCACAATTCAAAGGCATCAATTCTTCTACGAACTTCCTTATTTACTGTCCAGCTTTCACATCCATATGAGGTTATTGAAAATACCATGGCCTGGGTCAGGCGCACCTTAGTCCTCAAGCTGACATCTTTGCTCTTCAACACTTTAAAAAGTTCCTGTGCAGCAGATTTGCCCAACGCAATACATCATCTGATCTCTTGACTACTGCTTCCACGAATGTTGATAGTTGATCCAAGAAGAATGAAGTCCTTGACAACTTCAATCTTTTCTCCGTTGATAAGAATGTTGTTTATTGGTCCAGTGGTGAGGATTTTTGTTTTCTTGACACTGAGATGCAACCCATACCGAAGGCTGTGTTCTTTGATCTTCATCAGTAAATGTTTCAAGTCCTCTTCACTTTCAGCAAGCAAGGTGGTATCATCCGCATATTGCAGGTCATAATAGATATGTCCAAAGTACATCTGCCCAAGCAAGTCAGGAAAGCTCTTCGCAAGAGGGACTGGGGCACTGAGGTCAGAGAGGTTCTCCTCTGGCCTTTGAAGAAGTAAGCTGCCACACTGGAGAGAGCCTGTGGGCAAGGCCACATAGGAAGAACTTGAGGGCATGCTCTAGTTGCTGAGAGTGATCCCTGCTGACAGTTAACAAGACAAGACCTTAACCACATAGATGCAAACAGCAATGTTCTGCCAACAACCATATGAGCCCACTCACAGAAAGGAGTGTCCTAAGGAGCGCTCAATCAGTACTTACACAACCCTGAGCAGAGGACCCAGCTAAACCAGGCCCAGATTGCTGACACATGGGAATATGGGAGACCATACATTTGCTGTGTTTTTACTTTGTTGTTGTTGTTGTTGTTGTTTTTAACCTCAGCAAGGCAAAATTTACTTCTGCTGAAGGGTGCATGCACGTAGCGGTATAGGAACAGGCCAGAGAGCACACGGAGTGGGCAGTCCACTCGGGTTTTATCCCTGAAGCAAGTCTCAAGACTGTGTCTCATCCCATTGGCTAGAGCTTCCGCTGCACAGTCTTTTTCCTTAGAAGGCTGGCTCATTCAAATTTCTAAGGCACACATTCTCCTTACTCACTTCAGGACCAGCAGACATCTGCTCACGGAGTAGCTAGGACTGATGGATTTTGAAGCTCTTCAAAACGTTTGCGCTCGCTGCATCCCATCAGGTTTCAGATGAACATCAAATTCCCCCCATGTCGTCTCTATGGTCTGCGACCCGGATGGCTGTCTCGATGGTCAACCGCATCTGGGAAGGGCCCTCTCAGTCTGGCTGGAATCTGTCTGCTTTCCAGGTCTTGATCAGCACCAGGTGTCTGGGTCGGTGAATTATAAGGTGTGAATTATAAGGGGTGTGTTTGGACCAAGAGTTCTT
>NW_006408597.1:1399031-1410749 GCF_000296735.1 Chrysochloris asiatica
AAAACGTCTACCTTTACATTTCCAACCCTCACAATCAGTCCTGATAACAATTATTCACTATTGTATCACAAGAGACCTATCAGCATCTCCTTTCATAGCCCTGCCTAGACAGATTGGATACTATTCAGTGGAGATTCTACCTTCCTCCACCTCTGGATCTAGGTTCCCTCTTGAAAGCTTATAAGCCAGTCACTTCTTGTCTTTGTAGCCCCCCTCCCCCTCATTTTGAGTAGCCAATGTCCAAGTTGCCCATCCCACATTTGCTGTTTTTTAAGGCACTGGTTTTTTGCTCATTTGTTATGCGGTGATAGAAAACAAATACCACCCTTTTCTAAAAAGCAATCATCCTCTGGGCTCCATATTGTGTCCTTGTCAATATTACAACCCTCCTCACACTACATCATAATTATCCCCTGAACATCTGTTGCCTCACTTTATCACTGCACTTCTGGTGTTCGAATACTGAGCCCCATCTTCTTTGGACTGGACACTGAGTATCTGGAAGTTAGTAGGTAGCAAGTAATACATGTTTGCTGAATTAATGCTATTCCAAACGAGCAATAGTGTCTATCTACACTTGCTGGATATTTTAAGCAAAGGTGATATTTTTAACTTCATGTGTGTGTAGGCTGGCTCAATCTTCCATAAAATTTGGTGTGTGTATAAATAGGTTCAATTATTAATGTAATGTAATGCTTTCCACAAGATATTGTTTCATATATCCCCTCTAACTTTAGTCTATAAAGTTTACCTTGAGTATTCTGGGAATATCAGATCCTCCATGACAGTATCTTTAAAATTATATATAACAGGAGGCACTGGGGGGTTAATGTGCTAGATTACAAGGTCAGTTTGAACTACAAGTTTGGTGGTTCAAACTCACCAGCTGCTCCTTAAAAACACTACACAGGGTCACTATGAGTCGGGACCGACTTGATGGCACTTAACAACAACAAGCCTTAATGGGCTGTGGACAGCTGTCAAGTCTACACTTATATAACCAGGTCTCACCTCTTAGCCAAATACTGCCTCTCCCAGAGGCCTCAGGGACATCTCCCAAGTACACCAGAGCTGAACTGTTTGCCAGAAGCCTCTGAACCTCAAAGAGGTGGTATCGGTTGTGTTGTCATGTTCGCTCAAGAACAGCTGCACTGATGAGTCCTCTGTCTTGGCTTTTGCTTCAGAAAATATTGTCACTGTAGCCACATGTGGCCTTTGAAACAGAAGATAGGCCTATGAGGTTGATTTGTCGAATTCCTATCTCCCGAGCCCCCCACCCCCCACCCCCTGCACACACACACATACACACACACACATGTTCACACTTATAGCCTCCAATGATACTCTCAAATATCTGTAACAGAGACAGAGCCTGTTATTTGTGTCTGCTCAGGACTCTGGGTACATCCAAGGCATACATTTCCTTTACCACCATTTGTTAATCCTAGCTACTTTCCTTTGGTTTTAGAATAAAGAAGAAGGATTTTTCAAGGCACCTAAGCTTGGGACCTTGAGGGCAGGGACAGAAGAGGAAGTGACAGTGACTTACACACACCTCTTCATGCCTTTGATTCAGATATTCCTGGGGCTTACTGGGTGTAGACGCCTTTCTCCTCACAGGTCTGCTCCCTTGTGTGCAAATGTGCGTGATAATTATCCCTACCTCATCGGGTTGTCATATGGATTATATGAGAATGCATGTCAGGCATCCAGCTCAGGACTTGCCACACAGTTTAGCTATTACCATGATTTGACCTATAACCAGGCTTAAAGGGGGTCTATTAGCATCTCAAGAACAGGGTGGGAATTGACCTGCCCCCAGAATTACTGGTTATGCATCAAGTCTTGGGACCCTGGAAGGAAAGTGGGGTTGAGAGGCTTCTCATTACAGACTATCCCCAGCCACCTCACTTCCATGCTGGGAGTGGCAAGGAAGGCGTTTGGCAAGAGACCAAAGGGTGAGACAATAGGTGTTAATGATGAAATAGGAAGTCTGGCTTGGAAGCCAGTGTTAACAATTAACCATTCAAGGCGAACATCCAACTTGGACCGCTGATTGGATGCTGAGCCATCACTCAGTTCAAGCTTCAACGGGAAGATTTGTATCAGTGCCCACAAATTAAACTACTTGGTCCTTGAGGTCACCAGGAAAATGGATTTATCTGGAGACCAAGGGCCCATGTGAGATAGCATAGGCTTTGGCATTCTGGATCCAAATCCTAGGTCATTCTGTGACCTTGGGTATACATTCTCCAACCTGTCTGAGCCTTATCTTTGAAAGGGGCAGGGATGCTGGGAGGCTTAATTGAGATAGCATGTAAAGAGCCTAGTACAGTACTCAGCCCACTTCATAAATGGGAACTCCCTCCCAGCTGTCTGGGACACTTCTCCACCCCTTCCTTGTCTCCCCACTTGACCATGTTGCTTTGGAATGATGACGGTTCTTGATTATTTGATATTACCACACATCTGGGCTTATCAGTTATTAAATGCCAGATAGGCTGCGCTCTGCTTCACCTGGCTTCTTCCTGCCAGGTGGCTTCTCCTGACACACTTGGACAATGTTGAAGGGTTGGGCCAGGTTGCCTGGTGGCACCAGGGATTTTCTGTGAAGGATTTTTCTGTTTAATATTCAAGACTTGTGGGGAGGAATTACTTTTTAAATGCTATGTCTATCACCTTGGCAACTCTGCCTCCTTAGTGTGCACAGGCTCCATCTCTTCCTACAAGTACCCTGCCAAATACTATTGTGGTTCCCGGCCTCTTCCCGTGGCACTCTGGTTAAATGCTCAGCTGCTAGTGGAAAGGTTGGTGGTTTGGACCTACCAACCACTCTGTGGGAGAAAGATGTGGCAGTCTGCTTCAGTCAAGATGTTCATATAGTCTTAGAGTCCCTATAGGGCAGTTTCTACTCTGTGAGTCAGACTCAGCAGCAATGGGGTTCTCTTCCTCAAACCATCTCCAAAGTGCTGAAGTTACAAAGGGTTTTGTCTTCAGTCCTCTGCACACACCAAGTTTACATGCTTCATGGATGGGCTCATCTAAAACCTCAACCACAACCACATCTTGTTGATCTCCTAATCCATGTGTCCAGCTCAGACTTCTCTTCTGACCCCAGAACCGTACATACAGGGCCTCCAGAACAGGGTGCCACAACTCCTCCTACTCAGTGTGTACAAAATGGAACTGTTCATCTCCCCAACACTCACCTAACTTTTCTATACCTATATTTGTGCCCCAGTAAATGGAACATGACCCAAACAGTGCAAATGGCTCTTCCTCTTCTGCTGCTCCTTGGTTGTATCCCTTCTTTTCCTTCTCCAGTCTATTATCTACCTTCATAGGCAGCCCTCAAGTCTTCCCTGTACTGTTACAGCTGCTACCTCTAGTCTTCATTCTCCGTGATGCCCCAATAGAGATCTTTCTAGAACATAAATCTGACAGTGCCTCTCGTCTTACCTAAAAATCCCTTAACCCCTCTTTATCAGTCAGGGTCTAGGCAGGAAACAAATCATTCCTTCTATTTTGGCAGAGGTGTGTTTAGATAAAGAATGGACTGCTAGGTGTAAAGTTGCTAACCACAAAACTGAAAGACAAAGAGGACATCTCAGGAAGAAGCTGGAGCAAAAGGAGTTATTAATTAGAAACACAGAGGAAGGTCCATTGCTTTAACTTTGCCCTGCAAAGCCCTTCACGACCTATCTCCTGTTGATTTCTCTGGCTAGCTGGCTGGCTGGGATCAGCACTAGCTTCCCTATCCTCAACCCCAGACCCTGAGCCGTTCCACTCTCACACCTCCTTGCTTTCCTACACGTTGCAACAACTGCCTGAGATGCTGCTTTTCCATCGTTTTTCTGGAAACGTATCCCTCAAAAAGGCTCCTGGGGGCAGTGTGCCTTTTGAGGAAAGTCTTTGCTGAACACAGGTCCATTTTCATGACGACCTGCCATGCCCCTTCGCATCATACTGTGTTATCATTGCCATCTTATCGTCTCTGAGCAACTCAGTGTGATGTGGGTATCTCCATATTGGTCTTTGCAGCTCCAGCTTTTAGCACAATGCCTGGCACATAATATGGTCTCAAAAAACTGGTGAATCTTAAAGTCAGACCCACTTTGCCTCTTACATAAATGATCATCTCCCACCGAGTTTCCCCTCCTCCAAATCCATCCTTTCTATGAGGCAGCTCTGATCTTGTCTCTCCAGGGATTAAAAGATATTCAGCGACTCTCCATTGTCTGTGAAATAAACTCCTTAGTATTCCCTGTCTGGCGCTTGTCTCGGACCTTGCTATCTGGACTTCCTGCCCTCCACAACCCTGCACACACTGTGAGCTCCTCCCTCGCCTGGTGATTCTATTTCTCAGCACCTTGAACTATTTCTCTCAGGACCAGAGTTCACTTGATTACCTTCAGCACAAATGCCTTTTGGAGCCACCTTTGTCTGCTCAGTTCTCCCCAACTTTCAAGGCCTGGTTTATAGGCCACCTATTTTAAGAAACCTTCCCACATCTTCCATTAGTGGTTGTGGTTGTGGTGGTGGTGGTGGTGTGCCGTGGAGTTGGTTCTGACTCATAGCGACCCTGCATAGGGTTTCCAAGGCTGTCAATCTTTACAGGAGCTCCTGCGGAACTGGTAGTTTTGAACTGCTGACCTTGAGGTTAGCAGCCTGACTCATAACCACTACTCTACCAGAGTTCCTTCTTCCTTCAGTAGTGAATGATAAACTTACAAATGTTGATTATTGTTGTTGTTTAACTACCAATGAGCAGACCCCACTCACTGTAACTGCACAACAGGATTGTACAATTGTCATCCATAGGGTTTTCATTGGCTGATTTTTTGGTACTAGATTGCCAGACTTTTGTTCCTAGTCTTAGTCTGGAAGCTGTACTGAGGCCTGTTCAGCAACACAAAAGTTCCACTGATAGACAGGTGGTAGCTACTTATGAGATCCATTGACTGGGAATTGAACTTTGGTCTCATGTTGTTGTTGTTGTTAAGTGCCGTCGAGTCAGTTCCGACCCATAGTGATCCTGTATAGGGTTTCCAAGGAGAGCTGGTGAGCTTGAACTACTGACCTTGCCATTGTCTCATAGACCTTCATATCCCTGTCATTAGGCCAGCTTCTCTCTGCTTCCCTTGCTCTGTCTGCTCTAGGAAACGGGCCTTCGCTGGGCTCCTCAGATGTGCCATGCTCTTTTACACTACAAGTCATCATTCAAGCTGTTTCTTCTGCCTAATGACCCTTCACTCCCTCAGTTTACTGTTGTACACCATCAGCACCCCATGCTTGTCCTTTTCTTCAGCTAGGCTTCCGTATGTCTACGGCTCCACTGCACTGCAATATGTCCACGACAGCAGGGCCTGTGTGTGTGTCTCATTGTAGTTCTATCCCCAGTGCCTGGCACTAACTAGATAGATGCTTAAAAATCAAAACAAACCAAAGTTAACTCCAACTTATAGTGAGCCCGTACAATACAGAGTAGAACTGCTCCCTGGGATTTTCTTGGCTGTGATCTTTACAGAAGCAGAATGCCAGACCTTTCTTCCACGGTGCCACCGCCTGGGTTCAAACTGCTAACTTTTAGGTTAGTACAAAAAAACCTGTCAGTGTCAAGTCAATTCTGACTCACGACAACCCTAGAGAACAGAGTAGAAATGCCCATGGGGTTTCCAAGCCTGTAATCTTTACAGAAACAGTCTGCCACATCTTTCTCTTGAGAAGCGACTGGTGGGTTCAAACTGCTGATCTCTTGATTATTAGCCAAGTGCTTAACCACTGTGCCTTCAGAGCTAGTAGTCAAACCCAGATGATTTTTCATACCCAAAGACCTTAGATAGATGCTCAATAGATATTTATTCACTATCAAGTGCCCCCGTCCTCAGCAGTTTGCAGCATATAGCTATTTGTTTATACTTCTTCCCATCCTAATCATTAGATACTTAAAAACTGAACTTTTTATTTTGGACATTTTCAACAACACACAAAACTCAAGCAATACACCTGTTTTCATCACACTGCCTCAGTAGTCACCAATTTTAACCAGCCCTGTCCCATCTATTCCCTCACTTTTCCCCCTAGACTATTTTAAATCAAATCCCAGACATCATAAATCAAACGCTTCTTGAAGCTTGACATATCTTGTTCTTGACTGGGTCCTTAGCTCAGCATCTGGCCACAACAGATGATAATGCTAATTGAATTCATTAGCAGAAAACGTCATTCATTAATTCACATGTCAACCCAACAAATACTGAGCTTTCACTATATGCCAGATACTGTTCTAGGCATTCAGGATAGGTGTTAGTGGGAGGGCACAGGGAATGAAGAACTAAAGGAGGGAAAGAAGAAATAAGAAATGCATCCCATAGTGCTCTGCAGATGGTCATAACAGAATGGTGTGATACCAGGTGACCCAGTGGCTACTATAGAAGAGGTGATCAGGGTGGGTTTCTTGGAGGAGGTGATCTTTCTGCTGAGTCCTGAATGGCAAGAAGGAATCAGTGGGAAGTGGGAAATTGAGTCATTGGGGAAGCAGTCTAAATGTAAGACTAGCAACTGCAGTGTCTCTGAGCAGGAGTGAGCTTTGACTGGGGAAGAGAGAGGGTGATGTGACTGGAATGGAGCAGCCAGGAGAAGTGTCAGAAGCTGAGGACTGAGGAACAAGCAGGGGCCCCAGCCTATGGGACTTTATAAATCAAAGTAAGGAGTATGGGTTTTGTTGGAGGTTTGTTGGGACCCCATTAAAGGATTTCAAGCAGGGGAGTAATAATGATCTGTTTAAAAGATAATTTTGACTACAGAGTGGGAAATAAACCATAAAGGTATCTGGGAAACCAATTAAGAGGACATTGCAGTAATTCAGGAGAGAAATGATGGTGTCTTAGACAAGGGTTGTTGTTGCTAAGCACCATCGAGTCATCAGTTCCGACTCATAGTGACCCTATATAGGGTTTCCAAGGAGTGACTGGTAAGTTTGAAGCACCAACCTTGTGGTTCGAAACGACCTTGCAGTCCAGTGCTTTATCCCACAAAACCACACCAGCCTGAGGGTGGAGTCCCAGAATGACGCAAACAGTTAAAACGCTAGGCTGCTAACCAGAAGGTTGAGAGCAAATCCACCCAGAGATGCCTTGGAAGAAAGGATTGGAGATCTACTTTTGAAAAATCAGTAGTTGAAGAGCCTATGGAGCACAGTTCTTCTCTGATACACATGGAGTCACCATTTGGAATCATGGATTGAACTTGTCGGCAACTGCTTTTTGGTTTTTGGTTTTTGCTCAGGGATGTTTTGGAGGCAAAGCCAACAAACCTTGAGGATGGATTGACCATGGAAGGAAGAGACATGAAAGAGCCAAGGATGATTTTCCAGAGAAAGGAATGAGAAAGTGAAGGAGAAACATTTGGGGAAAAGTGGGAAGAAGTGTCAGGAAGTAGCAGGTAGAATCAGTCATACTCACATGGTTTTATTTCAAAAGCTTTCACACCAGCCTCGGTTTCCTCATCTGTAAAATGGGCACAAGATAATACCATATAAAGGGTTTCTTTCTAGGGTTAAATGAGAAAGTGTATAAAGAACCAGCAGTATCTTACCAGTTCATGCCCGATGAGTGTGAGTTCCTGTCCACGTCCTCACACCTTGCAGTAGGGAGTCCCTGGGCAGTGCAAATTGCTAATGGCAGTTGGAGTTTGCCTAGAGACACCAAGCGATCTTTCTGAAAAGTCAACCATTGCCACCCCATGGAACACAGCTCCACTGTTACACACAAGGAGTCACCATGAGGAGGAACAGACCCCACGTCAGCACTCACCCCACAAACTGTAGGCCACAGTCTGACTGAGGATCTATCCTGTACTTCCTGTACTCCTCTTCCAGGTGTCACAGTTCTCAGGGAGAATTGATTGATTCACCTGCCCTCCTGTTGAGAAATTCCTGTGTTCTTTGTGCTTCCAGGTAGAGAGGGCTGTAGCAATAGGGAAATCACTACCCCACCCCCCCACCCCCGGGGCTAAGTTTTCTTGGGTAGGACCCAGAACTCCTCATGAACTTCCCAAAGAGAGGTAAGAATAAGAAGGGGGCTGAAAGAAAGGAAGAGGGTGGATATTGTTCCAGCAGCCCCTGTGGGACCAGGAGGCAGGACTCCCAGGGACCTGTTGTTTTCTGCTCAGGGCCTCCTCTCCACCAGTGACTCAATAAGGCACAAAGGACCCAAGAAACGTGCTTCCACTTGCCTTTAACTGGAAATGCTCCTTAACCTCTAACCAGAACCCATGAGCAGGGCAAGGCATTAAGGAATTGTTCTCCCACCACACTTCCTACACATGGCACAAGAGTTCATCTTTTTTTTTTTTTTTTCATTTTTGAAAGTAGTATGTACATATTTGTTGTTGTGTACTGTTGAGTTCATTCTGACTCATCAGTACCCTATAGGACAAAGTAGAACTAACTGCCCCTAAGGTTTTCTAGGCTGTAATCTTTACAGGAACAGATCACAAATCCTTTTCAAGCCACATGAATACACACATATATTCCTTAAGTACACATATGAATTGAAAGATAAACATTTTGGTTAAAGGTGAATTTTCTCAGGGTGGCAGAACTGTGCATAATTTTATTTTATCTTTGTGATTTTCTGTATTTTCCACAATGTGTTGTTTTCCATGAAGACAAAAATATTACAATTAAAAAAAAAAAAATTAACAAAAAATCCCAAAGGTTTCTGAGTAAGACTCGGGTCAGTGAAACAGACGAAAGGGCATTCTAGCTGAGCTGCATAAGCGAAAGCACAGAAGCAGGGAAGGACCAGGAACATCGGGAAGAAAGCAAATACAGAGCTTTGTGACTCTACACTGTCATGGCTTACTAGCTAACAAGCAAAGGTTTACATGGTGCTTCTTTTTTCTTTCTTCTTCTTTAAATTTTTATTGTGGATTGAGTAGAAATTTACAGGGCAGATGATTAATTTTATATTCAACAAATCATACAACTTGTTTCATCACAAGTTAACTGTGGCTCAATTTAGCCCATTTCTTCATTGCTGCCTTTCCCCCTCTTCCACTCAACAGGAGCCCAACATGCTCGCCAGCAAGCTTACATGCCTGCTCATATGATCCCTTTGAGTTTTAGTCTTAGAGGGGGGTGTTTGTCCTGAAGGAACTTGATTGCTTGCCTTTATGGTTTCCTGGCAAACAGCTTGCTTATTCTTGTAGTAGCCAGTCATACTGCCATTTTTGTTTTGGGTTTTTCCTGATGATCTTTCTCTGAAGATGTAGCTTCTGTTACTCTAGCTGTTCCAAGGTGGTCTGCTTGTCCTTGCTAGTGGGAATGTCCCACCTCAGAAGGTTCTGGATGGGACTTAGAATTCCACCTAAGTTCCTATACTCTGCAAAGGCTTTCCAACAGGCCTATTTCATTGGGCAAGTTCTAGAACGGAGGTGTGCAGACAGGGAGAGACCAATGAACAGATAAAAAAAAAAAAAAAAATGTATCTCCACGGTTCTGTCAGGTGCCTGTGGCTGCTCTGATCCTTCTCTGGTTCGGTCTCACCCAAGATGGCCATTCAGGGAACAACTGAGCACTTTGGATTAGAAAGCACTGGATTTCTTACTTCTGCTACAAATTCCACTGGCTGTAAGCCTTTCAACCTTCTAAATTTTCCTTTATATGTGGTTCAGAGTTCTGGGACCATCCCCTGAGCCTGCTTGTCCAGTATTCTGTATTGTTGCTGACGGAGCTCCTCACTGCACTTCTACCCTATCCACCAGCTTACATGGTGCCTTTGTGTGTGCGTACATGTGTGCACATGTGTGTAAATTACCATATATGGGAAGTAGTTCAATCAACTAAAAGCCAGAGGAGATAATGGCTCATATATAGCAGCAAGGTGGTCTGGTGACATAATCATTAATCACTAGCAGCTGACTGGAACGTTGGTGGTTCAGATCCACCCAGGAGCTCTAGGGGAGAAGGATGTGGCAGTCTGCTTCTATAAGGATTAGTCTACAAAACTCTCTGGGGCAATTCTACTGTCACATGAGGTTAATGAGAGTTAGCATCAACTTAATGGTACCCAACAACATCTAAGTAGCAGTGGAAGAAACAGGAGGAGAGAGTTTCCAGATCTCCTGACCCCCCTGGATGATCCCACCTGGGGAAGAAGCTGTGGTTGGAGAAAACCAAGTTGTTGAGAATATGTAGCAGCATCCCCTTATTCAAACACAACTGACTAAACAAATCACTCCTTTATGTACACATAGGATGTATATCATTACTTGAGCTTGGAGAAAATACATTAAAGAAAGCACAGAAAGATATATACCATGTTATTAACCTTTCTTATGGAGCAGGGGGTCTGGTAGAGAGAAGGAAGGTGAAAAAAAAGAAGAAAGTAAATGAATAACATGTTTTAGAGAAAGCCCTTTAAAATGACAAAGAAGATACATACTGATGAATATGAAATGTGTTTTGGAAACAGATTACATAGTAGTATAAGTCTTGGTGTGGTGCTGTGGGTTAATGTGCCAGGCTGCAAAGTCATTTGAACTGCAAGGTTGGTGGTTCAAGCTCACCAGCCACTCCTTGGTAACCCTATACAGGGTTGCTATGGGTTGGAACCAACTCGACGGCACTTAACAACAACAACAACAACAATGCTGTAGGTTAATGAGCTGGACTGCATGGTTGGTTTTTACCCATAAGGTTGGTGGTTCAAGCTCACTAGCTGCTCCTGAGAGACCCTATACAGGGTCTCTATGGGTCAGAACTGACTCAACAGCACACAACAACAATTGATTTATGGCTGACCAGCCTCTGAAACCCTCCAGATAGGAGTGGTGGGGTTGGGGACAGTGAGGTGGGAAAGCAGCTGCCAGAGCTTCCTAGTTCCTGAAACATCCCACATGCAGGGCCTAACTCCGCTGTCCATCCTGAGGCGTATTCACGACAGACCTTCATTCACGACAGATCCGCAGCCCCAAAATAAGTAGCCAGGATGTTTCCTCTTCCAAAGAGGAAGCAGAACGCTCTGGTAACGGATGGAACGGTGTCTGTCTAGACCATCATCCAGGGGGAATTCTGTCCACACAGTTCCCCATGGAAATCCCCAAGCCATAAACAGTTCTACTGACTCAGGCATCTGCTCTGATGGCGCCTCAGATACCCTCGACCATCCCTCTCCAGCCTCCTACCTCCCCCTAAGAAAAAGCAAAATATCCCAGAGGCATCGGGTTCAGGGCGACCTTCCAAGGAGAGTTTGCTCAGATAAGATAATCAATCGGTCCAATTAGAGTCTCCTTGATTGATGGAGCTGGACATTCAGCTTTGGTCCCGCCTGGAAATAATCCTCCCATCTCTTCTCAGGGAACTGCCTCCTCTGGGGTGGAGGTCTGAGGGACTCTCACAACAGCAGAGGCATTTCATGAATGCAGGTGAACAGGTTGCGTTTTCATTTCTGAGTCTGGAAGCTGCAGAGATTAGCCCCCCAGGAGACAGTTGGCAATGTCTGGTGATATTTTTATTGTCACAGCTAGAGGGGTGTGTGTGATACTGGTAGAGGCCTGGGACACTGTGTACACTCTACAATGCGTATGGTTAACTGAAGTCCTTGGTGCCCATCTCAAACTTGATATATCTCTATTTCAAATGTATTTATAAAATGGCCATCTTAAAAATATATGGGGCAGGAGAGAACAAACAAGATGGCGGATCGGGTGGAC
>NW_006408597.1:1414251-1415752 GCF_000296735.1 Chrysochloris asiatica
AAATTGTACTGGAAGTGGTTGTTAGCACACTAAAAAAAAAAAAAATATGGAGCAGGCAATATACAAATAAGATGGAGGTTGGCAGAGGAAAGCTTGAAGGTAGCAGGAGACACAGGGAGGAAAGCAAGAGTTCTAGCCTCCCTCTTGTTGTATAAGCAAACAGAGGTACAGTCATTGATGGTACAAGGAAGAAATTGCATGATTTGTTGATTTGTTGAATGTAAAACTGATGATCTGCTCTGTAACCTTCACTTAATTCACAAAAAATGTGAATCAGTTTTTATAAGTATTAAAAAAAATGCTTTTGAAGTTTTTTTTTAAGTAATAAAAGGAAGAAAGAAAGGGAAAGTTCATGTCAGAAATGCAGGGGTTGTGGGATGGGGGGAGGTATGTGAGAAAGGGTAGAGGAAGAAAGAACAATCTGGGTGCTGGCCACTAGCTTTGCTCTGATTCTGAACAGTTGATGATTAAAGACAGACTTCCCACTCAGGAATACAGCAAATAAAGAATAAGCATAGTTATTATGTAACCTTTATCTGGAACCTTGGAAACACCTTAGGCTGTACTTGAAAGTATATCAACACAGTGCAAAGTGACTAGAAACTTAATGATACTCGTTAATTTAACTAATATATGAGGGCAGTAAAAAATATTGCTACAAAATTATAGAAACCTTTATTAAACAATATCAAAATGTGAATCTATAGTTTCTCAACATAGTCTCTGCCTAGTCCTAGACACTTCTGAAGGTGAGGTTTCCATCTTTCTAACCCTTTCCTGGAGTCCTGGTGTGCTGTGGGTTAATGAGCCAGACTGCAAAGCCATTTGAACTGCAAGGTCGGTGGTTCAAACTCACCAGCTGCTCCTTGGAAACCCTATACAAGGTCGTATGGGTCGGAACCTACTCAACAGCACTTAACCACAACAACCCTTCCCTGAAGAATTCTGTGCCCATGAATTTATACCACATCAAATGGTGGTTTCGATCTCCTCAAGGAACTCAAATCTGATGCCTTTAAAATGTTCTTTTGAGGGGCAAAAAGAAATCTGAAGGGGCAAAATCAGGGCTGTTGGGTGGATAGGGCAAAACATACCCAAGGAAATTCTCCTAGGACAGTCCTTGATATCCTCAAAGAATGAGCGGATGCATTGTCATGGTAGGAAAAAATTCCTTGATGTAACTTTCCTGGTCTTTTTCTTACCAATGCAGTTTTCCATTTTCGTAAAACTTCTTCATAATAAACCCCCATGATCATTCTGTGTTCTTGAGAAAATCTATCAAGATTATCTCTTAGGGATCCCAAAAAACAATTGCCATAACCTTTTTATTTATTTATTTTTTAACTTTTTATTATGAGTTGAGTGAAGGTCTGACAGAGCATATCATCGGTTTTAGATTTTAAAAATCATACACTTTTCTTCATGACAATGATTGCAATCTCCTCCATGTGCCAACAGTTAACAGTATTTACCTCTACTCACTTTAACATTCCTTTCTCCC
>NW_006408597.1:1417058-1430105 GCF_000296735.1 Chrysochloris asiatica
CCGATTCGTAGCCACTACGCTACCAGAGCACCTCTGGTAGGATGCTGTTAATTCAACAAGCATTGGCTAAATCCTTCCAATGTGCCTAGCTGTGTAGCAGTTGCTATGGATACATACATAGACTAATTTAGGATTAATCTGTGTCTTAGTAAGGTTCCCTCAGTCTGGGATTTTGAAACTGAAACCTTGAAATGATGGTGTTGTCTCTAATGGAAGAGCAAGTGGTAGCTGAATTGAATTGGAAGGCAGTGACTCAGGCCATGAGTGATCAAGAAGTCCTAGTGGGGATGTTTGTCAGGTTGTTGGAGCTGAAGGGTTGAATCTTAGGCAAGAAAATGAGCTGGAGTCTTCTCATGAAGGTGAGCTTACTTGAGGTAGGCAGAAAATCGAACAGATGTCAGAGGGCTGACCCTTGAGGTACAGTTCAGAACTGAGAGAGGGATAGGAGGCAGAAGAGAAAGCAACAAAGGAGATGGATGAATCATTCAAGACATAGAAAGAAAGCTAGTGCAATTGCAGTTGAGGATGAAGTTTTTTTTGGTTTTTTTAAGGGCCAGTCAGAAAGCATCAAGGCTACAAAGCATGAAGCCCAAGACAACGACAATGGGGTATGATGAACAGCCATATTGATTTACCCAAGACTTAGGGGCGGAGCTATGAATTGGAATAGACTCAACAGCACCAAGTTTGGCCCTGGTTTTAGCCCTGAAAATCCACACCCCAGGAGGCATGTCAGTCCTCAGGGAACCAGAATGGTACAACAGCCTACTGGAACGTGTCAAAGCTTTAAGTCAGATACAAGGAGCCCTGGTGGCATAACCATTCAACACTGAACCGCTAATCCAAAGTTTGACACTTTGAACCCACCTAGCTGCTCCATAGGAAAAAGACCTCGCAAGTTATTCCCATAAAGACTTCATTACCTGTTGTTGTTAAGTTGACTCCGATTAACAGCAACCCTGTAGGACACAATAGAATTGCCCATGCTGTTGTTGTTGTTAAGTGCCGTAGAGTCAGTTCCAACCCATAGCAACCTTGTACTGGTTTCCAAGGAGCGGCTGGTGAGCTTGAACTGCTGACCTTGCAGATCAAACGGACTTTGCAGTCAAGCGCACTAACCCACAGCACCACACCAGGACTCCAGAACTGCCCGTGGGGTTTCCAAAACTGTAATTTTTTTTTTTTTAAAAAAAAGCAGACTGCCACAACTTTCTCCCATGAACACGCTGGTAAGTTCAAATTGCCAAACTTTTGGTTAGCAGCCAAGCACTTAACCATTGTGCCACCAAGATTCCTTCCCATAAAGATTACAGCCTAGAAAACCCAAAGGAGATACTTCTACACTGACACACGGGGTCACTATGAGTCTCAAAATTGATTTATTGGGACTGCAGTGCATTGAATTATTTGATATGACTCAGTTGTTAAGTACCATCAAGTCAGTTGTGACTCATTGCAACCCTATATTGGGTTTCCAAGAAGCAGCTGGTGAGTTTGAACAGCTGACCTTGCGGTTCAAACTGACCTTACGTCCAGTGCTTAGCCTACAGCGCCACACCAGCACTCCCTTCTAGTTATAGTCTTTGTAGTTCTTACCAAATGACTAGGAATGACTGCAAATGTGAAATGTCTATGGCTCTCTAAGGGGATTGGATAGCTTGTTAAAAATGTAAATAAGGTACATGGCACCAACATAGGGTATTGTGGTTTTTGTTGTTAGATTCCATTGAGTCGGTACTGACTCATAGTAACTCTATGCACAACAGAACAAAACACTGCCCAGTCCTGCGCCAATCTCACAATTGTTACTATGTTTGAACCCATTGCTGCTGCTACTGTGTCATCTTCCTCTTTCTCTCTGACTCTCCACTTTACCAAGCATGATATTCTTCTTCAGGGAATGGTCCCTCCTGATAAGTACAAAGTATGAGAGATGAAGTCTGGCCATCCTGGCTTCCAAGGAGTATTCTAGCTGTACTTCTTCCAACAGATTGGTTTGTTGCTTTGGCAGTCCATGATACTTTTATATTCTCTTCCAACACCATAATTCAGATGCAGTAATTCTTCTATAGTCTTCCTTATTCACTGCCCAACTTTCACATGTATATGAGTTTATTGAAAATACCATGGCTTCAAAAAGTCACAACTTAGTCCTCAAGCTGACATCTTTGCTCTAGAACACTTCAAATGTCGTATGCAGCAGATTTGCCTAATGCAATATGTTGTTTGGTTTTTTATCTGCTACTTCCGTGAGTGTTGATAGTTGATCCAAAAGAATGAAGTCCTTGACAACTTCAATCTTTTCTCCATTGATAAGAATGTTGTTCATTGGTCCAGTGGTGACGATTTTTGTTTTCTTTACATTGAGATGTAATCCATACCGAAGGCTGTGCTCTTTGATCTTCATCAGTAAATGTTTTAAGTCCTTTTCACTTTCAGCAAGCAAGGTTGTATCATCTGCATATCGCAAGTTGTTACTCTGATGCCACGTTTTTCTTCATTTAACCCAGCTACTAGGATTATTTGCTCAGTATACAGGTTGAATAAGTATGGTGAAAGAATACAACCTTGTCGCATACCTTTTTGAATTTTAAAACATTCGGTCGTTCCCATGTTCTGTTCGAACAACTGCTTCTTGGTCCAGGTACAGATTCCTCATGAGCACAATTAAGTATTCCGGAATACTCGTACTTCGCAATGTTGTCCATAGCTTGTCATGATCTATACAATCAAAAGCCTTTGTGTAGTCAATAAAGCATAGGTAAACATCTTTCTGATATTCTCTGCTTTCAGCCAAGATCCATCAGACATCAGCAATGATATCTCTCATTCCATGGCTTCGTCTGAATCCGGCTTGAACCTCTGGAAGTTCTCTGTCAATGTATGATTGTAGCCATTTCTGTATTACCTTTAACAAAACTTTACTTTTTGGGATATCAAAGAGATTGTCCTATGATTTCCGCATTCCGTTGGGTCACCTCTCTTTGGAATGGGCACAAATATGGATATCTTCCAATCAGTCGGCAAGATAGTTGTCTTCCAAATTTCTTGGCAGAGATGAGTGAGTGCCTCCTGTGCCGCCCCACTTTCTTCAAAGATTCCAATTTTTATTCCTTCACTTCCTGGTGACTTGTTCTTTGCCAATTCCTTCAATGCACCTTGGACTTCTTCCTTCAAGATCATTGGCTCTTGATCATATGCTACCTCTTGAAATGATTGAACATCAACCATTTCCTTTTGGTATAGTGACTCTGTGTATTCCTTCCATCTTCTTTTGATGCTTTCGGCATCATTCAATAATTTGCCCAGTGAATCTTTCAATAAAGAAAGTCAAGCCTTGAATTTTTTCTTCAGTTCCCCTAGCTTTAGAAATGCTGAGCATGTTATTCCTTTTTGGTTTTCTGACTCCAGATCTTTGCACATTTTGTTGTAATATTTGGCTTTATTTTCTTGAGCTGATCTTTGAAATTTTCTGTTTAACTCTTGGACCTCCTGATTTCTTCCATTTGCTTTAGCATCTCTACACTGGAGAGCAAGTTTCAGTGTCTCTTCTGATATCCATTTTGACCTTTTCTGTTTTCCTTGTCTTCTCAATGACTTTTTGCTTTCTTCATGTAAGATGTTCTTGATGTCATCCCACAACTCTCTTGTCTTTGGTCTTTAGAATTTAATGTATCAAATCTGTTCTTCAGATGATCTCTAAATTCATGTGGGATATATTCAAGGCCATATTTTGGACTTGTTTTCATTTTCTTCAGCTTCAGTTGAATTTGCATATGAGTAATTAGTGGTCTGTTCCACAGTCTGCCCCTGGCCTTCTTTTGACTGATGATAGGGAGCTTTTCCATCGTCTCTTTCCGCAGATGTAGTCAATTTGATTTCTATATATTCCATCTGGTGAAGTCCATGTGTATAGTCGTCTCTTATGTTGTCTAAAAAAGGTATTTGAAAGGAGCATATGATTGGTTTTGCAGAATTCTATCATGTGTTCTCCAGCATCATTTCTATCACCAACGCCGTATTTTCCAACCACTGACCCTTCCTCTTTGCTCACAACCTTTGCATTCCAATCACCAGTTATGATCAATACATCTTGATTGCATGTTTGATCTATTTCAGATTCAAGAAGTTGGTAGAATTCTTCTATTTCATCCTCACTAGCTTTAGTGGTTGGTGCATAAATTTGAATAATGGTGGTATTAACTAGGTTTCCCTGTAGGCACATGGATATTATCCTATCAAAGACAACTTTGTATCATGACTGATCTAGATATGTTCTTTTTGACAATGACTGCAACACCATTCCTCTTCAATTTGTCATTCCCGGAATAGTAAACCTATGGTTGTCAGATTAAAAATGGCCAATACCAGTCCATTTCAGCTCACTAATGCCTAAGATATGGATGTTTATGCGTTCCATTTCATTTTTGACAACTTCCAATTTTCCCAGATTCATACTTCATACATTCTATGTTCTGATTTTCAGTGGATATTTACAGCTGTTTCTCTTCATTTTGAGTTGAGCCCCATCAGCAAGTGAAGGTCCCACAGAGTTTTCTACCATGGGCTTTACTCCATTCATGTCATCACGGTCAACTCTACTTTGAGGAGGCAGCTCTTCCCCAGTCGCATTTTGAGTGCCTTCCAACTTGAGGGGCTCATTTTCTGGCACTATATCTGACAGTGTTTCTCTGCTATTCATAAGGTTTTCAGTAACTAAATATTTGGAAGTAGTTCATCACTCTTTCTTCCTAGTCTGTCTTTGTCTGTAAGTTCATCTGAAACCTGTCCACCGTGGGTGACCCTGCTGGTGTTTAAAATACCAGTAGCATAGCTTTCAGAATCACAGCAACTCACAAGCCACCACAGTACAACAAACTGACAAACGAGTGGTGGCCGTTTGGTTTTTAAGTGGAAACTGTCACTTTAAATTTTAAGATCTGTGCACATACATAGTAAAACCCTCCAGAGGTGGTGGTGGGGTGTCCATTCGCTCAGGCATCCCCTCTAGTCACCAGAAATGAGGTGTGCAGACAGTGAAAGACCAATGAACAGATGCTATAAAAAAAAAAGAATGTCCACACCTGTATCTCCGTGGTTCTGTCCTGTGTTCATGGCTGCTCTGATCCTTCCCCCGCTTGGTCTCTCCCAAGATGGCAGATCTAGGAGCAGCTGAGTGTCTTGAATTAGAAAGCAATGGATTTCTTGATTCTGCTACAAATTCCCCTAGTTGTAAGCCTTCCAAGCTTCTAAATATTCCTTTATATGTGGTTCAGAGTTCTAGCACCATCCCCTGAGGCTGCTTGGTCCGGTATTCTGTGTTGTTGCTGACGGAGCTCCTCACTGCGTGTCTACCCAATCTGCAATCTTGAAATAAGGTGTAGGGAACCCTAAAGACGGGGTTGGTCCATTTTGTCATCCCACTCAAATTAAAATGAGCCATCCCAGAGGTGGTCATGGGGATTTCCCTACCACCAAGAAAGAGAAGCCAGGAGTGAAGGGCCTATGAACCTTGAGATCCCTGCACTAAAATTCCTTGATCCAGAAGACCAAGAGCTGTGACACCAGAGATGGCAGAGAATCTGTGACAACAGAGGCAGCAGATCCAAGAACAAGAGACAGAGCTACAAGCTTTCTGGCCCAGGAATGGAGAAAGCTGAGCACCTTTGGACAAGAGAATTGCTGGTGGAGTTGGTCCCGTGGCACTTAAACAGGAGAGCTAGGTTTGCTGACCCATGAAGCTAAAGCTGAGCATCTGTGGGTCAAGGCTTACTGACAGAGTGGATATGTATTGGTAAAACTATGCTTACCCATGCAGGCAGAGGCCTAAGGGCCATGGGATTGCAAGACCAAAAGTTATAAGAACTTTGTAACACTTGCTTAAGCAGGCCAGGAGGCCCAGGACTGGGTATGCCTGCAAGTACAGCTAAGAGGAGGCTATCCTGACCAAACAATTGTATCCTGAGCGTTCCTGATCCTGAATTGTAACCAGTTGCGCAGTAATTACGAATTGGGCTGCCAACATCAAGGTCAGCAATGCAAAACTACCAACGGTTCCACGGGAGAAAGATGAGGCATTGTGCTTGCATAAAGATTTACAGCCTCAGAAACCCTGTGCAGGGTCGCTATGAATCAGAACCAACTCCACGGTACTTAACAACGACAACAACAACAACTTCCCTGATAAACCTCATCCTTGTGGACATGGTCTATGAGTTGTGTGTGGTCACTGCAAGGTTACTGAGCTCAACAGAGAAGTGTGGGAGGGGAGGTTGGTGTTGAAATTGATAAAGAAGGTTGAAGGGTGGACGTAATGTAGCCTTGGGCTAATGGTGAACAACTCAATTGTCTTTCTGTTTGTGAAGTTAGAGGGGGTCAGATGCCACCCCACTCTATTTTTGCAGGCACCCAACAAGAAGAAGTCAGATACTAAGTTGGGGCACCGAAATGAATCATCAGCAAGTAGGATCGGTACATACTCTCTAAGAACCACATTCAAAAAAATCAAATTCGGTATTGGCCACATCCTCTGGCATGAGGTACAGACACAGGCCAAGGTTAATAAACTGAACTAGTTGGATCCAGTTTGAAAACCTTTGATCAGATTTTGAGGTTTCTGGCCTAGAAGCACTTCCTATTATAAAATATAGTTAGTGAAACTCCTATTTGGCACAAATTCTGTTTCTCTGAATTGCTTCCACCCAAGTGATTGCTTTTACTGGAAAGTTGGCTGTCAAGATAGAGTGACAGCTTTTTGGAAAAGAAAGCCAACCTAGAAACTGAGACACCTGAAAGAAACATTAAAGAAAATCAGCTCAGTCCATCAAAGTCAGAGATCCAGTTTTGTGGAAATGGCAACAGATTTTGATGAACCACAAGGTACATCTTTGGCAACTTCTAGGACCCAGTCATAGCTTTTCTGGAGAATATATGTATTGTGTTTTTGTCAGTGTTGTTGAAAAACTTTTTTTTCAGTAGTGTATTGTGGTGCTTGCAAATCAGAGGAAATTCTTAGTGGTTTCATGTTTTGTTTTTTGTTGTTGTTTTAGCATGTTTCTGGTTCTGCCCATTTCCTTTAAGCAAGGGGCCAAAAGCCGAAAGCCTATGGGCCATTTCAGCCTGTGAATGTGTTTTGTTTGGCTTACAGGGTGTTTTTGAAAAAATTTTAATTAGTTGCCAGTATTTACTAATCAGGAGATTTTTATATGAAGTTCCGGATTTCCTGCTTCTTTTGGAAAATTGGAAGATCTGAAGACATTGGGGCTGTGTACCCATGTGGCAACGATCCACAGGAGCTTGGCAGCAGCTGTTCCCTTGGGATAAGGCATGTGTCCTTCTCTTACCCCCCTCAACCTGGCCTGCTACCTTCCTTTACTGTACCTACCAGGCCCATTCCCAAGACCCACAGAAAATGAGGTTTCCAAATATCTTGGTCTTTAGTTTTGAACCATTTGCCTTGCCCTGCTTCCTGCTCTGCATCAACATGTTCCTAAGTCTGGGAGGTTCTGACACCATAATTGATTTCCTGTTTGTGGATTCGATTCATCCCTAGCTTGATGCCTAGCACTATTTCCCCAGATTACCTGTGCTTCTCTGTCCACCTTGCCCTTCTGCCTCTCTAGACCAGGAAGACCCACCCATGATCCATGCCACTGACAGCCACAAAAACCAAGCCACAGGCAGCCCCTCTTGGTTTACTCTCTTTTGGTACTTGTTCCTGTTCTTAATTTTACTTTCTTTCAGGACTCACATGGCTGCTGAGGTTTAACCTCTACCTTCTTCTTCTAGCCTTGAAATCATCCTTTGAATGTGACCATAGAGTTCAGCTCTTGTCTCAACTCTTGGCCTCTTTCAAGATGTAGCTTAAAGAGCTTTGTTTCTGACTCTTTCTACTTACAGACTCTTCAGCCTAATCCAGCACCTGTAAATCTATTAGAGTAATACTAGCTGCTGTAACAAACACACTTCCAACATTTCAGTGGCTTAACACAATACAAGTTAATTTCTCATTCACATAACAGTCAAATTTGAGTTTTCCTGGCCAGGTGCCAGGATTTAGGCTATTTCCAGTTTGTGGCTCTGTCCTTCTGAGGGCCACGAATTCTCTTTATCCATCAGAAAGGAAAGAGTGGAGCAGGAACTGCTGCCTAAGGTTACAGGGACATACTTCTCTTCTACTCACATTCCAATGGCACAAGTAATCACATGCCCCCACCTAAATGCAAGGAGGGATGGGAAATGTAGTTTCTGGGTGAGTTACCATTCCCCTCCCGGTCCCCCATGATAATGCCATGTAATGAAAGAAACAGTCTGACAGTCTGAATTGTGCATGGACATATAGCTATCTCTCCCACAGCACCCAGCCCAAACAGAGAAACACAGCTGGTTCCTGAGATCTAGTCTTCTTTAGATGTGGGAAGAAAATTACACATTTCATATTACAGAACTAGTCAGAACTCTCCATGGCAACTGACGGAAACACAAATCAGTCTTTTAAGCAAAATTGGCCTTTGTTGGGTCTCATAACAAGGGAAGATCGGGAGGTAGAGTTTCTCTTAAGGATGCTAGGATCCAGATACTCAAACATGGCTATTGTTTCTTCTTTCTCTCTCCATTTCCATGTCTTAGCTCAGGCCCCTTTCCCTGTACATTTCCCACAAAGCAGAGAAGGTGGCCTACAACTGTCCTTGAGGCACAGCCTTCCAATTCTATGCTGCAAAAGGCCAAAGTCCCTTCTATTTCTACTCCAAACATGAAGAGTCACTGAGAGGTACCTGATAGTCCTGACAGGGGTCCGAGGTGTACTGGAGAAGCAGGTAACCTGTGAGTTCCTTTCCCACCACTCTGGAGAGGGAGGGAGGCAGCTTCATTACGGAAACAGGTACTGCAAACAAAGCAGCAAAGATGATCTGCCACCAAATGACTCTCCTGCATCCTCTCCTTTGCCCACGTGGCCATTGATGATTCTTCTGTGGTGGCCAACCCAGCACTTGACACGTGTCCCTTAGTGCAGATCCTGGAAGACAGCTTCCCAAGAACAGCACACATTCACTATGCACCATTTTCATTAAAGTCATGGTTTCTATAAGAATTAACAGAATCTTTATGACACTATGAATTCATCAAAATTGAAAAAGATGTGTTGATAAGTGTCTTGTAAGGTCTAAAGAGAAAATCTATTAAAGAGATATAGTTATACAATGAAATAGCATTGGAAAACTCAGGTTTTTCCAGCAGTAACTTTCCTCCAATGCTAAAGTGCCTCCACCCTACAAATAAATATTGAGCACCTGTGATATGTGCCCATTACCCATTTGTCAATCTGTCATACCTGCATGTTGCCATAACACTGGAAGTTATGCCATCCATTTTCCAGCCACCAGTTGGGCTCCCCAATGGTGGACAGGATTCAGACTAAGAACGGCCTGACAATCTACTTCCAAACATCAGTCCATGAAAACCTTGAGGATCACAGCAGAACATTATGTGATATTGCTGGAACACAAACCCCGCAGTTTGGAAGGCCCCACCCACATCAACAATCATGTGAAGAACTGAACATTTCATTCTATTGTACATAAGATCAATATGAGTTAGTGCCAACTTGACAGCAACTCACAACAATAATGATAGGATCAGTTTGGAGTCAGGTGGTACCCAGGTAATCTCAAATAAGTTGAAGTCTCTGACCTCACTAGGCTTAGAGTCTCTAGTATACAAGGAAACACAGTTGTAGCAAAATGTGATACCAGGATGAAGTTCATAAGAAAATGCTGTCATACAAACAAACAAAAAGACATCCTGAGCCCTGAGTGTAGAATCAAGGAATCCCCAAGAATGGAAGCGATTCCTGAGATGCTGAAGAAAGGAAGGCAGGAACCACACACAGTCAATCACAGTCAGAAGATCTTGGAATTCATGATGTATGGCAAAGTAGCTCCTAAGTGTAGATACTACTGGTATGCTGGCCTGCCAAATAGGCCACTCTCTGAACACGCCGTTGATTTCTACTTTGGTTGGAGACTTTTTTCCATGAACACTGTAGTGAGTTGAAATGTGGTCCCAAATCCTGGTGCCTATGAACGTGACCTTGTTTGGAAATAGGGTCTTTGCAGATGGAATTAAGTTAAGGCTGTCAAGATGCAATCATTTTGGAGCTAGAGTGAGACCTAAATCCAAGAATTGGGTTATAAGATAAAGGAGAGAGATTTGAGACCTAGGAACACACAAGGCCAAAGGCCATGTAAAGACAGAGGCAGGGACTGGAGGTATGCAGCCATAAGCCAAAGGATGCCTGGAGCCACCAGCACCTGAAACAACTAAGTAAGGATTTGGCCGAGAGCCTTTGGAGCCAGTGTGTGGCTTTGTTGACACCTTGATTTTGGACCTTTGGCCTCCATAGCTGTAAGGATAAATTTCCAAAGCTTTAAGCCACTGATCATTTGTTACAGCAGCCTAGGAATCTAATACAAACACACATCTCCAGTTTTGCATTGTGGAGTTAATAACAATTTTCTTTTTATTTATAGACATTCATAATACTGTTGGAGTCCTGGTGTGGTGCTGTGGGATAAAGCACTGGACCGCAAAGTCGGTTTGAACCACAAGGTCATTGGTTCAAACTCACCAGCTGCTCCTTGGGAACCTTATACAGGGTCACTATGAGTCAGAACTGACTCAACAGCACTGAACAACAACAATAACAATATTGTTAGGAGCCCTAGTGGCACAATGATTAAGCACTTTGCTGCTGACTGAAGGGTTGGCAGTTTGAACCCATCCAGTGGCTTGGGAGAAAGACCTGGCTGTCTGCTTCAGTCAAGATTACAGCCCGATAGTCCCGTGGGTAGTTCTGATCTGACACACGTGGGGCTGCCATGAGTTGAAATGGATTCAACAGCACCTAACCAAAACATAATTGTTGTTGTTGTTAGGTGCCATTGAGTCGGTACCGACTCATAGCGACCTTATGCACAGCAGAACGAAACACTGCCCGATCCTGGGCCAACCTCACTACTGTTGCCACGCTTGAGTCCATTGATGCTGCCACTTGGCCAATCCATCTCGTTGGGGGTCTTCCTCTTTTTCTCTGACCCTCCACCTTACCAAACATGACATCCTTCTCCAGCAACTGGTCCCTCCTGACAATATGTCCAAAGTATGAGAGACGAAGTTTAGCCATCTTGGCCTCCAAGGAGCACTCTGGCTGCACTTCTTTCAAAACGGATCTATTGGTTCTTTTGGCAGCCTATAATACTAATATGTAAAATGAAGAAAACCCATAGTCTGTCTCTTGATTTTTTTTAAATAAACTTTTTATTTTGTAATATTTTTAGATTTGCAGAAAAGTTGCAAGGATAATACACATAAAGTTCCCGCATATGCCTCATCCAGGTGCTCCTAATGTTACATTACCACAGCACATTGGTCAGAACTAAGAAACCAGCCCTGTTACATTATTACTGACTCAACTCCCTAACTGATTCAGATCTCACCACTTTGCCATTAATGTCCTTTTTCTGTTCTAGGAGCCAATTCAAAATGCAATATTGCAATAATAGCTCTTGATTTTTGAGGCTCATTATTCTTCAGGTATGGGTCAGCCTTGCCTCTTTTCCTCCTTGCTGCCATGGTTCATTAGCACCTTCACTAGAGTGTGAGCAAGGGAAGGAAACAATTTTAAAATGCAAATGAGCCAAGTGTTATTTATTGTTATGTGGCAGTTAGCTCAGTTACTAATAAGGCCAAGGTTGCTGCCTTCATCTCTGTAAATCAGTCAGGGACTTAGTAATGTCACAGAAATTTTGTGTAGCTTTTCTTATGTGCAAATTTTTGCCATGTTGGAAGTACATGTCCTCTTACTTCACCAACAGCATTAGCGTCACCTGGGAGCTTGTTAGACATGGTCCTACCCCAGACCTACAGAAACAGAATCTGCAGTTTAAGAGGATCGCTAAATGATTAAAAGGAGTCCTGGTGTGGTACTGTGGGTTAATGTGCTGGACTGCAAAGCCATTTGAACGCCAAGGTCAGTGGTTCAAGCTCACCAGCTGCTCCTAGGAAACCCTATACAGGGTTGCTATATGTTGGAACCGACTCAACAGCATGTCACAACAACAATGTGGCTCTGTAGGATAAGCAATGGATTGCTAACCATGAGGTCAGCACTTCAAACCCACTAGCTGCTCCTTGGGAGTCCTAGTGTGGCACATAGGATAAAGCACTGGACTACAAGGTCAGTTTGAACTACAAGGTGGGCAGTTCAAACTCACCATCCGCTTCTTGGATGCCCTATACAGGGTTGCTATGAGCTAGAACGGACTCCATGGCACTTAACAACAATGCCAACTTCTGTTGAGTTAAACTTAAAAATAGAGAAAGTTCTCTACTTTTAAGCATGCCTCGTGTGATTAGATTAGACCCAGGTGAATAATCTCCCTATTTAAAAATTAACTGTGTCATATAACACAACACAATCACAGGAACGACTTATTCAGTGGTCCTGGGGATTCAGATATCTTTGGGAGACCATTTAATAATTCTGTCTATTACAGGAGCTGGGAATCAAAATGAGACGTTTGGGATCCTAGTCATCAGGCTCCATCAACCACCAAAGTTCCAAATGAGACTGAGGGTGAGTGTAAGTGGAGAATGGGTTCTGATTGCCTCCTGGGAGGTTTGCTTTCACACACTTCTGATCGCACACATTTGCAGGTGATATAATTTGAACCCTGTGATTTCTGTCATCAGGGCTACTTCTAGGGCCAAAATGCTCCTTCCTTTGCATTAGTTCCTCCTGTGAATCTTCTCCAGGTACCCATGCAGGACTCTGTTAGGTTCCACAACAGCCCAGATTTGGACCTCAGTTTCATTGTAGTCTTAGCACAGAAAAAATCACTCACTGTGATCTTCATGGGAACAACAGAGCTTACATGTTGTTGTTACTGTTAGTTGCTCTGGAATTTCCATCCCCTACCCTGGAGTCCCGTAAAGATTTACAGCCTCAGAAACCATGTACAGAGTCACTGTGAGTTGGAACCGACTCCA
>NW_006408597.1:1430355-1501486 GCF_000296735.1 Chrysochloris asiatica
GTCAGAACCAACTCCATGACACATAACAACAACAACAACCCTGGAGTCCTGGTGTGGCGCTGTAGGATAAACACTGGACTGCCAACCATAAAGTTGGTGGTTCAACTTTACCAGCTGCTCCATGGAAACTTGATACAAGGTTACTATGAGTCGGAACCAACTCAGCAGCACTTAACAACAACAACGACAACGACCCTGGACCCAGGGGACTTTTACCAGGTCCTGGACCATTCCCATAATTGGTTGGAAATCAAACTGTTACAATCCATGACTGGTCTTCAGTGGCTGGTTTTCAGACCTAGATCTCTAAGCTCTTCTTCCTAGACTCTTAGTCCGGAAGCTCCTCTGCAACCTGCTCAGCATTCTTTGGCTGTGTTCTCTAGGGAAGCAAAACCAGTGAAACATATGTGTATATTCAAGTATATATAGAAAATTATCTCAAGGAAATGGCTTACATGGTTGTAGAGGCTGGCAATCCCAAGACCATGGGTCAGACATCAGGCTGGGGACGTCTCCTGATTCATACAGCTACTGGGATTGACAAACCCAAGACCAGAAGGTAAGATACCAGGCCACTGATATCACAGACTAAGGAGACTGATGAATTCCAAGATAGGCAGGCCACTGGCTCAAGTCCCAAGAACCAGAGGTCCAATGATGACGAGCCAGATGCAGGATCCAGAGTGAGCAGAAAAGCCAGGAACTGTCAGAATGTCCAGAGATAGTAGAGGCAGGCTACAGCCCCAAGGAGACAGTTGACTGGTGGATCACATCTTATCCCATCATAGAGATGATTACATTACATCACAAAATGGAGGATAACGATGTCATTACATAACTGCCAAACGATGTCACCGCATAATTGTCAAGCCACTGAGAATCCTGGCTGAGCCAAGTTGCCACCTAGCCTTAACCATCATAAGCATCACAGAAACTTTCACTGACAGAGGGGAGATTATTGGGGCCATGAATTTAACCTACAGTTGTTGTGAAGTGCTGATGAGTCGGTTCCAACCAATAGCAACCCTATATAGGGTTTCCGAGAAGTAGGTGGTGAGTTTGAACCGCACCTTGTAGTTCAAACCCACCTTGTGGACTAGTACTTTATCCTACAGCACCACACCAGGACTCTGAATTGAAAGTAGGTTTCCAATATAAAAGATGAGACTTTTACTGCTGCCCCCAGAGGGCTACTTAGGGTTTGGAAAATGCACCCAATCCTCCTTCCAATGGCACCACACATCCCTCTCCTTAGAAAGTCCTTTAGCACCAGAAATGATACTTGGTTCTCCACTCTCTCAGTCTCCGACTTCCATTCTCATCCTGCTTTACCTTTTCCTGTGTCTCAGAAGCCAGCCTTGTTTCTCCTTTCTTCTTATGCAGAAAAATTCTATTTTTGCCAGCTCAAGACTTTCTTTAACACATCCAAAGAGTTCACTAAAACTTTTGTATCAATACGTTAATCTACCAGATGGAATCCTTAAATCAAGACCACCTTTCATCTAAAACTCTGTCTGGACGTGGAAGTGGGGATGAAGGTGGTTTCTTTCTTTTAGTTTTACTTGGTATTGATGGGAGTACCAAATACAGTGGTAGCACAGAGCAGGAACACTCTCCAAACAGGTTAGCATGGGGAAAATTTACAGGAAACTGAAAACCTGAAAGGAGGAACAAGAGGTAGGAACCATGTTTCAAACTGGGGTAAACATCATTTGCTAACATAGGAAAGAGAAAGCAAGCAAAACTTGTTTTAGGAACTAAAGAGAGCACACAGAATAAACAGGGCCTTGAAGGAAGAGTAAGACTCAAATAATTGGAGAGTAAGAGGAGAAATTTTCCCAGGCAGAACTCTGCCGATAGGGAAGGTTGTTTGTATTCCAACCACTAGTCTCCTTTGACTGGAGTGGAAGACTATCATAGAACACAGGGTATAAAAGGAAAGAGGAGGCTTTCTGCTCCCGTAAAGATTTACACCCTCAGAAACCCTGTACAGGGTCACTATGGGTTGGAACCGACTCAATGGCACTTAATAACAACAACAACAAGGGCCAATTTATAACAGGCATGGAACCTCAAGCTATTTCTAGACTTGACCTTCACAGCAGTGAGGAGCCATTGTACTGCCAAGACCATTTTGTTGAATTAACCTGTGTGTTTGTAAGTAGATACCTTCAGATTGCACTAATCCTGCTTTACACATGCCCACATATCTCCAATTCATGAAAGAGCAATTCTTTGGTAATATTAGAACCAGCACTGACCTTCTCTTGTTCCATTGACTCAATGATTTTTTAGTTAGGGCAGTTCACAGATGGACAATGTATTGTTGTTGTTTTTGTTAGATGCCATCGAGTCAGTACCAACTCATAGCAACCCTATGCACAATAGAAAAAAACACTGCCCAATCCTGGGCCAACCTCACAATCATTGCTACATTTGAGCCCATTGTTGTTGTCACTATGCCAATCCATCTCACTGGGGGACTCCCTCTGTTTCTCTGACTCACCACTTTACCAAATATGATATCCTTCTCCAGTGACTGGTCTCTCCTGACAATATGTCCAAAGTATGAAGACAAAGTCTGGCCGTCCTAGCTTCCAAGGAGCATTCTGGCTGTATTTCTTCCAACACAGATCTGTTTGTTCTTTTGGCAGTGCATGGTACTTTCAGTATTCTCCTCCAACACCATAACTCAAATGCATCAATTCTTCTACAGTCTTCCTTATTCACTGTCCAACTTTTGCATGCATATGAGGTCATTGATAATACTATGGTTTGCATCAGGTGTACCTTAGTCCTCAAACTGACATTTTTGCTCTTCAAAACTTTGAAAAGGTCTTGTGCAGCAGATTTGCCCAATGCAATACGTCATTTGATTTCCTCACTGCTACTTCTGTAAGTGTTGATGGTTGATCCAAGCAAAATGAAGTCTTTGACAACTTTAATCTTTTGTCCATTTATATGTATGTTATTTATTGGTCCGATGGTGAGGATTTTTGTTTTCTTTACATTGAGGTGCAACCCATTCCAAAGGCTGTGGTCTTTGATCTTCATCAATAAGTATTTTAAGTCTTCTTGGCTTGTAGCAAGCAAGGTTGTAATATCTGCATATTGCAGGATATTAATGAGCCTTCCTCCAATCCCGATGCCACATTTTTCTTCATATAATCCCGCTTCTCAGATTATTTGTTCAGCATAGAGATTGAACAAGTATGGTGAAAGAATACAACCCTGGTGCATAGCTTTCCTAATTTTCAACCAATTGGTGTTCCCTTGTTCTGTTCCAAATACTGCCTCTTTGTCTGTGTACAGGTTCTTTGTCTACGCACAGTTAAATGTTCCAGAATAGTCATACTTCGCAATGTTGTCCATAGCTTGTCATGAACCACACAATCAAAAGCCTTTGCATAGTCAATAAAGCACAAGTAAATATCGTTCTGGTAGTCTCTGCTTTCAGCCAAGATCCATCAGACATCAGTAATGATATCTCTCATTCCACATCCTCTTCTGAAACAGGGTTGAACTTCTGGAAGTTCTCTGTTCATGTTTGGTTACAGCTGTTTCTCTATTACCTTTAGTAAAACGTTACTCTCATGGGAAATCAGTGATATTTTCTGATGATTTCTGCATTCTGTTGGGTCACCTCTTTTGAGAATGGGCACAAATACAGTTATTTTTCAGTCAGTTGGCCAGGTAGCTGTCTTCCAAATTTGTTGGCATAGATGAGTGAGTGCCTCAAGTGCTGCTTCACTTTGTTGAAAGATTTCAACTTGTATTCCATGAATTCCCAGTGCCTTGTTCTTTGCCAGTGACTTCAATGCACCTTGGATTTCTTCCTTCAGTATCATCACTCTAGTTCATATGCTACCTCTCGAAATGGTTGAACATCGATACAATTTCCTTTTGGTACAGTGACTCTGTATATTCCTTCCATCTTTTGATGCTTTCTTCATCATTCAGTATTTTGCCCATAGAATCTTTCAATACAGGAAGTTGAGGTTTGATTTTTTTCTTCAGTTCCCTCAGCTTGAGAAATGCTGAGCGTGTTCTTCCCTGTTGGTTTTCTAACTTCAGGTCTTTGCACATTTTGTTACAATATTTTACTTTGTCTTCTTGAGCTGACCTGTGAAATTTTCTGCTCTGTTTCTTGTATCTCTTCACTTCTTCGATTTGCTTTGGCATCTCTACACTGGAAAGCAAGTTTCAGAGTCTCTTCTGACATCCGTTTTGGTGTTTTCCTTCTCTCTTGTCTTCTCAATGACCTTTTGCTTTGTTCCTGTATGATGTTCTTGATGTCATCCCACAACGCTTCTGGTCTTCAGTTTTTAGTGTCTAATGCTTTAAATCTTCTTCAGATGTTCTCTAAATTCAGGTGGGATATATTCAAGGTCATATTTTGGCTCTCGTGGACTTGTTTTCATTTTCTTCAGCTTCAGTCTGAATTTGAATATAAGCAACTTATGGTCTTTCCACAATCTGCCCCTGGCCTTGTTTTGGCTGATGATATGGAGTTTTTTCCACCATCTCTTTCCACAGATGTAGTCAATTTGATTTCTGTGTATTCCATCTGGTGAGCTCCACTGTGGATCTTTTTTACACTGTTTTAAAAAGGTATTTGCAAAGTAGAAGTCATTGGTCTTACAAAACTCTATCATGAGATATCTAGCATTGTTTCTCTCACCAAGGCCATATTTTCCAACTACTTGCTCCTTCCTCTTTGTTTACAACCTTTGCATTCCAATCGCCAGTAATGATCAATACATCTTGATTGCTTATTTGATCAATTTCAGACTGACAATGTGTTGAAGATGATTAATTGACTCTCAACATCTATTCCCCCTTTTTACTGACTTTCATATACTGTGAAAACTAAAGAGCTATAAACTATGATTCTCATACTCCCTTGTAGCTGGAGTGCTGGATGGTGCAAATTAGGTTCCATAAATGGATGTACTTGTGAGAGTTTTTTTTTTAAGGTAGACAGGAGTAAGGGGCACTTCCTGATGCTTTGGCTCTGTTCTGCATGCAAGCAGATGTAGAAGTCTTCAGTTATAGTCCAGTGTTCAATTTCTAAATCAGTGAGTGTCAGAAGGACCTTGTGGCAGAGAAAGTGGATGTGGTTCCCGATCATTGGATTTCAGTCTTGTGGTGAATTCTAAAACTCAGTCATCCTATTAATAACCTCCTGATTGTGGGACAGCAGTAGTTCACCTGATAAAACCATTCTTCAGTGCTCTGGGAGTCTTTCCAACACGGAGTTCAGGCCTCCAACCCTTCTGAATTATGAAATTATTAATTTCCTTTTTTTCTTAAAATATCTTGGACAGCTTCTGTTTCCTGCTCTGAACCTTGACTTCTGCAGCAAAAGGATGTGAAAGGGTAGTTTCTCAATGAAAAGACTCTCAGAAAACATTCTTCCAGTTGGTACCCAACCTATGATGAATCACAGGATCTTGGACCACCTGCTTCTTAGTACATAAGATTTTCTGGGATAGTGATTGTCAAATGTGACAGATATATCTCAAATTATACATTGGAGGATGTTAGATGGTATGTGAGTGAACACTCACACAATTTGAAAAGATAAATACTTATTTTAATGTGTACTAGAAGCTCTGGTAGCGTAGTGGTTACAAGTTGGGCTCCCAACCTCAAGGTCAGCAGTTTAAAACTACCAGTGGTTCTGTGGGAGTAAGATGGGACATTCTGCTCCCATAAACATTTACAGCCTCGGAAACCCTGTGCAGGGTCACTATGAGTCGGAACTGACGCCACGGTACTTAACAACAACAGAAAAAATTACAGGCAACATATCAGATCCTGATGTGGTGCTGTACTGCTAACCACAAGGTAAACAGTTCAAACCCACCATCAACTCCTCAGAAACCCTGTACAGGGTTGCTATGAGTTGGGACCAACTTGACAACACAACAACAACAACATATCAGATCTGTGATTTCAAGAATATTATTGTTTATGATAAGGCTAGAGTGTGCTCCAGCAAGTAAGTACTCCAGCAAAACATGTTAACTGATTTAATGAAAAAAATTACAAACTAAGTAAATAACAGATAGATTACACATCAATTTGGCAGAAAGTATGAAAACAGCATTCAAATGACCCAAGTTTATAAAACCCTCTCCTAATGCATCATTCTTGTGGGTCCCCTCACGTAATAGAAAGAACAATTTAGGACCATAAATCCAGCTCCCCACAGTTCGTTTTAACTCCACCATAAATCCTGCTCCCTCACAATTCTTTTTAACTCTGAAACTTGCTCTCCAGCATACAGATGTTAAAGCAAATGGGAGAAATGAGGAAGTAAAAGAGCTGAACAGAAAATTTCAAAGGACAGCTTGAACAGACAAAGTGAAGTGTTATAATGAAATGTGCAAAGACCTGCAGCTAGAAAACTAAAAGGGAAGAACGTGCTCAGCATTTCTCAAGCTGAAAGAACTGAAGAAAACATTCAAGCCTTGACTTGCAATATTGAATAATTCAATGGGGACAATATTGAATGATGCAGAAGCCATCAAAAGAAGATGGAAGAGAACAAACAAGATGGCAGATCAGGTGGAAGTGCAGTGAGGAGCTCCATCAGCAACAACACAGAATACAGGACCAAGCAGGCTCAGGGGATGGTGCCAGAACTTTGAACCACATATAAAGGAATACTTAGAAGGTTGGAAGGCTTACAGCTAGGGGAATTTGTAAAAGAAGCAAGAAATCCATTGCTTTCTAATCCAAGATGCTCAGCTGCTCCTGGAGCCACCATCTTGGGCAAGACCAAGTAGGGAAAGGATCCGAGCAGCCACAGATGCCTGACAAAACCGCAGAGATAAAGGTGTGGACATTCTTTTGTTTTGTAGTATCTGTTCATTGGTATCTTGCTGTCTGTGCACCTCCGTTCTTGTGATTAGAGGTGGTGCCTGAGCAAGTGAACACCCTATCCCCAACCCCGGAGTGTTATACTATACGTGCACACAGATCTCCTTGAAATTTAAAATGAGAGTTTCCATTTAAAACCAAATGGCAGTACAAAAAGGCCATAACTGGCCCTGAACTATTTATCACTAGGAAAAAGGCCTGAACAGGGATTGTGGAGCAGGACAGGAAGACTAAATAGACAGAAAATTAAGGCCTGAGTCATGTCCCAGTGACCAACAGTGGCATCTTGAAATTTCTCAGGAAGAAGAGTGAAAAGGGAAGCCCATCTCCTGATCACATCTACCCGGAGGCAATCAGAAGGCATAAAAAATACCAAAACACATATCCATCTAAGCATTAAGGCCACAGATAACTCTTGAAGATACCCAAAAAATAGAAACAGATGAACATATCTGCACATGTCCAGAAACGAAATAAAGTGACTGCGGTAAATGAGCTGGAAGTAGACCTACACTTCACACTGGAAGTCACCAAGACATATAATAATCAAGCCAACCCTGCTTTGAAAAACATCCTAAATGGAGTTCTGTGGACAGAGAAACAACAAGAACAGACAACAACCAGAGATTGACGAACGTGGCAGCATCACCCAGAAGTCAATCAACAAATGGAAGAATCGAGAACAGAATAAAACTATAAGAACAAATTCAGAGGATCTGGGCAGTCAGTCTATAATCAAAACAATTTCAATGTGAAAGCAGGCTTTGGAAATGCCTGAGAAGGAATTCCGAAAAATGATTATAAAATGTATCAAAACTCTTTACAATGGAGTTGAGAAAAATAAGGAAGAAGTCAGGAAAGTGCTACAGGACAATCAAATAAGATAGATACAGCATTGGAAATAATTCAAAACATACAGAAAGAGGTCCAAATGATTAATAGTAGAATATCAGAAATGGACACTACACTGAAAGGGCAAAGGAGTAGAATTGAAGAGATAGAAGCCAGAACTAGTGAGCTAGAAGATAAATCTCTCAACACTACTATGATAGAAGAGCAAGTAAAAAAAAGGATAAAAAAATTCTGAAGAAGGCCTAAGATTCATGTTGGACAACATGAAGAGGAATAACCTATAAATTATTGGCATTCCAGAACAGGAAGAATCACACAAGTCCACAGAGGAGATATTTGAAGAGCTTCTGGAAGAAAACTTCCATCACATCCTGGAAAGTGAAAAGATAAGCATTCGAGAATCTCAATGAACCCCAGGAAGGATAGACCCTAAAAGACAATCACCAAGACATATAATAATCAAGCTCTCCAAAATCAAAGATCGGACAGAATCCTGAAGGCAGCTAGGGAAGAGAGAAATGTAACATACAATGGCAAGCAAATCAGATTAAGCTTGGATCTCTCAACAGAAACCATGCAGGCAAAAAGGCAGTGGGGAGACATATATAAAACCCTGAAAGAAAAAAACTTCCGACCAAGAATCCTCTACCCAGCAAAGCTGTCAATCAAATATGATGGTGTAATCAAAACATTCCAGGATAAACAGAAGCTAAGGGATTTTGCCAAAGCCAACCCTGCTTTGAAAAACATCCTAAATGGAGTTCTGTGGACAGAGAAACAACAAGAACAGACAACAACCAGAGATTGACGAATGTGGCAGCATCACCCAGAAGTCAATCAACAAATGGAAGAGTCGAGAACAGAATAAAACTATAAGAACAAATTCAGAGGCTCTGGGCGGTCAGTCTATAATCAAAACAATTTCAATGTGAAAGAAGGTAAACACAGAGGAACAGAGATCTATGTGGTGGGAAGTTCAGGTAGATCACAGTATAAAATAGACTGTCTTAAATGGAGGGAAGAGTTAATGGAATATAAGGTAACCACAACAGTGGGGTTGGTGTGGGGGTTTTAGGGGAGGTGGAGGGAGGCGACGATAGAGCATAAGGTAAGAACAGACACATCATGTTTCGGTGTTGGAAAGGGCAATACAAGAAGTGGGAGGAGCCGGAAGAACAAGGTAGATAGGGGAACACTGAGACAGGTTTGCATGGGCTAAGTGGAACAAAGGTAAATAGTGATGCATACTCAACCTTGGTCTACTGGTGAGTGGAAGAGGGGGAAAGGCAGCAATGAAGAAATGGGCTGCATTCAACCATGCGCCATTGACTCCCGTTGACCTGGAGATGAGAGAGAAGAAGAAGGGCTGTTATTAGGATGGACCAGTCTCTGGAGAAGGACATCATCCTTGTTAAAATGGAGGGTCAGCAAAAAAGAGGAAGACTCCCAAGGAGAGATTGACACAGTGGCAGCAGCAATGGACTCAAGCATTACAATTGTGAGGACCGGGCAGTGTCTCATTCATCTGTGTCTGGTTTATTTTGTCTCTTGTATCTTTGTTGTACTATGTCTGCCTAGTCCACCATCTTGCTGGAAGTCCCTGGGGGATGATATTGATGGGATTTTATGATTCAGTTAAGAGAAATTGTTAGCAGGATTAATTGTGATTGCCAAAACTGAGAGAGAAGTAGTCTTCACATCAAGTATCAATTCTATCCCCTCTACATACAAGGTTGATAGGGATGGGCAATGTAGACATTGGCTACTTAAAATGAGGGGGTTCTAAAGCCACAAACTGACTGGCTTACAAATTTTCAAGAGGAAGTTTAATTTCATAGTGTGCAGGGAAAGGTGGAATCCCCACTGAATAGTTTTCATCGTGTCTAGAGGGGTCTGGTGAAAGGAAATGGAGATAAGATTCTTATGATTCAATACTCAGTAATTTTTATCATGACTAATTGCAACTGTCACAACTGTAAAGGTAGAAGTTTTATAACAAAAAGGTGAGAGTAATTAATGTTACATTTCAGGAACAGAGGACCCTAGGACCATCAAGGGAGAAGAGCATGAGCAGTATGTAGGACTCTATCCAGAGAAGCAGAATCACCAGAAATGGAGACAGAGATGACGACATGCAGAGACAGAGCAGCAGAGGACTCTAGACTCATGGAATGAGAAAGGCTGTGTGCTGGTGGCCAGGTTGTTTAAAAGATTATATGTTCCTGTGTACATAAAAACAAAACAAACAAACAAACAAAAAACCAGAGGGAATAGAAACCAATCCTGTTAAATGATGATGGCATGGAGGAGATTGTCATCATTGCAATGAAACAATGAGTGTAAACTCGATGTTCTCCAATGTAAACTATCATTCAATTCACAATAAAAACTCTTAAAAAGGTGGGTGGGGGGCTATAAAACATACATGCTTTCATGAGTGTGGTTAGTTTCAGAATGAAGGGGATAAGGTAGAACCCCCACTGAATCGTTTTTCCTCTTTTCCAGATGGATCTGGTTAAAGGGGATGGAGGAGGAGGATGATAGGATATCACGATTCAATTGTGAGTAATTGTTATCAGGATTAATCATGATTGTCACAACTATAATTGTAAAAGATGTGTAACTAAAAGAGGAGAGTAGTTAATCTTTCATTTCAGGAACAAAGACCACCAAGAAGGAAGAGCATGAGTGGAGCATGGGATCCTATCCAGAAAAGTGATGACAGCAGAGACGGTTACAGCGGCGATGGCGTGGAGAGATAGAGCTGTTGAGGACTCTAGATCCAAAGACTGAGAAAGACTGTGTGCATGTGGGCAGGAAGCTGGCTTGCAAAACTTGCCCTTTGTAGATTTAAATGCATATATATTTTTTGTTTTCGATGTGTACATCAAACATTTTTGCTTTGTTCATTTGTGGAAAATAAGATGTAAAAAGGGAAGTCACAGGGTGGAAGTAGGATACCTGTTGTTGCAGGGAGGAGAATGTAATCATTGAGATGAAACTTGATGTACGATGGGTTGAAAATAAAGTTGATGATCTTGTTTGTTTACCTTCACACAATTTACAATAAAAAGTTTTTTTAAAAAAATAAAGAACATTCTATTCTTTTTACTAGAAATTAGACTTGGAAATTTAAGACAGAGGTCCCAAACTAACCAGTGTACTATCTCCCAATAAGGCCAAATCACTCTAGTTTATGCATTTTGATGTTCAGAAAGAGTATTTGTATCCTCAAGACACCTTTATGATGCAGGAGATCTTATCCATAGGTGCTGGGTTGTTATTGTTGTTGTTGTAGTTGTTAAGTGCTGTTGAATCCGTTCCAACCCATAGCGATCCTGTACAGGGTTTCCAAAGAGCAGCTGGAGAGCTTGAACCACCATCTTACAGTTCAAACCGACTTTGCAGTTCAGTGCATTAACCCACAGCACCACACCAGGACTCAACTGTTGTTGTTACATGCCATCAAGTTGGTTCCGATTCATAGCAATCCTTTATAAGGTTTCTGAGGAGCTAATGGTGGGTTTTAACCACCAACCTTTTGGTTAGTCGGTCAGTGCTTATCCTACAGTACCACACCAGGGGCTAGGTTGATAGAACCTAAATCAAGTGTTGTTGTTGTTGTTGTTGTTGTTGTTGTTGTTGCTAGGTGCTGTTGAGTCAGTATCAACTCATAGTGACCTTATATACAATGGAACAAAGCACTGCCTGGTCCTGCCCCAACCTCACAATTGGTGCTACACTTGAACCCACAGCTGCTGCCACTTTGCCAATCCATCTCCTTGGGGGTCTTTCTCTTTTTCGCTGACCCTCCACTTTACTAAGAATGATATCCTTCTCTAGGGACTGGTCCCTCCTGATAATATGTCCAAAATATAAGAGACAAAGTCTGACCATCTTGGCTTTTTAGCAGCATTCTGGCTGAACTTTTTCCAACACAAAGTTGTTTGTTCTTTTGGCAGTCAATGGTACTTTCAATATTCTCCAACACCATAACTCAAATGCATCAATTCTTCTACAGCCTTCCTTAGTCATTGTCCAACTTTCACATGCATATGAGGCTACTGAAAATACCATGGCTTGGGTCAGGAGCACCTTAGTCCTCATAGTGATATCTTTGCTCTTCATTTTAAAGAAGTCTTGTGCAATAGATTTGCCTATTGCAATATGTCATTTGATTTCTTGACTGCTGCTTCTATGAGTGTTGATGGTTGATCCGAGGAAAATGAAGTTTTTGACAACTTCAATCTTTTCTACATTTTTCTGGATGTTATTTACTATTGCAGTGGTGAGGATTTTTTGTTTTCTTTACATTGAGGTGCAACCCAAACCAAAGGCTGTGTTCTTTGATCTTTATCAGTAAGTATTTCCGGTACCATCTGACAGTGTTCCACTGCTATTCATAAAGTTTTCAGTGACTGAATATTTGGAAGTAGTCCATCTCTCCTGCTTCCTAGCCTGTCTTAGTCTGCAAGTTCAGCTGGAACCTGTCCACCATGGGTGACCCTGATGGTGTTTAAAATCAGTGGCATAGCTTCCAGCATCACAGCAAAATATAAGCCACTACAGTATGACAATAGATCGTGTTGGAAGAAGTGCAGCCAGAGTGCTCCTTGCAGGCCAAGATGTCCAAACTTTGTCTCTCATACTTCAGACATGCTGTCAGTAGGGACGAGTCGCAGGAGAAGGATATCATGTTTGGTAAGGTGGAGGGTCAGAGAAAAAGAGGAAGACCCCCCATGAAATGGATTAGCCAAGTGGTAGCATCAATGGACTCAAGCGTGGCGACAGTGGTGAGGCTGGCCCAGGATCGGGCAGTGTTTTGTCTTCTGTGCATAAGGTCACTATGGGTCAGTATCAACTCGATGGCACCTGACAACAACAACAATAACAGTACAGCAAACTGACAGATGAGTGATGGTCTAAATCAAGTAGTGATCTCTGGCTCTGTCTTTGCCTCTATATCTATGAGAGGGCTTTAAAATGTTAATGGAAAAATTAATGAAAAGATAATGGATTCTTTCTGTGCTCTTCTGAAGCACGCTTGTATACAAAGGGTTCCTGGCAGAAAAATAGTTAGCCTGCTAACTGAAAGGCCAAGAGTTTGAACCCACAACTGCTCTGAGGGAGAAACATGTGCTAGTGCCTTTCTCTTTCACACTAATTTCTATTTCACACTAAGGCATCTCAAGATCCAAAAAGGTAAAGTAATTTGCCCCATGATAAAGGAATCAGTCCAAAGCTTGAATGGCATTAGAACCTAGGTGTGCTTGACACAGGTTGAGCATTTCCTTACACCCTCCTGATACAATGTTCATTTTTGTGCTTCCTCTCTATCAGACTTAAAGGCTCCTCACATGAAGACCAGGTTTGTGTTCTCCATAGCCCTTGGCATAGAACCTTACATAAAACAGTCGCTCAGTAAATATTTGCTCAGTAAATTGTCAGAGGAAGTTTACCTTAGTTGTCCATTGTGTGAGAACCAGTATTGGAAAAAGAGGAAGTATTTGCATAGTGATAAGGCCTGTGTACCTGATAGTGAACCCTGAGCCAAGGCCAATGACCTGAAGTGGGAGGTGGGCAAGAGTGGGGTCAAGTGAGATGCCTTGCCCTGACTGGGGCTTGAGGGAAAGATTGTGGTTGTTGTTAAGTGCCTTCGAGTTGATTCTGACCCATAGCGACCCTGTATAGGGTTTCCAAGGAGCAGCTTGAACCACTGACCTTGCAGTTCAAATGGCTTTGCAGTCTGGTGCATTAACCCACAGCACCACATCAGGACTCTGAGGGAAGGATTAGGGGTAACCAGACCAAGAGACCTTGGTCTCTTGGATGATAGGAGGGGGATCCTGAAGTTTCTCTGGTTTGATTTCCCTGGCATCTAGGCCTATAGGTTTTCCACATCTAAGGGAGCTACAGAGATAGGCAAGAGGGAAGGAGGCTCTCCATAGACACAAGGGTCACCTGAGGATTGTGGGAAATGTCAGTAGAAGTGGCTGTACTAACTCACCATATGAGGGGAGAACGCTGTCTGGGACAGTGGAGAGCTTTTGGTTTGAGGCAGATGTAAGATTTGAAGGAGCTTTCCAGGAAGATGTAGGAGAAATCTGGTTTGATTTAACACGTCTGAGAAGTATGTAGTTTACTGAAGGGAGAAGAAAAGATGGAACTTGGGGAGTCTGGGGCAAGATGGGGAATTAGTAGACACACTGAGCTGACCCTCTGCAATAAAAACATGGAAGATGGAGTGAAAAAGATACAGATGGTGATCCTTGAAACCTGAAGACCAGAGGATAGGACAGAGAGATGAATGGAGTGCCAATTGGAAGAGGAAGCTGAAGAGGAACAGCAAGATAGAAGAAAACGGGTGGACTGTGGGCTGGCATGGAGTGGCATGGCCATTTTGATTGGAGGTTTGTGGCAAAGGGGGTGCCCTCCTAGTAGATGGGGTGTGGCCAGTCCCCATCCTCACCAACTCAGCAGTCAGTGGCACCCCCTCCTGCATATCCTCTGCTCTGCCTGGGGTAGAACACCTAGCATAGCACCCCTGCCTCTGGAGCACGGGAACCTACCCTGAGCTATGCTACACAAGCAGTGACTAGAACCAACTACATTCCCGCTTCCAGTCTCTACCACATCCACCAAGAAACTGGAGGTGAGTGCCTGAGAATATACCAATATACAATTGTTGTTGTTGTTAAGTACCGCCGAGTCAGTTCCAACTCATAACTACCCTGTATAAGGTTTTCAATGAGCAGTTGGTGACTTTGAGCCGCCAAACTTGTGGTTCAAACTGACCTTGTGGTACAGTGCATTAGCCCATGCCGCCACATGAGGACCCCTAATATACAACTGTTCTTGTTGTTAAGTGGCTTCGAGTCAGTTCCAACTCATAGCGATCTGTGTAGGGTTTCCAAGGTGCAGCTGGTGAACTTGAACCGCCAACCGTACGGTTCAAACAGGCTTTACAGTCCAGCACATTAACCAGTAGTGCCACATCAGGACTTAACTAAATATAAATATGACACTATAGTGTCTCAGAAAAAATAATACCAGCTTACACAAAGAAGACAGAGTGCCTCAAAATACAGAGTTAAAAAATATAACACCAAAAATGGTATGGGAACTTAAAAGATAAGGATTTTTAAAGAGTGCTAATTAGGCAACTTCAACAGATTGTGAAAAAGATCGAGAAAACTACAGATGAAAACAGACAAAAATAATATTCATCTGGAACCAAAAAATCTGAAGAAAACTTAAGATTTATGTGGTACACTATCAAAAGAAATAACTTACATGTAACAGGAATTCCAGAACAGAAAGAGACCAAAAAAAAAAAAAACAGTGAATATTGTCCAAGAGTTAATGGAAAACTTCCCTAACATCTTGAAAGACAAGAAGATAGGCATTCAAGAAGTTGAACAACTCCAAACAGGATAGATCCCAAAAGAAAAACACCAAAATATATTATAATCAAACCTTTCAAAACCAAGACAAGGAAAGAATCCTTAGAGGAGCTCAGGAAAACCTAAAATTTACCTATAAAGGAGAACTAATAACACTTAACAACAACAACAACAATAAGACTAAGCTCTGCTTTCTCAGCAGAAATCATACAGGTAAGAAGATACTGTAATGACATATGGTGGTGGTGGCTGTGTGCCGTGGAGTCGGTTCCGACTCAGTGACCCTGCACAGGGTTTCCAAGGCTGTATGTAAATCTTTACGGGAGCAGAACACCTCATCTTTCTCTCGCGGAATGGCTGGTAGTTTTGAACTGCTGACCTTGGGGTTCACAGCCCGATTCATAACCACTACGCTACCAGCGCTCCTGTAATGACATATATAAACCTCTAAAAGGAAAAAATGCTAACCGAGAATCATACATCCAGCAATACTGTTCATCAAAGATGATGGCAAAATTAGGTCATTTTCAGCGAAATAGAAATGAAAAGAATTTGTAAAGACCAGACCAACCTTACAAAAAACATTAAAGGGAATGCTTTGCACAGACAACCAACAACAGCAAAACAACCACCAGAGACTAACATTGTTGTTGTTAAGTGCTGTCAAGTCAAGTCAGTTCTGACTCATAGTGACCCTCTATAGGGTTTCCAAGGAGCAGCTGGTGAGCTTGACCCACCAACCTTGCAGTTCAAACTGACTTTGTGGTCCAGCATTAGCCCACAGTGCCATACGAGGTTTCGACTCATAGCTACCCTGTATAGGGTTTCTGAGGAGCAGCTGGTGGATATGAACCACCGACATTGCAGTTCAAACCAATCTGTATACATGACAATAATACCTAGACTCAACCCAGATATATGAAGCATGCAATATAAAATCAGCATATAAGGCTGAAAAAAGAGAACCAGAGATACAGTTGCAACAACCAAAAAAACAAACAACCGACAAAATAGAAAGGTAATAATGTAGCTACAGTACATCCAAAGGAAGAGAAAATCAAATAGATTTCAAGAAGAAATTAAAATAAATATAATCTTAACCCTAAAAACGACATCAAGCCTTACTCCTAGCCCTAGCCCAACCCTTACTCTCAACACTAACCCTAGTCATTACCATAATCCTAATAATAAATGAAGTCTTAGGCCTAGCCTGCAGTCTTGGTGTGGTGCTGTGGGTTAATGAGCTGGACTGCAAAGTTGCTTTGAACCACAAGACTGGAGGTACACGCACACCAGCTGCTCCTTGGAACCCTATACAGGGTCGCTATGGGTCAGAACTGACTCCACAGCACTTAGCAACAACAACAAAGGCCTAGCCTAGACCTAGTTATAGTCCCAATCCTAACATTCACTCCTTATTCCTGTCCCCTTCCCCCACCCCCACCCCCACACACACACAAAAGAAAAGGTGGGACATGAGGCTGGGAAGCTGTGTGAGGAAGGTTAGGAAGAGGTGGATGAGATGCCTGGGCCTGCAAGTGTATAGGGAATGCCTTTAGGGTACTATAGAAGTACAAGATAGCAGTGGGGCAGAAACTCATACTTCACATCCCTGCTTGGCCCGTTCACTGGCTATGGGACTTTATCCATCAAATGGGAGAGCATCCCTTCTTATAGCTCTATGCCCGGGGGGCTTCAAGAAGTATGTGAAACTTAATGAATTTTGTGAAGTTTAATAAAACTTCCAGAAGTTTTATTTTGCCATGAACTTTTTAACGCCTCTTTGCACAAAGAGCCTTTGTGGTACAGTGGTTAAAGCGCTTGGCTGCAAACCCAAAAGTCAGAGGTGCAAACCCACCAACCTCTTCACAGGGGAAAAATGAGGCTTTCTGCTTTCATGAAGATGTATAGCTTTGGAAACCCTAAGGGACAGTTCTACTCTGTCCTATAGGTGGCTAAGTGTTGGAATCTAGAGACCGCAACAGGTTTCTTATAACGCAACTATTAGTATAGAGTCCTAGTGTGGGGCTGTAGGATAAGCACTGAACTGCTTACCACAAGGTCGGCTGCCTCTTAGAAACCTTATACGCCATGAGTTGGAACTGACTCAATGACACTTAACAACAACAACAACACTGTGAGTATGATTGAGATAAAACACATACTGAGTTTAGCACAGTGCCCGGAATGAAAAAAGAGATTCAATAAATGTTAGTCGTCATTGAAAGTTGAGGGCAGGTTTATGTACTTGGGTGGGTAGAATTTATGAATATAATGAGAAAATAAACCAATACCAATCAATTCTGTTTCATGATAGCTTAAATTTATTGAGTACTAACTGTGTGCCAGATATTGTCTTAAGTGTTTTATGCTTTATTTAACTTAATCTTCATCACAACCTTAGTGATAGGTAATATAATTACCCTCATTTACAAAGAGGAAGAAGTTTTCCATGGTATAAGCACTGGACTGAAAATGACAAAGTCCATCATTTGAGTCCACGAGTTGCTCCTCAGGGGAAAGATGAAGCTTTCTGCTCCCACAAAGATGTAAAGCCTTGGACCCTATACAGGGTCACTATGAATCAGAACTGACTCAATGGCACTGAACAACAACACAAAGAGAAGCAGAGATACAGAGACTTTAGGCAATTTGACCGAAGTCACACAGTTAGTGAGCAGCAGAGTTTGGATTTGAACTCAGACATTCGGACACTTGGACCCACATTCTGAAATTCTGCCTCTCAATGGCTTAAATAAACGTTAGACATCTAAGGATACAGCAGAGAATATTCATGGAGCTCACAGCATGGCATGGTGCCTCTCGGACATCACCAGAACTTGCCAGGGAGATGGTTTAAAATGCTTGCTTCTGGGCCCCATCCCAAAAAAAACATTGATGGTGATGGCGGAAGAAGAGAAGGAGGCAATTAGGACAGACATTTGTATTTTTAACTAGCTCCTTAGGTGGTTTTGATACAAGTGGTCTAAAGGTAAGGAAGAAGACATGAAGAGTATGTTGTTGTTGTTGTTAAGTACTGTGGAGTCGGTTCTGACTCATAGTGACCCTGCACAGGGTTTCCGAGGCTGTAAATCTTTACGGGAGCAGATAGCCTCATCTTTCTCCTGCAGAACCGCTGGTTGTTTCGAACTGCTGACCTTGAGGTTAGCAGCCCAATTCGTAACCACTACCCTACCAGAGATAGGAATAACTAAATGGGACAGGCAGTGACCATCACCATACAGGTGGCACAGTCAGAATGCCAACAGAGTCCAGGGAGATCTCCTCTAGAAGACAGGAAGCAGCAAGGCATCCTAGACAAGGTAGCATTTGACCTAGGCTTTAGAGGAGTTCACCCATCCCTCTACTCTTTACCATTTGGAAGCTGTAGGAGGCTCGATCTCCACACAGGTGAACATCTTTCTGATATTCTCTGCTTTCAGCCAAGATCCATCGGACATCAGCAATGATATCCCTTGTTCCATGGCCTCTTCTGAATCCAGCTTGAACCTCTGGAAGTTCTCTGTCAATGTATGGTTGTAGCCGTTTCTGTATTACCGTTAGCAAAACTTTACTCGCATGAGATATCAAAGAGATTGTCCGATGATTTCCGTATTCTGTTGGGTCACCTCTCTTTGGAATGGGCACAAATATGGATCTCTTCTATGGATTACATCTCAATGTAAAGAAAACAAAAATCCTCATCACTGGACCAATAAACAACATTCTTATCAATGAAGAAAATATTGAAGTTGTCAAGGACTTCATTCTTCTTGGATCAATTATCAACACTCATGGAAGCAGCAGTCAAGAGCTCAAACAACATATTGCATTAGGCAAATCTGCTGCACAAGATCTTTCTAAAGTGTTGAAGTGCAAAGATGTCAGCTTGGGGACAAAGGTGCGCCTGACCCAAGCCATGGTGTTTTCAATAACCTCATATGCATGCAAAAGCTGGACAGTGAATAAGGAAGACTGTAGAAGAATTGATGCTTTTGAGTTATGGTGTTCCAGGAGAATATTATAAGTGCCATAGCCTGCCAAAAGAACCAATAGATCCGTTTTGGAAGAAGTACAGCCAGAGTGTTCTTTAGAGGCCAGGATGGCCAAACTTCGTCTCTCATACTTTGGACATATTGTCAGGAGGGAGCAGTCATTGGAGAAGGATATCATGTTTGGTAAGGTGGAGGGTGAGAGGAAGAAAGGAAGACCCCCCAACGAGATGGATTGGCCAAGTGGCAGCATCGATGGACTCAAGCATGGCAACAATATTGAGGTTGGCCCAGGATCGGGCAGTGTTTTGTTCTGCTGTGCATGAGGTCACTATGGGTCAGTACTGACTCGATGGCACCTAACAACAGCAACAGTAGGTTAGATGGTGGTCTGCAAAGAGGTAGGTCATGTCCTAACAATGAGAACTTGGGGCTTTGATCCATTGGAAAAAGGATCTTTATAATGAAGTATCTTGAGATGAGATTATCCTGGATTACCAGTTAGGCACCAAATCCAAATGCTCTTATAAGACACACAGAGAAGAGACATACAGAGAACAGGAGGAGGTCATGTGAAGATGAAAGTAAGGACTGAAGTTATGAAACCACAAGCCAAGGGATGCCTGAAGTCACCAGAATCTACCAGATGCAAGGAAGGATTTTCCTCTAGCGTCTTTGAAGTAGTTAGTGTGGGCCTGCTGACACCTCAGTTTTGGACTTCTGACCTTTAGAACAGCGAGATAACAAATGTCTGTCATTTTCAGTTGCCTACTTTAGTCATTTGTTTTGACAACCCTAGGAAACTAATGCTGAGGCTTTCATCCTAGTCATATCATCTTCCCAGGGAGGACTTTGAGAGCTGTGGTTCAGCTGCACTTGCTGCAGCCCCAGCCAGACATGGTCTCTGGAGGAGGAGGATGAAGCTGTTAGCAATATGATGTCATAGCCTTTGTGAATTTTCCTCTTCTCCACTTCTATTTGGATGAAGGCTTGTAAAATGCCAAAGATAGGCTCTGTCCTCAGTCTCTGGATTGCGGATGCTTTGTCTACTAGAGGTCACCTAGATCAAGCTTCACATTTTACAAAAGAAGAAGTCAAGACCTAGAAAAGGTAAATAGCAGTCTAAGATCACCTAGTGAGTTAGTGGGTAGACAGAGTCAAAGCCAGGGACTCTGGCTAGAGAACACATCTCTCCTGATGCACAAGGTTCTTTTTATTTGTTGGTTTCATTATTAGGGAAATAGATATAGCACAGTATTTGCCAATTCAACCTCTTTCAGGTGTGAACTCATGTTGTACAACCACTACCCTTAACTAATGCAAATTTCCCATCAGTATAAACAGGAATTCACTGCTTCCCAAGTAACAGCTCTCCCTCTTCCCTTCCCTCCTACTCCTGTTATCAGTAAGTTTTGGTCTGTATACATTTGCTATTGTCATTTCATATAAATGAGATTGTACAAGAGATGCCCAAGGTTCTTTTTTTTTTAAGTTTTTATTGCAAATTGAGTGATAGTTTATATGGGGGAACATCAGTTTTACACTCATCCTATCGTATTTCATTTCATTGCAATGATTACAATCCCCTGCATGCTTCATCATTCAATAGTATTTGCTTCTATTCCCTCTGTGTTGGTGTGGTTTTTTTGGATGTGCACCAAAATAAACAATCATTCAGTCAAAGAGCATACCCCGCAAGCCTGCCCCACAGCCACCAGCACACAGCCCCTCTCCCTCCATGAGTCTAGAGTCCTCAGCTGCTCCGTCTCTCCATGTCATCATCTCTGCCTCCATCTCTGGCTTCGCTGCTTCTCTGGGTAGAGTCCCACACTCTGCTCCCACTCTTCTCCCTTGCAGGTCCCAGAATTCTCTTCTCTGGGACTGTAAGATCAACCACTTGCCCCTTTTTGCTACAAAACTTCTACCTTTACAGTTACGACAATTGCAGTTAATCATGTTAACAATGACTTACTATTGAATTGTAAGAGTCTTGTCCCCATCTCCTTTCACCAGATCCATCTAGACAGGATGAAAACCACTCAGTGGTGATTCTGCCTTCCCCCGCACACTCTAGACTCCCTCTTGAAAACTTGTAAGCCAGTCACTTCATGCCTTTACAGTCCCCCCATTGTAGGTAGCCAATGTCTAAGTTGCCCATCCCTGTTAACCCTGATGCCCACAGTTCTTAATGTGGACTCTCCATTAAGCGCTGCTTTAATTTCAATCAAAAAGTTCCAACTGTTTCTAGTAGCTTTGCTTGGTGGCCTTCTTATCCCTGATGGACATGTGGGTATTGGCTTTTGACCTCTGACTTGAAGATTCCAGTGATTCTCTTCCCCAGAGCAGGGTCTTCTGCTTTAGGGATGAAGGTTGATCTATCTTCGGAAGTTGCCATCTGAAATGCAGAAGTTGACCATCTGTAGAACTGACAGGCTGGTTGTGGTCAATGAAACACCAAATCTTGGAGAAGTATCTCTTTAGAAAGGTTATTAATACTTCTTTTGTCCACGTGCCACGATGAGTTTCTGCAAGGAAGAAGAAAAAGGCTGTGGGAGAGCTTCCTCCTCATCCGAAGCTTTTGCTAATCCTTGAACTGGTAGAATGTAGCCAGCACAGGAATGAATCTTGTCCTCAAGCTGAAGTAATCTACTTACCAGGAGACAAATGTCTTGTTGTCTGAAGGGATAAATGGGGATGTAGATCAAACTGACAAATATTTATAAAGAGCTTGCTCCTTGAAAGGCATTAGGTTAGGTGCTGAAATAGGAACAGGCAAGGGTTACGAGAGAACATTGGTTTCCAACTCTGGGTGTAAATTGAAACACCTAAGGAGGGTTTTTTTTTGTTTGGTTGGTTGGTTGTTTAAATCCCAATGCTCTGGTTGCAGCTCAGACTAGTTAAATCAGAATGTCTGGGGGGTAGGAGCCAAGAATCAATATAGTTTTAGATCTCCAGGCAGAGGTATTTGTTTTTTAAAGCTCTTTGGTGATTACGTTGTTGTTGTTGTTAGGTATCATCGAGTTGTTACCAACTCATAGCGACCTTATGTACAGCAGAACAAAACACTGCCCGATCACTGGGCCAACGTCACTACTGTTGGTTGGCACGCTTGCTTAGCCAGTAAAATCAATGGTTTATTATCGTTTCTGGTTATCTTGTTATTCAGTGAACCATGGACCAGCAACATCAGCATTACTTGTTTGAAATGCAGAATCTCAGCCCCCACCTCTTGGAGTGCTTTTGAAGTAAATCCAAGCCCTCGGAGAATATACATGTGATCAAACTTCAGGCATGGCTCTGTCCAGGTGCAGAATGCAGCTAATATTTAAGGTGCATACCATTAACCTTCTTGTAGCGGGACTTAACTCTGGACTATTTCACAAAAAGTATTGAGCAATTTCCTCCTTTCTTTCTCAATTCTTTTGTTCTTCTTCGTACCATGTTGTTGTTAGGTTCCAACTCACAGTAACCCTATGTATAACAGAATGAAGCACTGCCTGATTCCATACCATAAATAGTATAAGTGTGTGCAAACATAATGTGACCAGGGAGATCTCTGCAATTCACCTCCTACCTTCTAGCCCTAGTTCCTTCTCTTTTAAGAGTTTCATCTTTACAACTCTAACTTTCTATGGTTCTTTGGATTCTCTAGTCCAGCTGGCCCAGTGGATTTGCCTTCCCTTTACATCTTATTTCTGCCTGGGAAGTTTGCCTTCCTGGCCTCTAGGTCTTCAACTGGGGTAAAGGTAACACCTCCCTTTTTCTCATCCTGTCCTTTTCAACTTAGATTTATTCAGAAAGTATGCAGTTGTGGTGATGGGTCATGTGATGTTCTTATGTTTTATGACACTTGTTCTTTTGGGACTCATTTTGTATCTTTTGTTTACTTTCTCTCTAAAATCCTTTCTAAAGTATTTGTTGTTAAATCCTGACTGCTTCAAGATCTCAGCCCACAGATATTTGTAGAAGAACTTTGATCCCGGTCATTGAAACGAGTCTGATTGTCTGTCTCAACAGTGTTCCAAAGACAACATTGATAAGGACATTGATTGTCCTGGAGACGCTAAGGGGTTCATGTTTTCCACCTAGGAAGATGAAAACTTAGCCACATGGAACTCTAGAGGAGTAGTTTTTCCAAGCAAAGTGAATTGAGGTGAGATGCTATCAGATGTGACTAGTGTCAGCATTTGCTATTGACATCTTTGTGGATGGTTTGGAAGACTTAAATTCACTTATAAACTAGAAATGTTGAATCACAAATGTAAGTGAGGACAGAGAAAGGCTATCTAGAACTCTAAAACTTCTTATTAGGGTCAGAACTAAATAATAAATACCATGTTTTATCAAAAATAATGACAATTATATCTAAATACAAGACTTGTCGTTGTTAAGTGCTGTCAAGTCGGTTTCAACTCTTAGCGACTCTGTCTGGGGTTTCTGAGGAGAGTCTGGTGAGTTTGAACCGCCAACCTTGTGGGTTGCTGCTCCTTTAGCTCCCCACCAGGAGCTCATGTAATTGGGAGCTCTTGTTTCTAATCTCAGTTCTAAACCTGACTCATCATATGGCTTGAGGCAAGTGACTTAACATCTTTGGATTTTATCTTCTACAAATGAAAAATAGCAATGAAATTACTAGATAGCAGAAGTAGGATTTACTGAGCAACTGCTTTGTGTTCATATACTGGTTGATTTTTAGATGTTATATTATTTCATTCGTTTAACACGTATTTGTTGAACACCCATTATGTACCTGGTCTCAGAAGTAAATCTCTTAATGCTCAAATTAATTCCAGTGGGGGCAGAGTGATAACAAACAGGAAAATAAATACATGAGAATGTCTCAAACAGTGCCAAATGTTCTGTGGATGTTAAAACCACATGTGACTTGTAGAGGGATTACTTTTCATAGGGTGGGCACTCCAGAAGCTGACATTGGAGTTGGGGTCTGCATAATGAAAAGAAGCCTGCAGAGTCCACGTGACAAGCTAAGGGGAGCAGAACTCTAGGCAAATGTTCTGATGCAGGTAGGAGCTCACACTGTTTGGAAGGCTCCAGTAGTTGTAAAAGAGAGAATGTGTGAGGGGTGGGAAGTTCAAAAGAATGATGGTTGAATAAGATGAGACTAGAGAGGTAGGCAGGAGCCCAATCACAGTGGTTTGTGGGGAGGCTGTATTTGGGGTTTTTCCAAGTACAGTAAGAAACAGGGGGATGACATGAGCTGATCTACATTTTTTCTATATAAAGCACTTTGTTGTTGTTGTTTGTCTTAGATGCCATCGAGTCAGCACCAACTCATAGTGGTGCTATGCACAACAGAACAAAATACTACCCTGTCCTGGGCCAAATTCACAATCGTTGCTACGCCTGAACCTATTGCTTCTTCCACTGTACAATCCATCTTGTTGAGGGTCTTCCTCTTTTTTTTCAACTGTCCACTTTACCAAACATGATCTCCTTCTCCAGAGACGGGTCCCTCCTGACAATATGTCTAAAGTATGAGAGACTAAGTCTGGCCATCTTGGCCTCCAAGGAGCACTCTGGCTGCACTTCTTCCAACACAGATCTAGTGGTTTTTCTGGAAGTCCACGGCGCTTTCAATATTCTCCTCCAACACCATAACTCAAATGTATCAATTCTTCTATGGTCTTCCTTATTCACTGTCTAACTTTTGCATGCATATGAGGTTAATGAAAATACCATGACCTGTAAAGCACTTTGGGTGTATTAAAAAGTGTGTCCATCATGGTGCAAGATTGGAAGTATAAATGAATTGGGAGGCTTATCTAGGTGAAAGAAGTAAACTTTTTTCCATAAAAGACTTTTAGGCTTTGTGTGCCATATCACATATCATATTCTTCTCTCTGTCTCTTATTTTATTCAACAATCATTTTTAAAATGTAAAAAAAAAAAAAAAATCTTAGCTCTTGAGCCATATAAAAACAGTATTTGCTAGATTTGACCAGCCTAGCTGGGCCATAGTTTCTTGTTATTGTGTGCCGTTGAGTCGATCCTGACTCATACAACCCTATATGACAGAGTAGAACTGCCCCATAGTGTTTCCTAGGCCATACTTTTATGGTTCAGTTGTGAGGATATTTGTTTTCTTTATATTGAGGTATAATCTATACTGAAGGCTGTAGTCTTTGATCTTCATTAATAAAGGATTCAAGTCCTCTTTACTTTCACCAAAGTTGTATCATCTGCATATTACAGGTTGGTACTAAGTCTTCCTTCAACCCTAATACTATGTTCTTCTTCATACAGTCCAGCTTCTTGGATAATTTGCTCAGCATACAGATTAAGTATGGTAAAAGGACACAACCCTGATGCACACCTTTCCTGATTTTAAACTACGTGCATTCTCTTGTTCCGTCTGAATGACTTCCGTGCATTCCCTTGTTCAGTTTGAATGACTGAATTCATTCATGCAGAGACTGTACATGGCCTCTTAGTCCATGTACAGGCTCTGTCTGAGCACAATGAAGTGTTCTGGAATTCCTAGTCTTTGCAGTGTTATCCATAATTTGTTCTGATGCACACAGTTGAAAGCCTTTGCAAAGTCAATAAAACACAAATAACATTTTCTGGTAGTCTTTGCTTTTTGGTGGGATATTTCATTTTACTTAGATCCACAATGAATGCCCATGGAAGCAGTAGTTAAGAAATCAAATGACATGTTGTATTGCAAATCTGCTGCAAGAGACCTCCTTGAAATGTTCAAAAGTGAAAATGTCACTTTGAGGGCTAAGGTGCACCTGACGGAAGTCATGGTACCGTCAATCACCTCATATGCATGTGACAGATGGATAGTGAATCAGGAAGCCCGTAGAAGAACTGACACATCTGAAGGATGATGCTGGTGAAGAATACTGAATATCATGGACTGAAAGCAGAACAGTAGCTCTGCTGGTGCTAGCCACCAACCTGCTAACCAGAATCCACCAGAAGTTCCTCAGAAGGACCATGTGACAATCTGCTTTTGAAAAGACTGCGGCATTGGAAGCCAGTTCTATTCTATTCTGTCTGATCTTCTTTATCCTACAGGGTGACTATGAGTAGAAATCAACTCAGTGGGAATGCGTTTGGGGTTCGTTTGTGGGTTTTTTGGCCAGAAGAACAAAAACAACTCTATCTTGGAAGAAGTACAGCCAGACCTCCTTAGAGGGCAGTACTTCATCTTACAGTCCGGGAACAGAGGACCCTAGGACTACCAAGGAAGAAGAGCACAAGCAGAATATGGAACCCTAGCCAGAGAAGCAGCAACATCAGAGATGGAGGCAGAGATGAGGACATGGAAAATAGAGCAGCTGAGGACTCTAGACTCATGGAAAGAGAAAGGCTGTGTGTTGGTGGCCAGGAGGCAGGCTTGCAGAATGTGTCCTTTGGTTGTTTAAATGAGTATACATTCCTTAGTGTTTGGGTGCATATCACCCCCTCTCCCAAACACAAATACAAAAACATAGGGAATAGAAGCAAATACTGTTGTGTGATGATGGACGGAAGGAACTGTAATCATTGCAATGAAACACTGAGTGTAAACCCGATGTTCTCCCATGTAAACTATCACTCAATTCATAATAAAAACTTATAAGAAAAAGAATGCTCCTTAGAAGCAAGGCTGGCACAACTTCATCTGATGTACCTTGTACATATTATCAGGAGAGACCAGCCCCTGGAGAAGGACACCAGGCTTGGTAAAGTAGATGGCCAGTGAGAAAGAAGAAGGCCTTCAATGAGGTGGACTGACGCAGTGGCTGCACCAATGAGCTCAAAGATAGCAACAGTCACGAGGACAATCAGGGGCTGGGCAGTGATTTGTTCTGCTGTACATGGGGTCACTGCGAGTCAGAACTACGCTGATGGCACCTAACAACAACCTTTATAGGAGATCTACTAGCAGGTCTTTTCTCCCACGGAGTGGCTAGTGGGTTTGAACTGCTGACTTTGGGGTTAGCAGCCAAGTACTTAACCACTGCCACACCAAACCAATCCACTGCTATCAAGTTGATTCTGATGCATCACAACTCCATGTGACAGATTAAACTGGCACCCCCGCCCCCCATATGATTTCCAAGGCTGCAGGTAAATTTTTATGAAAGCAGATTGCCACATCTTTGTGCTGAGCAGCTAGTGGGGTCAAACTGCCAAACTTTCAGTTAGCAAATGAGCACTACAATAATCACTGCCATCGAGATGAACCGCTCCCCAGGATTTCTGAGATGGTAAATCTTCCTTCTGTGGAGGAACTGGTGGGTTTGAACCACTGACCTAACCCACAGCACCACTGTTGTTGTTGTTCAATGCTGTTGAGTTGGTTTTGACTCATAGTGACTCTGTATAGGGCTGCTACGGAGCAGCTTGTGGGTTTGAACCGCCAACTTTGTAGTCAGCAGTTCAGTGCTTGGAGTCCTGGTGTGGCACTGCAGATTAATACTCTAGACTGCAAAATCGGTTTGAACCGCAAGGCCGGCAGTTTAAGCTCACCAATCGCTCCTCAGAAACCCTGTGCAGAGTCACTATGGGTTGGAACTGGCTTGACAGCACTTAACAACAAGTCCAGTACTTATTCTACAGTGCCACACCAGGACTCCAAAAGAAACAAACCCATAGCACCTGGTATTCCCAGGTGGTCTCCCTTCCCAGTACTAACCAAGCCCAACCCTGCTTAGCTTCTGAGATCAGCCAAGATTGGGCATGGTATGGCAGTAGACGCAGGGCCCCTCTGATTCCTTAATTTGAAGAGAAATCAGAACGAATTAGCATCTATTTAGGACACAAAACTGGCAGGACTTGCTGAAGAACTGGCTGTGTGGGGAGAGGGGTAGAAAAAGAGGAAATGAAAATGGCCCCAGTGACTGGGCAGAAGGCGGTGCCATTTACAGAGATGGGGAAGAAGAATATTTGGGAGTGTGAGGAGAGGGGAAATCAAGAGTTAAGTATGAGTTGCTTATTAGTCATCCAAGTGGGGATGTCCAGTTGGGAGCTCACTATGGACTCCGAAGCTTAGGGGAGAGGTAAGGGCTGGAGGCAGGTTGGGGTTTTTAGCCTATGTTGTTGTTAAGTGCTGTTGAGTCAATTTTGGCCTATAGCAACCCTGCATACGGTTTCCAAGGAGTGGCTGGTGAGCTTGAACTGCCGACCTTGCAGCTCAAATGACTTTGCAGTCTGACGCATTAGCCCACAGTGCCACACCAGGATTCCTACGGACGACCTTTAAAGTCCTGAGACTGGATCTGATCACCTAGAATGCAGTGGAGGCTTGGGGAGTGTGTCCTGGGGAAGCCCCATTTAAAGGACCCATAAGGGGGAAAAATCCCAGAATCATTCCTTGGGACAAAGAGACTGACATATGATAAATATTGCCAAATACTGCTAAAATAGTCTTCTGTACCTTCATAGAATCATCTTGTTTTAGCTCTTTAAATGCACAGTGAGTGGGACTGTCCATAGGAATGAGTAGGAAGCCTCGACTGCCTTTGCACTGGACTTGGGATGTAAGGGAGGGAAGCCTCAAATCACACTAGTGGAAACAGGCTGATGCTCCCAAGTGCTCCCAGCCACAGGACTGCCTAGCAAGTTTGTTCCTGATGCAGAGTTTAAGTAAGAGCTACTGATTCACTGTCTGGGGTGAGGTGTGTTTTAAACAAGTTCCCTCTAATACAAATGAAAAGTTGAGAAACCTGTGGTTTAGGGATAGACTGGGAGAGGGTGTGTCCTGGTGACGTCTTTGCATCTCCAGAGACTCTGGTGGATCCGGAATCTGAGGTGAGTCTGGGTGGAGAAGTTTCCGGATGACCCGATGGCAGAGGATTGCTGGGCAGGAAGAAGCATTTACTCTCGAAGTGGAACACTTTCCATTTGTTCTTCAAGTCAGAATAAGGCCTTTCTCTCAAACGAGATGGATTGGCACAGTGGCAGGAGCAATGGGCTCAAACATAATAACAATTGTGAGGATGGATGGCACAGGAGTGGGCAGTGTTTCCATCTGTTGTATATAGGGTTGCATGAGTTGGAACCCACTGGACTCCAAGGCACCTAACAACAACAACCCAAGTAAATGTAAATGTACCTTCTTTATTGTAGATGCTGAGTTTAAAGGTTTAACTTCCCTAGGGGTATCTAGAGTCTTGGTATAGCCCTGTAGGATAATTGGACTGTTAACTACAAGGTCAGTGGTTCAAACCCATCAGCCGGTCCTTGGAAACCCTATACATGGTTGTTATGAGTTAGAACTGACGTGCTACACAATGACAGGAACATCTACCTTACCCCTTCCAAACCCCACTGCCATTAAGTTGATTCCAATGTTGACTCTGTTGGATGGAGTCGAACTGCCCTAAGGGTTTCCAAGGCTGAATATCTTTACGGAAGCAGGCTGCCAAATCTTTCTCCTGAGGAGTGGCTGGTGAGTTCCAACTACCAACTTTGATTAGCAGCTCAGTTCTTACCAGTGCGCCACCTACATTCCCCTCAGCGCCCCCTTCCACCCTGACCCCCGTGTCCTTATATGGAAACAAGAACACATTTTTCAGTGAAAAGAAATTGTATCTATACTTAGATTAAACACAGATTTCTGTTTTATTTGTGTGAAAATTGCTAAGGAATAATGGAAGAAGTTTATTAGGCATTCTGGAAGAAGCTAAACCAGCATTTATTGCGCCTACTGAATGTCAGGAACTATTTTAGGTCCTGAAGATAAATCAGGGACCAAAATAAACTGTCTGCCTTCACAAAATGGACATGCTAGTTAGGAGACAGATTAATAAAGATTTGTTGTGTTAAATACCATTGAGTTGGTTCTGACTCACTGAGACCCTGTATAGAGTTTCCAAGGAGCTACTGATGAATTTGAACTGCTGACCTTGAGGTTCAAACTGATCTCGCAGTCCAACGCCACACCAGGACTCCAATAAAGAAGTTAAATAAGTAAAATGCATTCTATGAAATACTTTGACCTATATGTAAAATATAGGACTGAAGGGAGGTTCATTAACAATCTGTGCTATGCAGATGACCCGACCTTGTTTGTCAAAAGCTAAGAGGGCTTGAAGCACTTGCTGATGAAAGTCAAATCATACAGCCTTCAGTATGGATTACAATTCAATGTAAAGAAAACAAAACTTCTCACCACTGGACCAATAAACAATATCATGATAAATGGGGAAAAGATTGGAGTTGTCAAGGATTTCATTTTACTTGGATCTGTAACCAGCTGCTCCTCAGAAACCATATACGGGGTCGCTATGAGTAGGAACCGACTCAAATGCACTCAACAACAACAATAATCAGGAGGCTTTCTGCTCCTGTAAAGATTTACAGCCTCAGAAACCCTGTACAGTGTCGCTATGAGTCAGAACCGACTCCACGGCACAAAACCACCATCGCCATAATCAATGAGCGCCACACCAGGACTCCGCTCATGGAAGCAGCAGTCACAAAATCAAACCATGTATTGCACTGGGCAAATCTGCTGCAAAAGACCTCTTTAAAGCACTAGAACAAAGATGTCACTTTGAGGACTAAGGAATGCTTCACCCAACCCATGGTATTTTCAATCACCTCATAAGCATGCAAAAGCTGGACAATGAATAAAGAAGATGAAAGAATTGATGCAATTGGGTTATAGTGTTGGTAAATACTGAAAGTACCATAGACTGCCAAAAGAACAAACAAATTTGTCTTGGAAGAAATCCAGCTAGAAGGCTCCTTAGAAGTGAGGATGGTGAGACCTTTGTCTCAAGTACCTTGGACATGTTATCAGGCAGGATCAGTCCCTGGAAAAGGGCACAGTGACAGCAACAATGGGCTCAGACTAAACAATGGTCGTGAGAATGGCATTGGCATAGGACAGGACAATGTTTCTGTTGTGCCAGAGTAGATAGGAGTCAGAGTGGACTTGACACATAACAACAATATCAATGTAAAATAAGAAAAACTGTTACTAATCAGATAGCAGTGAATGCTAAGAAAAAAGATATTAAGTAGAGAAGGAAAACAGGAAGTGTCGGTGTCTAAGAACAAGTGAGAATATAGGCCAAGAAGGAATCTGTGAGCCCTGTGGCAGAGGAAAGTAACTCACTTCTCTGGATGTGTTTCTTCATCTGTCAAATGAGAACAAATAGCTCTTTCCTACAAAAAGCTCATGACTTCAGACTGACTTTGTCACTTTTAAGCTATGGGACACTGGGTGTGTAAGTTCTTGAAACTTTCACAATCCACATTGCTCATCTGTAAAACAAGCATGCTTGTCCAGCTTGTTACATATGATTTTTGAAAATACCAAATGAGATAATACATGAAAATATTTGAAAACTTATAACCTACTATATAAATGTTGTTGTTGCTGTTAAGTGCCATTGAGTCAGCTCCAACTCATACTTTATAGAATTACATACAAGTTATCTATCTTATGGGCTGCAAATCTCTTGTTAATGGTCAAAAACCCCTCAGAACTGAAGGTAACATTGAATGAGATAACCATCCCTCCTGACTCCCTGCTTTGGAAGGGAAAAGGCCAGTACAAAGTATCAGGAGATATTGAGTGGACACCAAGAGTTGAAATCAGCACAAGAGCAACTTTTTGTGTTTTTTATTGATCAGACTAACAATCTATTTTAGGCTTCGGGCTGAGGCTGTGGGTGTTTTGCAGCCACTGCCAACTCTTTGACGCCTTGGTGGCAGCTGGGACATTGAGATGCTCGAGAGGAACTTGAGAGACAGAGGACAAACTTCCACATCGGAGACCCAATAATCAAACTGAATGTTCCCAAGTAGACACCTGATAAAATAATTATTATATTTATCAAATTTAAAAAGGTTTTACAGCCATTTTATGGTCTTGTTTTGCTTGTGGGACTTCACTTCTAGGAAATTTACTAGACAGACTGAAAGGAATGATAAAGAAAAATCATTTAAATGCCTTAAGACAGTCCATCTTCTGGGTATTTCTGTTGACAATGAATGTTAACCAAAGTAGACAATGATTCTACACACAGGTTGTTGTATATTGCCTATTCATCTTCTTATCTTCTTCTGCCCTGGTAACTGATAGCATCCCAATAAGGGTTTGTAAAATTAATAAATGTGTTTGGTATGCATGCATGGTCTGGCACATAATATTCAATACATTATCTGTTGACCATATTGCACATTTTTACCATGTAAATTTGCTTACCATGAGTTAGTCAATATGATACAAGGGTTTGTGTTTCTAAAACACACAAAATAGCCCCCTCCCCTAACAATGCATGGCTGGTTCAACTTAAATTCAAATTTTAAATTTAGTTTGAATACAAGGGATCTTTCTGAAGGTCTGTCGTATAACCGATCATAGTAGACGCTCCATATTGGCTAAATAAATAAAATGCACAATCAGGAAGTCAAACAGTTACTCCAGCCCAAATAACACGCAAAGTGCATAAACTGGACGTCTGCTCAGCTCACATTCACCAGGTTGACCGCTACACCTTCTCTGAGGAACTGGTTCCCCACTCGTCCAAATTCGGTTTGGAATGTTTCCACTCAGCTTCCCAGAGTTTTCACCTTTCTGTTTCTAGAGCGTTTCAATGTTCCAGCTGTCACTAAAACGCCTGGGAGCTTAGGCAGAGTTCAGGCACCGCGGCCAGAGACCAGGTCTCAGGGCCGGTGGGCGGGCCTGGTGAAGGGCCTTGTGGCTGTTCCTCATTGGGGCATGGTTGCTATAGTATCATCGACCGTAATACTGGAGTGAACAGCTTCCGGAAAGTTAAACGAGAATTACTTCCTGTATTGCCCATACATGCTATGGCCGAATCGGAAGGCACTAAGGCCCACAAAAACTAAAAGCTTGACTCTGGCATCTACTACATATCCTTTAACCACTTTAGTTTGTGATCTTGACATGTTACTTTATAATTTTTTGCTTCCAAAATATTCTCTGGCCACTCTTCCTTTATATGCCAGCCTTCAAAATGGCGCCTATGGCGCTGGCGGGTCAGAGGTGAGTCACATGGGTCTTCCCGGTTCCGGCTCGGCTGAGGCCCGGGGTGGTGAACAAGTCTCCGGCACCATGTCTGGTTGGTCTGGCCTACTTTCTCGGCGTGGCCCTTGCCCGTTGGCGTTGTTGCTTTTGCTCCTATTCGGCCCCAGCTCGGTCCTCGCCATCTCCTTCCATCTGCCCCTTAATTCCCATAAGTGCCTCCGCGAGGAGATCCACAAGGACTTGCTGGTGACGGGCGCGTACGAGATCACCGATCAGTCTGGGGGCGCTGGCGGCCTGCGCACCCACCTCAAGGTGCGGCCCTGGGCGGCGCGGGGCCGGGCGGGAAGGCTGCAGGCGTGGGCAAGGGGAGCTCCGGGTTCGGGGAAGTCGGGCCGGCGGAGACCTCCCGTGGGCGCCCGGGCTGGGCGGCGGACACCGCCCCCTCGCCTAGTTGGCCTTCTCAGGGTGGGGCTGGCCGTCTGTCTGTGCCCGGGAATTCTCGGCACCACGAGGGGTGGTGATGGCTGAGCCGGGGCGGCCTCGACGTGGTTTCTGTCGTGGCTCGTGTCGCATGCTGTAGTCTCGAGCTGCAGGCTGCTTGGTTCTGCAAAGCAGTCTTTGGACGTTGAGTATTTGCAGGGAGTGATTGACTGTAAACCTGCAGGAAAATGATGGGAGGCACTTGACGCTAACGGTGAACAATAAAACCTATTTGTGGAGTATCTGCTGCGTGTCGGGTCCTGGGTACTTTACCACCCTTTGAAATAGGTACAAGAGGAAACTCAGGCTCAAAGAAATGGCATGAATTGATAAGTATTGGAGATGAAATTTTGATTCCCAGTTTGGGAGTTAGTATGTTGAGGGGAAAGTGCTGCCCTCTTATTCTCTGTGGTTTCATCTGCAATTTCTGTGATTGTTGAACGGCAAATAATTGGTCACAGAATGGTCTCCGTCTCAAATTCTTGCCCTTTGATGCTCCAAAGTCTGGACTTGGCAAAGTTTTGCCTAAATCTCAACAATACTGATGGATGCTAACAGCTGCTACCCGAAAGCCAGGTTGGTCCCATTTGAAGTTAGGGTGGCCTGGCCTGCTCATTTCAATGTTAATGTAATTTGGTATGCCAGTCCAGGTTTTATGGACTTGTCAGGTCATTTCATTGATTCACAATAAGCATGGTAGTTTTTATGTTTGTGTTTTTTTTGTTGTTGTTTTTTTTAACAGAATGAACTTTTCCTTAAGAATAAATAGAACCATTTTTGGCTTCTAAACAGAGCTTCAAGTTTAAACCAAAATTTATGTTTAAGATCTTGGGATCCAGAACCAAACCAGTTGTCAACTGAGGCAGCTAAGACTGGGTGATATGTGTATGACAGTAGAACTGTGTTCTGTAGGGTTTTCAAGAGCTGATTTTCCAGAATTAGCTCACCAGTGCCTTTGGGTGGACTCAAACTGTCAACTCTTAAGTTAATAAAGACGCTCCAGGTCTTTTCCTCCAATTTTAAAATCAATATTGTAGCACTTCCGATTTACTCTTTGACCTCTGCTTCCCTCATTACATCTCCCTTGTGATTACAATGAGACCAGATAATTTGGGATAATTTCCTCATTTAAGATCCTTAATGTAACAATCATGTCTACAAAATTCCTCTTGTCATGTAAGGTAACCCTTTTATAGGTTCCAGGCATGAGGAGCCCTAGAACCCTTTGGAGAGCCTGCATTTGTTCTCGAATTGTAGCTTTGGCTCCTTTGTCCTTTTGACACCAGCATACTACCCACTGCTGTAAAGCTTCCAGTCAGTTTTTCATTAATGAATTAATTTATGATGATTTCTGAAAGTAATTTTTCAATAAATTTGTAAAATAATTTTCTAATTTCATCTTTGTTGTTAAGTACCATGGAGTTGGTTCTGACTCATAGTGACCCTGCGCAGGGTTTCCAAGGCTGTAAGTCTTTTCGGGAGCAGAAAGCTTCATCTTTCTTGCGCGGAACTGCGGGTAGTTTCGAACTGCCGACCTTGAGGTTAGCAGCCCGATTCATAACCACTATGCTACCACAGCTCCTTCCATCATTGTTGTTGTTGTCAAGTGCCGTTAGGTCGATTCCAACCCATAGCGACCCTGTACAGGGTTTCCGAGGAGCAGCTGGTGAGCTTGACCTGCCGACCTTGCAGTTCAAATAGCTTTGCAGTCTGGAACAGTAACCTACAGCGCCACACCAGGACTCCATCATTACTTCCATATATATTAACTGGGATTATTCTGTAAAGAATTCATTCAGTTGTCATTGAGTTGCAAATGTGGAAGCTGTGTTGGCAGGTGTTTGGTGTGTATGTTTTCACCACAATAAAAAAAAAAAAAGGGAAAAAATCAAAGAATCTATTAATGAAGGCCATTTGATTACCTTAAAATTTACAATTTGCATAGGATACAATTCACTGCTGTTGAGTGGATTGTGACTCATAGTAACCTTATATAGGCTAGAGTAGAGCTGCTTCTTGGAATGTCCGAGGAGCAGACAGCTTCATCTTTCTCCTGAGGAATGATGGCTTCAAATTGCTGACCTTGTGGGTAACAGCCCAATCAATAGGTGACCCACTAAGCCGCCAGGCCCCCTGTATTAATTGACAGTATTCAGTCAACAAGTGTCGCTTCCAGTGTTGCCCAAAAAGGGTTTTTGTTGTTGTTTTTAGTATTACAATGAATTTATTTTTCCATTTGTCTTTTTGACATCATCCTACTAGCCTTTTATGGCTTTCTTTTCTAGCACTACTAGCCTTTTATAGCTTTCTTTTCTAGCACAAGATGCCCCAAACTCACTTTGCATATGTCCCTGTCCCCCCCCACTGGGTTGTGGTTCATTTTTGTGGAAAATGCGATTAGCAACCACAAGCTTGGTGTAATTTAAAAACAATAATGCACTGGCAGGTCACAGAATACATTTGTGGACTAGATTCTGTCCTAACAGTTTACAACCTTTTTCATAATATCTGCTCACTTCATTTTTGCTTCTTTATTTTAAAAAAGCAGTTGCTGCCAAATTGATTCTAACTCATGACGATTCCGTATGTGTCAGAGTAGAACTGTACTCTGTAGGGTTTTCAGTGGCTGAGTTTTGGAGAAGTGTATCACCAGGCTTTTCTTGTAAGTCACCAACCTTGCCATTAACAACTAAGTGTGTTAACTGCTTGTACTACCTAGGGACTCCTCTGCTTCCTAAGGAAACTTAAACATTTTACTACTCTCCCTCCATGTATCACCGTTACTGCTGCGTGCAAGAATCCGATTGGCTTAGCTCATTTTTTTTAATTGTAGACCACATCCTGAGTCTTTGATCAGCCTGTAGGTTGTCTTCTCTTGGTCATATGCCCACCCCAGTCTTAACAAGTTGGTCTGGGTTGAGGTGGCAGGAGAACCAGGAACTTCCTGTGATACAAAACCTGGACTTGGCATTTAGTGGTTGTTGTGAATTGGGAGCTCTGGTGGTGCAGTGGTTAAATGCTCAGCTGCTAACTGAAAGACTTGAAGCTGGAACACACTAGCTGCTCTGCAAGGAAAAAAAGTAACAGTCTGCTTCCATAAAGATTAAATCGAAAAAACGAATGAATGAATTCTGACTCATAGTAACTCTATAGGACAGGATAGAACTGCTACTTATTTAGGGTTTCCAAGGTTGTAAATCTTTATAGAAGGAGACTTCCCCATTTTTCTCCCACAGAGAAGCTAATGGGTTCAAACCAGCATAGCAGCTCACCATGTAACCCACTACACCACTAGGGCTCCTTTCATAAAATGTGTTGTTACGTGCCATCAAGTTTTCCTACTCATAGCAACCCTGTATAGAATTTCCAAGGAGCAGATGGTGGGTTGGAACCGCTGACCATGTGGTTAGCAATCCAGTGCTTATCTTACAGCGCCATACTGAGTTACAGTCTTGGAAACCATATGAGACAGTTTTATTCTGCCCTACAGGATCACTATGAGTCAGAATTGATATAATTGGGTTATGGGTGAAGGAGACAACTTCCCCTAGAAGGATCTCTGTGATTGTAATGCTTTGATTAACCTGACTCACCTTCCTGTCTAGCAACAGTAAATACACCTATGCTATCATATATCACTCTGTATTGTAATTACGTGCTTGTCCATCTTCTCAGAGAGACTGTGAGCTCCTCTCATCAGTGCAATGCTTCTTTCTAATCCAGAGCAGGATTTCAACATAAGGAATGAATGAATGAGTGGGCACTCTCGGGCCTTTCTCCCTTCCTTCCTCTTCACATCTCTCCTACTTGTAAGTTATGAGTTGTGCTGCTGCCAAGCCATCAGTTGCAATCTACCAACTTCCTCACAGGAAGGAGAAAGATGAGGCTTTCTGCTCCTGTAAAGATTTACAGCCCCGGAAGCTGTATATGGGGTCACTGTGAGTCAGAACCGACTCCATGGCAGGCACACAACCACCGCCGCTCCCGACTATAGCCATTCTATATCAGTGTATTCAGTTCTTTGAATATAATGTTCTCTCTCCCAAACCAGTGTGATGCTGCAGGGTAATGCACTGGATTGCAATGTCAGTTTGGGCTGCAAGATCGGCGGTTCAAACCCACTAGTTGCTCCTCGGAAACCCTATACAGGGTTGCTGTGTGTCAGGACCGACTTGGCACTTAACAACAATATACACACTATTGAAGTCCTGTGGGTTAATGTGCTGGAAAGTCAGTCTGAACTGCAAGGTAGGTAGTTTTGGCTCACCAGCCGCTCTTAGGAAACCCTATACAGGGTTGTTATGGGTCGGAACTGACTCGACAGAACAAGAACATACTATTGGAGTCCTGGTGTGGAGTTGTGGGGTAAAACACTAGACCTCAAGGTCGGCTTGAACCTAAAGGTCAGTGGTTCAAACTCACGAGCCGCTCCTTGGAAACCCTAATACAGAGTTGCTATGAATCAGAATCGACTTGATGGTACTTAACAACAACAATACACACTATTACGGAGTCCTGGTATGGCACCATAGGATGACCACAAGGTCAGCGTGAACCTCAAGGTAGCAATTCAAATCCGCCAGCTGCTTTTTGGAAACCCTGTCTATACAGGGTTGCTATGAGTTGGAATTGACTCCACAGCACATAACCATGACCACCATACACTATTATGGAGTCCTGTGTGGTGCTATAGGTTAAGTACTGGACTGCAAGGTCGGGTGAACCACAAGGTCAGTGGTTCAAACCTACCAGCCTCTCCTCGGAAACCCTTTACAAGGTTGCCATAAGTCGGAACTGACTCAGTAGCATTTAACAACAGCAACATACACTATTGTAAGGAGCCCTAGTGGAGCTGTAGGTTAGGTATTAGGCTGCTAGCCACAGGCTGGTGTTTTAAACCCACCAGCTGCTCCTCAAGAGAAAGCTGAGGCATCTGCTCCTGTCAAGATTTACAGTCTTGGAAATCCTTATAGGGTCATTGTAAGTCAGAATCAACTCAATGGCAGTAGGCTTAGTTTTGGGTTATAGGCCTGTTGGCATAGTGGTTAAGTACTCGGCTGCCAACTGAAAGGCTAGTGTTCAGATCCACCAGCTGCTTGTGGGAGAAAGATGTGGCAGGCTGCTTCCAAAAAGCGTCATAGCCCTGGAAACCATACGGGGTAGTTCTACGCTGTCCTACAGGGTTGCTGTGAGCTGGAATTGAGTTGACGGCAATGGCTTATACAATTCTGTTCTGCACTTTGCATGTACAGTTGACCCTTGTTATGAATTGAGTAAAGGTTTATAGACAAGATCATCATTTTTGCATTCGACAAGTCCTATTCTTTGTTTCATTTCAGTGATTGCAATCCCCTCCCTGCAACAACAGTTGTTCCACTTCTTCCCTGTGGCTGCGCATGTACAGATAGCCTCTTTCAAATTCTTATGTATTTGTAGGATATGTAAATAAATATCTACCCTACTCATCCTTCCATACCCATTCGCCTGTCTCTGTCCATGTATCTATACACAGAACACTGTTGTTCCAGTGTTGTGTATATACCACTGTAACCTCTCTCCCCGTTAGTCCTTCCGTTCCGCCTGTGTCTTCACCTGTCACCTTTATTCTTCTGCTGACCTTCCTCTTGTATATTGCTTCCCCCTTCACCCGAGTTAACATGTGTGTACCCTCTAGGAGCTCTGGTAGCGTAGTGCTTACGAATCGGGCTGCAAACCGCAAGGTCAGCAGTTCAAAACTACCAACTGCTCCACGGGAGAAAGATGAGGCTTTCTGCTCCCAGAAAGATTTACAGCCTCGGAAACTCTGTTCAGGGTCGCTATGGGTCGGAACCAACTCGACGGCACTTAACAACAACAACAATAACCCTCTAGCCAGTAAATTACTCTCCTTTCCCTACCACCCATGGTAGCCATCAAAGAATGTGTCTTGTATTATGAAAACCTTTTCTTGAGTTTTTGTAATAGTCGTTTTATACAATATTTGTCATTGTGTGATTGACTTATTTCACTTAGCATAATATCCTCCATGTTCATCCATGATATGAGGTCTTTCGTAAATTCCTTGTTATTCTTCAATGTTGCATCAAAGTTTATTTATCCACTCTTTTATTGATGGGCATTTAGGCTGTCTCCATCTTTCTGCTATTATGAATAGTGTTGCAATGAACATGGTGTACATGAGTCTGCTCGGATCCTGGTTCGTATTTCTTCTGTCTATATATGAAGTAGAGGAATTGCTGGATGTTTTAGACCAGGTTTTCTAGAGAAGAGAAACAAGTGAAACATGTATGTGTGTATACATATGTATAAAAAGAGACATTTATTATCTTAAAGTTACAGAGTCCCAGGTCCCCTGCCGAAGAGAGAGCCCCTTCCATGTCCATTATATTGGGAGCAGGCTACACACCAAAGAAGCGTACCTTCATTGATGATTGGTTGCTCATAGCCATTTAATCATAGAGCTAACTATGCCTTTATTAGGTTTCATGTGGTGCTGCAGATAATGTGCTGGATCACAAGGTCAGTTTGAAGCTCAAGGTTGGTGGTTCAAACCCACCAGCTGCTCCTTGGAAACTCTATACAGGTTCACTATGGGTCAGAACTGACTGAATGGTTCTTAACAACAACCATGGGAGTAAGCATATCCCAACTGCTAAACCTCTGGAAATCATGGCCTAGTCAAGTTGACACAAAACACTTAAGGTATTTTCGTTTCCAACTTTCTGAGGACGCTCCATACTGTTTTTCAGAATGGTTGAACCATTTTACAGTTGCACCAACAATGTAGGAGTGAGGATCAAAATCTCTCCATAGCCTTACCAGCACTTGTTAGTTTTTGTTTTCTTTGAATTTTGCTATTAATGCTGGCGTGAGATGATGTTTCACTGTTGTTTTGATTTGTATCTAATGGCCTATGATCCTGGACATGTCTTCACATATTTGGTGACTGACTGCCTGAATGTCTTCTTTGGTGAAGCCTGTTTGTGTCCTCTACCAATGTTTTCATTGGGTTGTTTGTCTTTTTCGTGTAGTGGTCTTGTAGTTTTATATAAATTTTTAGAGATGAGACCCTTGCATGATAATGTCGTTGCAAAAAACTTTTTCCTAAGTCTGTGGGGTCCGTTTTTACGCTCTTGACGAAATCTTTTGATGCACGTAAGTGTCTTAATTTTAAGGAGGTCCCAGTCACCTATTTTGCCTCCTGTGGTTTGTGTTTTTTGATAATGTTTGATAGTGTATTTATGCCATGTATTAGAGCCCCTAAGTTTGTCCCTATTTTTTCATTGATGATCTTTATAGGCCTGGGCTTTATGCATTTAGGTCTTTAATCCACATTGTGTTTGTTTTTGTATATGGTGTGAGATATGGGTCCTGTTTCATTCTTCTGCAAATGGATTTCCAGTTTTGCCAGCCCATTTGTTGAAGAGATGATCTCTTCCCCATTGAATGTGTTTTGGCCCTTTGTCAAAGATCAGCTGACTGTATGTGGGTGGATGTACTTCTGGGTTCTCAGTTCTGTTCTGTTGATCTGTATATCTTTTGTTGTACCAGTACCAGGCTGTTTTCACCACTATGCTATGTAGTTCAGGGAGTGAGAGGCCTCCAATTTTGCTCTTAAGCAGTGCTTTGCTTATCCAAGGTCTCTTTTCTTTCCATATGAAGTTAGTGATCATGTTTTACATCTCTTTAAAGAATGTTGGAATCTGGATTGGGATTGCATTATATCTATGTTGTTGTTGTAAAGTGCCGTCGAGTCGATTCCCACCCATAGCGACCGTGTATAGGGTTTCCAAGGAGTGACTGATGAGCTTGAACCACCAACCTTGCAGTTCAAACTGACTTTGCAGTCTAGCGCATTAACCCACAGTGCCACACCAGGACTCCTATAGGTGGTATTATATCTATTTGGGTTATAATTTTTGACTACCCCAAAACTTAACTACTGTTGACTGGAATCCTTATCAATAGCATAAACATTGGTACATATTTTGTAATATATACTGCACCCATATAAAAACTGCATTTTCAGTATTTCACCAAAAGTGAAAGTTTTTTTGTTCCTGCTAGCAACAGCTTCACGAATTTCCTTTCATTTTTTTTAACGGTGGCCCATAATGCCGGTGGGCAGTTGAAGCTGCAGACTTAAATCTACAGTACGTATCAAGCAATTCAGCTTTGCATCCCACTAAACAAGTGAAGTTCAGTGACTTCAGACAGGAGACTTACTTACACTTAATTTTGGAGAGCTAGGTTTGCTGACCCACGAAGCTACAGCTGAGAGCCTTCAGGCTGAGGTTAATGGTGGAGTGGTATGCCCTGTGAGCATTAATCAGCAATCCTAAACTAATTTGGTAACATTGCCCAGGCAGAGAGAGGCCTGCCTGAGGTCATGGCTGAGGAGAGCCTGGAAAAACTGTGCCTTGAGAATTTCTGGCCCTGCATGGCAGCCTTTTTAACTTCCCTACCTAATGAACTCCATACCTGTGAGTAATGTCTGAGTTCTGTGTGGCCATTAGACTAATCGAACCCAACTGAGTAGAGTACTGTGGATGGCATAGTGCCATTTTTTGCAAATGTAGAAAGAAAAGAAATACCACATGATCATCACCAGAGCGGGTTTCAAGAAGCCCAGTGGTTAAAGTCTATCATTGATAAATACCTTTCAGTGTTCTAATTGGGCTGGCGTAGTTGTCATTGTCATTTTTTGTGAGTGCTGCTGCTAACTCACCATTCATCTTAATGAGATTTGTTGTTTTTTTTTAATGTTATGTGCAACTGTGTTCCCACTCCTTCCCAAGTAGTTTATACATAGGAAAGCCAAACAGCGTTTGACGAGTTCAACCACAAATCATCCGTTTATTAGAGACTCAACCTAAAAATTATGCAACTTGGCAGTCAAGAAACCATTGGCTTTTAACTTTTTTCCACCAAAAGTTGTATGAAAAGATAGTGTTGATACTATAGTTTTCAGGCAATTTTAATGTAATTTGTGATTTAGTTTGAAGCTATTATCTTTCAGTTTGTAATTACTGGTGTCTGTACTGAAGAGTGTTCTTGGTTGGGGAGGAGAAAGAATAGAATGTTTGGTGCACATCCCCCAGAAGTAGCATTCACTTTTATTAATAACTCCCCTGTGGACACATCGTTAAGTGCTCAACTACTAAGCAGAATGTTGGTGTTTAAACCAACCCCTCAGAGGCACCATGGAAGAAGGCGTGGTGACCTGCATCTTCAGGGTATCACGGCCCTGAGAAGCCTTATGGAGTGCAGTTCTTGTCTACAACAAATGGGGTCGCCATGAATTGGACTAGGCTCTGTGGCAAACGGTTTGGTTTTGATTACCCTTACTTAAGCTAATCTTATTGTGTTGGGAAAAATGTGGCTCTTTCAAATTTATATTTGATAGACTATTGTTCAGTGCATTAGACGTTGTTAGTTCCAACTCATAGTGACCCTGTGCATATCAGAACAATACAGGTCAATAGATAGATGGTTATGTATAGAAGACTCATTGGTACATGCACATTTAATAATACTAACAGTTGAGTTTCTGTATGAATTTAAAATTTCTAGCTTTAAAACCTGACCTGTGTTTCCTGCTTCATAAAAGGTAAATGATGGTGTATTCCTGGAACAGCTCAGCTGTCCACAACTTCTCTGTTTGATACAAAGAAGTTTGAGCTTTCTACCAGATAGCTTTATGATGACTTCTGAAGACCCAACTCATAGCAACCCTTGTAGGGTTTCCGAGGAGCAGCTGGTTAGTTTGCATCACAGATCTTACAACTAGCAGTCTAGTGCTTATACTGCGCCACACCAGGAGCAAATGTATAAAGATAACCTAGTGGAGTGCGGTGACTTACATGCTGTGTCTTGACTGAGTTGCCGACTGGTTCATCTGAAGCCACAGTCTGTGCCTGCATGCGTCGTAGCCCAACACTTGGACAGTGGAACCCTCTGTGAAGTCAGCTGGCCCAAGGCCAGAATTTGGGCTCCCAAATAATCTTCTGACTTGAGGGAGGTTGATGTCATCTGCTTTATCCTGTGCCCCCAACCTCATTGTTCAGCATAACCGTGTGGGAAATCAAGGGATTAGTTGTTAAAGAACAAGGCTTTGTTTGTGCTTAAAAGGGTCATGCTGAAAGTTTTTACCGTAAATAACTTTGGAACAGTATGAAAAACAACATTTGATCTGGCTTCACCCCCGCAAAAGTATTGTCATGGCAGCAACTGGTCTTTCGTTCTCATTCCTCTCCCTTCCTCCCTTTCATTCCCCCTTTTTTGTCCTCCCTACACTTGCTCCCTTAGTCAAGCATGACGTATTGCCCATGTTAAGTGAATGTAGCAAATGCTGATAGAAACAGGAAGAGAGCATCTACCCAATTATCATATCAGTGCCTGGAAAATTTCCATTTTTAGTTTTCATCTTATATGAAAAGAGCCTCTAGCCTCCTTGATCATAATTTAGCATAAGCATTACTTCTGTACTGTGCTGAATTGTGTTAGAAATTTGAAAGAATTTAACATTGCCAAATGCTGCTTACGGCTTTTCTGAATTTGACTTTGCTCTGGATAAAACCTAGACATGATCGACATGATCTTTAGATTTCAGGAACATAATTGATAGACTTTATACTTGCTTTTAAAAGGTTAAGGTAAATCCATTTCTTGTCCATTAAGCATAGCCTATAGGCTATCCTAGTGTGGCACTGTGGGTTAATGCACCCGACTGCAAAGCTGTTTGAACTGTAAGGTCGGTGGTTCAAGCTTACCAGCTGCTCCTCGGAAACCCTGTACAGGGTCGCTATGAGTCAGAACTGACTCAATGGCACTTAACAACAACAACAAATAGGCTATCAGAGGGAGTCTTGGTATGGTACTGTGGGATAAGCCCTAGACCACAAAGTTGATTTGAACCACAAGATCGGTGATTTAAACCCATCACCTGGTCCTTGGAAACCCTATACAGGGTCACTGGTATGGCTATAGGATCAGCACTGAATTGCTAACCATAAGGTTGACGATTCAGACCCAGCTGCTCTTGTATACAAGGTCATAGTATACAGGGTCACTGTGAGTCGCAACGGACTCAGTTGCAATTCACAACAGCAACAAGTTGGAACTGACTTGATGACACTTAACAACAGCAACAAGATAGGCTATCAGAGTAAGCAGTGCTCTTCTGTTTGAGATATGGTAATGACTTGTATGTTTTGGAAGGAATTTCCATTACGACTTTTCTACTCTTAAACTACTTCAGCATCTTAAAATGATTTGGTGTCCTTCTCTGCTTTTTCATATCTTCTAGTTATGATCCCTTGGTTCAAGATTCACATGTTAACGCTTAACCAAATAAATGAAGCTTATAAACCTATTACAGCCTTCTTATCCCTTCTCTGACATCTAATGTTGGATACTTGTTGCAATTAGTGCTGATTAAGTTAAAAACCTGTTGTGGCACTGTAGGATAAGCATTGGACTACTAACTGCAAGGTCAGCAGTTCAAACCCACTACCTGCTCCTTGGAAACCCTTTACAGGGCTGCTGTTGAGTCGGAAATTAATAACTTGTTGTTTTTCTTAGGTGCCATCAAGTTGGTTCTGACTCATAGTGATCACTGCACAATAGAACGAAACACTGCCTGGTCCTGGGTCAACCTCACAGTCATTGCTATGCCTGAACCCATTGCTCCTGCCACTGTGCCAGTCCATCTCATTGGGGGGTTTCCTCTTTTTATCTGAACCTCTCCACTTTACCAAGCATGATATCCTTCTCCAGTGAACGATTTCTCCTGATAATATGTCCAAAATATGAAAGATGAAGTTTTGCCATCCTGGCTTCCAAGGAGCACTCTGGCTGTATTTCTTTCAACACAAGCAGTGGTCTGTGGACATGTTCTTTAGGCAGTCCATGGTATTTTCAGTATTTTCCTCCAAATACTGTAACTCAAATGCATCAATTTTTCTAATCCTTCCTTATTCACTGTCCAATTTTCTCATGCATGAGAGGTTATTGAAAATATGACTTGTGTCAGGAGCACCTTAGTCACCAAACTGACATCTTTGCCCTTCAATACTTTAAAGAGTTCTTTTGCAACAGATTTGCCTAATGCGTTGTTTGACTTCTTGACTGCTACTTCCTTGAGTGTTGATGGTTGATCTGAGCAAAATGAAGTCTTTGACACCTTCACTCTTTTCCATTTATGTGGTTTACTGGTCCAGTGATGAGGATTTTTGTTTTCTTTATATTGAGATGCTCTTTGATCTTCTTGATGTAATTCAGTTTCTCAGATTATTTGCTCAGCATACAGATTGAAAAAATATGGTGAAAGAATACAACTCTGGCTCACACCTTTCCTAATTTTAAAGCATTCAGTGTTCCCTTGTTCTGTTCAAACAACTGCCTCATGGTCTGTGTATAGGTTCCTCATGAGCATAATTGTTATTGTTGTTAAGTGCCATCGAGTCAATTCTGACCCATAGCGACCCTGTATAGGGGTTTCCAAGGAGCAGCTGGTGAGCTTGAACCACTGATGTTGCAGTTCAAACGACTTTGCAGTCTGACACATTAGCCCACAGCACCACGCCAGGAACCCCATGAGCACAATTAAGTGTCCCCAAATACTCATTTTCTGCAATGTTGTCCACAGATTGTCACGATCCAAGATCCATCTGATGTTAGGAATGATATCCCCTTTCCACGTACTCTTCTGAATCTGGCTTAAACCTCTGGAAGTTCTCTATCAATGTATGGTTGCAACCATTTCCAGAAAAATTTTAATTGCATGGGATAGCAATGATATTGTAGGATGATTTCTGCATTCCATTGAGTCACCTCTTTTTGGAATGGGCACAAATATGGATAGATCTCTTACAATCAGGCCAGGTAGTTGTCTTCCAAATTTCCTGGCATAAATGAGTGAGTGCCTCCAGTGCTTCATCATTTTCTTGAAATTTTTGATTTGTATTCCATCTGTTCCCAGAGCATTTCTTTGCCAGTGCCTTCAGTGCACATGGACTTCTTCCTTCATTATCTTTGGCTCATGATCTCTCTTGAAATGGTTTAACATCAACCACTTCTTTATGGTACAGTAACTCTGTATTCCTTCCATCTTTTTTTGATGCGTTTTGCATCATGCAATATTTTTACATAGAATCCTTCAAAACCACAAGTCGAAGCTTGAATTTTTTTCTTCATTTCCCCGAGCTTGAGAAATGCATAGCATGTTCTTCCCTTTTGGTTTTATAACTCCAGGTCTTTGCACATTTCATTATAATATTTGACTTTGTCTTTTCGAGCTGCCCTTTGAAATTTTCTGTTCAGCTCTTGTACCTCCTTACTTCTTGCATTTGCTTTAGCATCTCTATGTTGGAGAGCAAGTTTCAGAGTTTCTTCTGACATCCACTTAGTCTTTTCCTTTCTTGTCTTCTTATTGACCTTTTGCTTTCTTCCTGTATGAAGAGATCACAACTCTTCTGGTCTTAGGTCTTTAGTGTCTAATATGTCATACCTGTTCTTCAGATTATCTCTAAATTCAAGGTCATATTTTGGCTCTTATGGACTTGTTTTAATTTTCTTCAGCTTCAGTCTGAATTTGCATATGTGCAATTGATGGTCTGTTCCACAGTCTGCCCCGGCCTTGTTTTGGCTGATGATATGGAGCTTTTCTACCTTCTCCTTCCATAGATGTAGTCAGTTTGATTTGTGTGTATTCCAACTGGTGAGGTCCATGTGTATATAGTCGTCTTTTATGTTGTTTTAAAAAGGTATTTGCAGTGGAGAAGTTATTGGTCTTATAAAATTCTGTCATGAGATCTCCAGCATCGTTTCTATCACCATGGCCATATTTTCCAACTACTGATCCTTCCTCTTTGTTTCCAACCTTTGCCTTCCAATTGCCAGCAATTATCAAGACATTTTGAATTTCATGTCTGTTCAGTTTCAGACTGAAGAAATTGGTAGGATTCTTCAATTTCATCATCACTGGCTTTAGTGGTTGGTGTGTGTATTTGAATGATAATGCTATTAACTCATCTTACTTGTAGGCGTTTGGATATTATCCTATCATAGACCGGGTTGTACTTCAAGAAAGATCTTTATATGTTCTTTTTTTTAAATAAATGTTTTATTGTGAATTATGTGATTATATGTTCTTTTTGATGATGAATGCAATGCCAATCCTTTTCGATTGGTCTTCTCTGGCATAGTAAACCATGTGATTTTCAGATTCAGAATGGCCAATGCCAGTCCATTTCAGCTCACTAATGTCTAGGATATCCATGTTTATGCATTCCATTTCATTTTTGACAATTTTCTATTTTCTTAAACTCATATTTTGTAGATCCCATGTTTTTATTATTAATGGGTCTTTACAGCTGTTTCTCTTCATTTTGAGTTGTGCCCATCAGCAGTTGAAGGGCTCAAGGGCTTTACTCCATTTGCATTATCATTGTCAATTCTGCTTGAGGAGGCAGCTCTTCCCCAGTCGCCTTTAGACTGCTTTCCAATTTAAGGGACTCATCGTCTGGCTCTATAACTGACAGTATTCAGGAGCTCTTCATCATGTTTCAGTATTCAATATTCTGATGCTGACAGTGTTTCTCTGCTATTCATTATGTTTTCAGTAACTAAATATTTGGAAGTAGTCAGTGTCTCCTTCCTAGTCCGTCTTAGTCTGGAAGCTCAGTTGAAACTTGTCTGCTGTGGGTGACCCTGCTGGTATTTAAAATATCAGTGGCATAGCTTCCAGAATCACAGCAACAAGCAAGCTACCACAGTATGACAAACTGGCAGACAAGTGGTGGCACTTAATAACAACATTAAAAACCACATGCTGGAGGGGGAAAGGGGGAGTGTAGAGCACGGGCTTCTAGGATATGCCCTTTGGTCGGAAGACTATGCATGGAGGGGATTGGAACCATGGCAATGTAATGATATATGATGGAATGAATATGGAGCTGAGGTTCTCTCATGTAAACTATCATATAACTCACAATAAAACATAAAAAAAAAAAAAAAAACCCACATGCTGGGAATGCTGGAGTCATCTTGAATTCCTTACTGCCCCTTGTCAGCTAACTTTTATTGAACACCTGTTCTGAGGCATTTTGTGTCCTTTCAGTATCTAAGTCTTGCTTCTCCTTCCTCGAGAATTTACTTTTGTCTGTCTTCTGTTTCCATGCAGTAACCACTAACGCCCTGTTCATCAATTGGGTTTACTCAGTGGCGTAGACTTTACCTAGCTTGACGTCCGTTAGCACGATTCGGTTGGAATATGTTTTTGTTGTTAAGTGCCTTTGAGTCGGTTCCTATTCATACCGACTGTGTATTGGCTTTCTGGCATTTTAAATCTTCGCAGGAACAGAAAACCTCATCTTTCTCCTGCTGAGTGGCTAGTGGGTTTGAACCACATACATTATGGTTCACAACCCAGTGCTTATCATATGAAGCTACTGCACGCCCAGTCAGTGTATATTGTTGTTGTTAAGTACTGTCAAGTCGGTTCTGTCTCATAGAGACCCTGTTGTTAATTGCCAACAATTTGGCTCCAACTCAGGATGGCACCCTGGTACAACAGATTGACATGTTGCACAATGCTCTCTCTTGTTGGTATGTTCCATTGCTATGGCCAGCATGTATTTTGAGTGCCTTCCAAACTTTTGTTGTTATTGTTGTTAAGTGCCATCTCTGAGGAGCAACTGGTAAGCTTGAACCACCGACCTTGCGGTTCAAATTGACCTTACAGTCTAGCACATTTTCCAGTACTGAATCAGACCATTTTTATCATGATCTGTAGGATTTTCACTGGCTAATTTTTGGAAAGGTGTGTCCCAGGGTTGTATTCTTTCACCATACTCTTGAATCTGTTTGCTGAGCAAATCTGAGAAGCTGGGTTCTATGAAGAAACATGTGGCATCTGGATGGAGGAAGGCTCATTAGCAACCTATGATATGCAGATGATACAACTTTGCTTGCTGAAAGTAAAGAGGACTTAAAATACTTAACTGATGAAGATCAAAGAGCACAGCCCTCAGTATGGGTTGCATCTCAATGTAAAGAAAACAAAAATCCTCACCACTGGACCAATAAACAACATCCACAAATGGAGAAAAGATTGAAGTTGACAAAGACTTCATTTTGCTTGGTCCAACCATCAACACTCATGGAAGCAGCAGTCAGGAAATCAAGTGACGTATTGCATTAGGCAAATCTGCTTCACAAGACCTCTTAAAAGTATTCAGAAGCAAAGATGTCAGTTTGAGGACTAAGGATCGCCTGGCCCAAGCTATGATATTTTCAGTAACCTCATATGGATGCGAAAATTGAACAGTGAATTAGGAAGACCAAAGAAGAATTGATGTGTTTGCATTATGGGGTTCGAGGAGAATATTGAAAGTACCATTGACTGCCAAAAGAACAAACAAATCTGTGTCAAAAAAAGTACAGTCAGAGTGCTCCTTGGAAACCAGGAGGGCTTTGTCTTATACTTCAGACAAACTTGTCTTATTTGTCTTATACTTCAGACATATTATCAGGAGGGATCAGTCACTGGAGTGTTAGAGAAAAAGAGGAAGACCCCCAACGAGATGGATTGGCACAGTGGTGGAAGCAATGGACTCAGGCTTAGCAATGATAGTGAGGTTGACCCAGGACTGGGCAGTGTTTCGTTCTGTTGTGCATAGGGTCGCTATGAGTCGTTACCAACTCGGTGGCACCTAACAACAGCAACAGTTTTTGGAAGTAAACCACCAGGCCTTTTTTTCTAGTCTTAGTATACCTGTTTACCATGGGTGACCCAGACTGGTTGACATAGCTTTCAGCATGTACATATTGTATTGTTGTTAAGTGCTGTCAAATCAGTTCCAACTTATAGTGACCATGTAAAGGGTTTCCAACTGCCAACCTTGTTGTGACCATTTAAAAGGTTTCCAACTGCCAACCTGCAGTGCCACACCAGGACTCCCCAGTATTTATAATACAGACTGGTTGTGAATCTAAAAAAGAGAGAGTATGGATAGGAACCTATCTGAAGGAAATTTTTAATTGCTTATCTCTCATGAAACGTAAGTGGAAGTGCTTTCTTGTTTGCCTGGCTCTGCTGTGTTGTTACCTGCTGTCAAGTCAGCTCCCAACTTATGGCGACTCCATGCATAATGCTGCCTGATCCTGTAGCATCTCCGTGATTGATTGTGATCAGTCGATTGTAATGCAGAGAGCTTTCATTGGCTAAATTTTAGACAGATCACCAGTCCTTTCTTCTTTGTCTTAGTCCAGAAGTTGCACTAAAACCTATTCAGCATCATAGCAACATGCAAGCCACAGATGACAAATGGGCAGTTGCTACACATGAAATTCATTGGCAGAGAATTGAACCCAGGTCTCTGCATGGAGACCAGAACTTAGAACATTTTTAGATTTACAGAAAAAAATATAATAGAAAGTTCCTATATACTCTTCACTCAGTTTCCCCTATTGTTATTCTCTTGCATGATTGGTACAAGGGAGCTTCAAAAAGTTCGTAGAAAAATGGAGTGAAAAGATAATGGAATTTTTCCATGAACTTTTTGAAACCTTGTAAGTGGGTTTGTCACAATGAATGTAATAATATTGAGCCATCATTATTAATGATTCAAGTCCATACTTCATTTAGTTTCCCTTAGTTTTTACCTCATGTCCTTTTTCTATTCCAGGATACTATATTACATTAGTCACTATGTCTCCTTGGGCTCCTTTAGACTGATAGGTTCTCAGACTTTGCGTTTCTATACTGACTTTGATATTTTGAAAAGTACTAGTTAGGTGCTTTTTAAAAGGTCCCTCATTGGGATTTGTGTGATGATTTTCTCATGATTAGAATTGCATGTTCTGGGGAGTTCCTTGAAGTCCGAAAACTCACAAATGATTTGAAATTCTGCATGGGCGATTTCTCTCCTCAACTCATACCTCTTTACTTATTTATCCCATTACTATTGATATCAGTATGCTTTGTTGTAAGCACGTTTTACTCTCTAGCACCGGAAGGTGCTCCTGGTTCATCTTACATATTTGATACTCCCTCCAGCCCTGGGGATTGGTCATTTTTTCTCCAAGGAGCTTGGGGGTCCTTATTGTTGAAGAAGAGTATTAGAAGCTACGATCTGGGTTGTTGTTTTTGTTGTTAAGTGCCGTTGAGTCTGTTCCAACTCATGTTGTTGTTGTGTGCCATGGAGTCGGTCCTACTCATAGCGACCCTGTACAGGGTTTCCAAGGCTGTAAATCTTTATGGGAGCAGAAAGCCTCATCTTTCTTCCACGGAACAGCTGGTAGTTTCGAACTGCTGACCATGAGATTAGCAGCCCAATTCGTAACCACTACGCTACCAGAACTCCTTGTTCCATCTCATAGTGACCCTATATAGGGTTTCAGAGGAGCTGGTGGGTTTGAACTGCCAGCCTTGCAGTGCAGTGCAGTGCAGTGCAGTGCAGTGCAGTGCATTATCATGCAGTGCCACCCGGGAGGTAGTTATCTTTATTTTTTATTATTGTGGTAAAATAATATGTGACAAAACATATGCCATTTCAACATTTTTTACAGGTGCAATTCATTGACATTATGTTTACCATGTTGTACAGCCATCACCACTATTCATTTCCACATTTTTCTATCATCTTTACAGAACTTCAGCACTCCTTAAGTATTAACTTTCCTTCCCCCCTCCTCTCAGCTCTGGCAAACTCTTGTCTTGATGTATTTACCTATTCTAAATATTTCATGTAAGTGGGATCATAAAATAGTTATCTTCCTTCACTCAGCATTATGTTGTCTCAGTTCATGTATGTTGTAGCAGGCATCAGAATTCATTCCATTATATTATATCCATTATACACTGGATGTTTTATCCACTCAACTTTGGACGGATATTTAGGTTGTTTCTACCTTTTGACTAAATAGTATTATTTTCCAGACATCTTTTCCTTACTTCTTTTTGTTTTTGAATAACACAACTGTGGTTAACAGCAAGTGGCCAAAAATAGTCGCATCAGCTTTTGAGTGAGGTAGGGAATTCTGTGAGCAGCAGCATGCTGAGAGCGGGCTCGGATAGAGAGAGGTGGTGCGGAAAGCCAGCAGGGCAGAGAGCGTTTATGTGGTTCCTTAGGTCATGCTGTCTGTCGTCATGGCAGGTCACCAAAAACACCAGCTTGTACAGTATTTATATCTTTAGCAAAACCATAGTTGAAAATGTGGAGTCAAATATTGCTCACAGTCCTTTACAAGGACAGTCCTTCCTGATAAATGGTTGTTTATGTTTGCTTCCAAGAAAATGGTCTCTAAAGATACATTTTTGTGTTTTCTTCAGAAAATAAATGATGTGCAACCCAACATGGTCTCACTTTAGTCTTTTAATATTGGTTTCCTGAAAAATTCTCTCTTCTTAGGTGCTAGCAAGTTGGCTCTGACTTACAGCAACCTTATGCACAAGAGAATGAACCATTGCCCAGTCCTGCGCCATCCTCAGGCGCCCAATGAGCCCATTGTTGCAGCTACTTTGTCAGTCCATCTCATTGAGAGTCTTTGTCTTTTTCATTGACCCTTTCTTTTACCAAGCATGATGTTCATTTCCAGGAACTGGACCCTCATAATACCTTGTCCAAAAAAATTTAGAGGCAAATACATTGTGCAGATATCATTTACTCAATTCATGTTGTGAATAAGATCTTTTTGCTTCTTCCTCTCATTTCTGTTAAGTGCCGTCGAATCCACACCAACCCATAGTGACCCTATGTACAACAGAACGCACCACCTTTCAGTCTTGCCAAATCCTCAGAGTTGCTGCTGCACTTTAGCCCATTGTTGCTCCCACTGTGCGAATCCATCTTGTTGGGCGGGGTGGTCTTCCTCTTTTTTGCTGTCCCTCCAACAAAACATGATGTCCTTCTCCAGGGACTGATCCCTCCTGATAATATGTCGGAATATGAGAGATGAAGTCTGGTTATCTTGACTTCTAAGGAATATTCTGGCTGTACTTCTTCCAACAGATTTGTTTGTTCTTTTGGTAGTCCATGGTACTTGTAATATTCTTCTCCAACACCATAACTCAAATGCATCAATTCTTCTGTGGTCTTCCTTATTCATTGCCCAACTTTCACATGCGTATGAGGCTACTGAAAATACCATGGTTTGAGTCAGGCACACTTTAGTACTCAAACTGATATCTTTGCTCTTGAACACTTTAAACAGGTCTTGTGCAGCAGATTTGCCTAATGCAATATATCGTTTGAAATGTTGACTGCTGTTTCTATGAGTTTTGATTGTGGATCAACAAATGAAGTCCTTGATGACTTCAGTCTTTTCTCCATTTATTGTTGTTGTTTGTTGTTAGGTTCCATCGAGTTGGTACCGACCTACAACGACCCTATGCACAGCAGAATGAAACACTGCACAGTCCTGGGTCAACCTCACAATTTATGATTTATGGATATTGTTTTTTGGTCCAGTGGTGAGGACTTTTGTTTTCTTTACATTGAGATCCAACCCATACTGAGGCCGGTGGTCTTTGATCTTCATCAGTAAGTATTTTAAGTCCTCTTCACTTTCAGCAAGCAAGGTTGTATCATCTGCATGTTGTTGTTGTTGTCATTAGGTACCGTCGAGTCGGAACCAACCCATAGCGACCTTATGCACAGCAGAACGAAATACTGCCTGATCCTGGGCCACCCTCACTACTATTGCCACTCTTGAGTCATCAATGCTGCCACTTGGCCAATCCATCTCGTTGGGGGTTTTCCTCTTTTTATCTGACCATCCACTTTAGCAAACATGATATCCTTCTCCAGCGACTGGTCCCTCCTGATAATATGTCCAAAGTATGAGAGACAAAGTTTGGCCATCTTGGCCTCGAAGAAGCACTCTGGCAGCACTTCTTCCAAAACGGATCTCTTGGTTCTTTTGACAGCCCATGACACTTTCAGTATTCTCCTCCAACACCATAGGTCAAAAGCATCAATTCTCTTCTACGGTCTTCCTTATCCACTGTCCAGCTTTTGCATGTCTATGAGGTTATTGGCTTGGGTCGGGCACACCTTAGTCCTCAAGCTGACATCTTTGCTCTTCAACGCTTTAAAAAGGTCTTATGCAGTAGATTTAGCTAATGCAATACATCATTTTAAGTCCTCTTCACTTTCAGCAAGCAAGGTTATATCATCTGCACATCGCAGGTTGTTAATGAGTCTTCCTCCAATACTGATGCCACGTTTTTCTTCATATAACCCACCTTCTCGAATTATTTGCTCAGCATACAGGTTGAATAAGTATGGTAAAGAATACAACCTTGTCACACACCTTTTTTAATTTTAAAACATTCAGTGTTCCTATGTTCTGTTCAAACAACTGCTTCTTGGTCCAGGTACAGATTCCTCATGAGCACATTTAAGTGTTCCAGAATACTCATACTTCGCAATGTTGTCCATAGCTTGTCATGATCCACACAATCGAAAGCCTTTGAATAGTCAATAAAGCACAGGTAAACATCTTTCTGATATTCTCTTCTTTCGGCCAAGATCCATCGGACATCAGCAATGATATTCCTTGTTCCACGGCCTCTTCTGAATCCGGCTTGAACTTCCTGAAGTTCTCTTGTCGATGTATGATTGTAGCCGTTTCTGTATTACCTATAGCAAAACTTTACTCGCATAGGATATCAAAGAGATTGTCTGATGATTTCCGCATTCCGTTGAGTTACCTCTCTTTGGAATGGGCACAAATACGGATCTCTTCCAATCAGTCGGCCAGATAGTTGTCTTCCAGATTTCTTGGCAGAGATGAGTGAGTGCCTTTTGTGCCTCCTCACTTTCTTGAAAGATTTCAATTTTCATTCCATCGATTTCTGGTGCCTTGTTCTTTGCCAATTCCTTCAGTGCACCTTGGACTTCCTCCTTCAGTATCATTGGCTCTTGATTATATGCTACCTCTTGAAATGATTGAACATTAGCCATTTCCTTTTGGTCAGTGACTCTGTATTCCTTCCATCTTTTCTTGATGCTTTCTGCATCATTCAGTAATTTGCCCAGAGAATCTTTCAGTAATGAAAGTCGAGGCTTGAATTTTTTCTTCAGTTCCCCCAGCTTGAGAAATGCTGAGTGTGTTCTTCCTTTGTGGTTTTCTGATTCCAGATATTTGCACATTTTGTTGTAATATTTGGCTTTATCTTCTCGAGTTGATCTTTGAAATTTTCTCTTTAGCTCTTGGACCTCCTCATTTCTTCCATTTGCTTTAGCATCTTTACACTGGAGAGCAAGTTTCAGTGTCTCTTCTGACATCCATTTTGACCTTTTCCTTCTTTCTTGTCGTCTCAATGACTTTTTGCTTTCTTCTTGTATGATGTTCTTAATGTCATCCCACAACTCTTCTGGTCTTTGGTCTTTAGTGTTTATTGTATCAAATCTGTTCTTCAGATCTCTAAATTCAGGTGGGTTATATTCAAGGTGATATTTTGGCTCTCGTGGACTTGTTTTAATTTTCTTCAGCTTCAGTTTGAATTTGCATATGAGTAATTTATTATCTGTTCCACAGTCTGCCCCTGGCCTTATTTTCACTGATGATATGGAGCTTTTCCATTGTCTCTTTCTGCAGATGTAGTTAGTATGATTTCTATGTATTCCATCTGGTCAGGTCAATGTGTATAGTCGTGTCTCATGCTATCTGAAGACGGTGTTTGAAATGAATAAATCATTGTTTTTGCAGAATTCTATCATGCATTCTCTAGCATCTTATTACCAAGGCCCTATTTTCCAACTACTGATTCTTCCTGTTTGCTCCCAAGATTTGCATTCTAATCACCAGTAATGATCAATACATCTTGATTGCATGTTTGATCGATTTCAGATTGAAGAAGTTTGTAGAATTCTTCTATTTCATCCTCACTGGTTCTAGTGATTCGTGTGTAAATTTGAATAATAGTGGTATTAACTGGGCTTCCCTGTAGGGGCATGGATATTATCCTATCACAGCCAGCGTTGTACCTCATGACTGATCTGGATATGTTCTCTTTGACAATAAATACAACACCATTCCTCTTCCTGTCCGGTATTCTGTGTTGGTGACGGAGCTCCTCACTGCATGTCTACCAATCCACCATCTTAAAAGGTCTGCATATTGCAGGTTATTAATGAGTCTTCCTCCAACCCTGATGCCATGTTTTTTCTTCATATAATCCAGCTTCTTGAATTCAAGTATGGTGAAAGAATACAACCCTGGTGCACACCTTTCCTAATTTTAAACCATTCAGTGTTTCTTTGTTCTGTTGTAACAACTGCCTCTTGGTCTATGTTCAGGTTCCTTATGAGCACAATTAAGTGTTCTGTGCACTTCGCAATATTGTCCGTAGACATCATCACTGACTTTTGTGGCTGGTGTGAAAATTTTAAAAATACTGATATTAACTGGTTTTCCCTGAAGGTTATGGATATTATCCTATCACAGACAGCATTGTACTTCAAGATAGATCTTGACATGTTCTTTTTGATGATGAATGGGCTGCTTCAGTTTATCATTCCCAGCGTAGTAAATCATGTAATTGTCAAATTCAGAATAGCCAGTACCATTCCATTTCAGCTCACTAATGCCTAGGATATTGCTGTCAGTTTGTTAGTTTATTGTTTGTCATACTGAAGTGGCTTGTGTGTTGCTGTGATGCTGGAAGCTATACCACTGGTATTTTGAATGCTTGGCAGGGTCACCCATGATGGGCACATCTCAACTGAGCTTCCAGAAGTGGACTACTTCCAAATTTTTAACCACTGAAAACCTTACGAGTAGCAGTGCAACACTTGTCATATAGTGCCTGGATATTGAATATTGAGACATGATGATTAGCACCAGAATATAGTCAGATGAGGTGCTGGAAAATGATTCCCCTCAAGCTGGAAGGCACTCAGATACAACTGGGGAAGAGCTGCCTACTCAAGGTAGAGTTGACCATGATGACCCAAATGAGGTAAAACCTTCAGGACCTTCATATATTGATGGAGCACCACTCAAAATGAAGAGAAACAGCTACAAACATCTATTAATAATTACAACATGGAATGTATGAAGTATGAATCTAGGAAAATTGGAAGTTTCATCCTCTAGGTGAACTCTATTTTGTTCTATTCCTAATTGCTTTATCTGCCCAGCATTTGATGTAAGCTACTTTACTAAAAAGGAGCTCTGATAGTGTAGTGGTTACGAATCGGGCTGCGAACCACAAGGTCAGCAGTTCGAAACTACCAGCTGTTCCATAGGAGAAAGATGAGGCTTTCTGCTCTTGTAAAGATTGACAGTCTCGGAAACCCTGTGCAGGGTCACTATGGGTCAGAACTGACCCCACGGCACATAATAACAACAACAAACTTTACTTAACCCTTTTGAAGTAGCTAGGGAATTCTTGGGAATGTTTGATAAAGAAATGTGGTAGACTTCAGGACCTAGAACTATTCAAGAACTGTTTTTGCAACCACTGTCTAGAATGAGTTTCTTTTCCCAGTGACTTGTGTTCTCACTTGACAGTTTTAGTGTGAGTATTCACATATTCCTGACATCAACTACTCTGTAGATACAATTAACACCTTCTTCCCCTGCTTTGTAAGTTGTGAACTTTGCTTTTCTACAGAAGGTGTTATCTTTATTACTTCCCATTCCTTGATGTCATACAAAGTTTATGGGTTGATACTGTCTTTGTTTAATTATTAAAGGGAACACTGTGGATGATAAGCACTGAACTGCAGACCACAAGGTAGGCGGTTCAAGCCCATCAGCCACTCCCCAGAAGAAAGATGAAGCTTTCTGCTCCTGCAAAGATTCAAAGCCTCGGAAACCCTATACGGGTCGCTATGAGTCAAAATTGACTTGATAGCACTTAGCAACAATTATGAAAGTACTTTATGATAAATATTATATCTTTTTTAATAATTAAAAGATAAAATTCTTTTTTTCTTTTTTTAAATGTTTTATTGTGAATTATGTGATAGTTTACATGGGAGAGCATTAGTTTTACATTCATCCGATTTTATATTGTTTCATTGTCATGGTTACAATCCCCTCCATGAATCATCAACCAACCAAAGGGTATACCCTGCAAGCCTGTCCCCGGTTCATCAGCACACAGCCCTTCTCCCTCTCTGGATCTAAAGTCACCAGCTGTTCCATCTCTCCATGTCATCGTCTCTGCCTCCATTTCAGGCATCACTGCTTCTCTGGGTAGGGTCCCGCTCTCCGCTCTTTTCCCTTCATGGTCCCAGGGACCTCCTCTCCTAGACTGCAAAGTTAATCACTCCCTTCCTTGCTACAAAACGTCTACCTTTACATTTCCAACCCTCACAATCAGTCCTGATAACAATTATTCACTGTTGTATCACAAGAGACTTATCAGCATCTCCTTTCATCAGCCCCGCCTAGACAGATTGGATACTATTCAGTGGAGATTCTACCTTCCTCCACGCCCTCTGGTTCTAGGTTCCCTCTTGAAAGCTTGTAAGCCAGTCGCTTCTTGCCTTTGTAGCCCCCCTATTTTGGGTAGCCAATGTCCAAGTTGCCCATGACTGTCTACTCTGTGTATGGAGGGGGTGGGAATGATCCTTGCTGTAAAGATTTGTTCCCTCTTTTGAGCTACTGCATCCATACGTGTAGGTTAAGTTCATCAAATTGTATCAGATTGCTCTTTTTTTCCTCTCCTTCTTCTAGTTGAGCTCTGATCATCCAGTCATTGAAGCCAGGTCAAGTGGGTATTATCTGTAAGTGTGAGTGTTCTTGTGTATATGCCCTCTCTTCTTATCAACGGGACGCTTCACTCTCTACTCTAGTTCTCTGTGGCTATGTCACTGACTCTGGGCCCAAGAGTCCCCAGGTCTCACCACACTGCCGGCCGACCAGGCCTCCACCCGGGTTCACAGGAGTCTATTGAATGTTGTAGGGCTTAGCTCGCAGCTTCATTGCTGTTTTTCCCTCACTTCCCCTTAATTGGTGACGAACGTGGTCACTAATCAGAGTGTGTATTCCCATTGATTCTTAGTCTTGGAACGGGGTTTACTCTGAGAGGACCCAATCACTTGCCTTGATGTCTCATGGGTGAACAACGTGCTTGTTCTTGTAGTAATCAGTTGGTCTGCCTATATTGTTTTGTATTTTTCCTGTCAGTGTTTATTTCAAGAAGTATCTTTTGTTCTAGCTGCTCCAGGCTGTTCTGCCCATCTTTTCAAGAGGAAATTTCCCACCTCTGAAGATTCTGGATGCTGTTCAGGATTCCACCTATAGTCTTATGTAATGCAGAGGCTCCACAGGAAGCCTCCAAGCCTCCTTCACTGGGCACATTATAGCCCCATGTTAGGTATTCCAATCAGTTATAGGCAGAAGATGGACTTACAAGCTTTATATGGTGATATTTCTGGCTATTCATTTCTCTCCCCTTCCAGTGTCTATTTTATAATGTAATGCAAGGAAAATCAAGATTCGAAAGACAGCCAAGCAACTTAATATTATTTCCCCCCTTTCCCCCATTCCAACCATGTCTCAAACCCTGTATCCTAGAACCCTGTTGTTCCAAGGCTGTGCATAAGATAAAATTCTTTAAGGGTGTGCCTACTATAGAAGGTGAAAGCATTATTTGGCATATTTCTCTAGTAGCGTTTAAGAAGAAAAATATGACCTCTTAATTCTTGAGAAGCCAGGTGACCTTCTAAGGTGATCTGTAATCAGAACATTTTAATTAAAGGAAATTAAAAACCTCATTTCAGCCTATTAGATGTTGCCAGCTCTGGTAAATCACTGAGTTCGGCCCAGTTTATGTCATGGTGCTGGTAGAGGTGGGGCTGGGGGATTTATTTATTTGGGAGGATTAATGGCTTAGATCCTAAATAGCTACAGAGACATGAATAGATGATTTTCAGGAAGATTCAAAGCCCTACTAGAAAGCCCGACAGTTGATATGACTTAACCCAACCTGAAAGGGAAGCTATCAGGTTGTCTACCTGGATTCCTAAATATGCAAATAAATAATATAGTTGTGTCTGTTGAAGGGAATATAGAAATGAGGGACCTGTGAACATTATTGTACACTCTTGCTGAGAACTCAGTTTCAGGCTGGTAGACAGTGTAGGCAGCTATGCTGGACCCTCTGCCTGTTATAATGCAGATAAGTGGTTGCCCTAGAATGATTCTTTAATAATTTTGTAGATGTTGATGAGAGAACAAACAAAGATTCTTTCATGATTTCAATTCCTCAGTACAATGTGGAAGGGAACAATTTAAACTATTTTAACTCCTTCTTAGTAACAGTTGGAGGTGTGGCTTAAACTGGAGTGTTTGAGTAAACATGGCTGACTTCTTAATTCATTTTGTAAAGTATTCAGTGAAGGATTTTTACTAGTGATTTAAGTCCATTTGTGATCCAGAGAAGCTCTTGTCCTTTAAAAAAAAAAAGGTTTTTGAAGGACTCTCAATATTTTAGGAGACTACATAAAAATCACAATCTTTTCTTCTAACAAATAGGCAAGTTGGATAATGTGTGCCAAGTCTTGTAAGCCCCAGTAAGCTGGGGTGTTTGTCCTAGGCCAGTGGCCTGGCTTCTTCACTTGCCTGAGGATGGAGATGGTGAAATTGGTGATGGTGCTGACTGTTCAGTACTCTACCATTGACACTCATTCCCTGCTCTCCTCATCTGGTTCCATTTCCCACCTTTTCTCTCAGAATTAAACTTCACAGTGCTATCAGATTCATCTGTCTAAACTACAGATTGAGTCATGTCACTGTCTTCTGTCAGATAGATTCTTGATTGCCTTTCCACTTTGTACTAAATGAAGTTTAAAATCCTTAGCATGTGATTCAAAAGTGAATAATTGTTATCATGACTAATTGCGATGGTCACAACTGTAAAGGTAGGAGTTTTGTAATAAAAAGCGGGGAGTAGTTCTTCTTACAATCCAGGAACAGAGGACCCAGGGCCATCAAGGGAGAAGAGCACAAGTGGAATGTGGGACCTACCCAGAGAAGCAGCGACACCAGAGATGGAGGTAGAGATAGGATGTGGAGAGAGAGAGCAGCTGAGGATTTTAGACTCATGGAAAGAGAAAGGTTGTGTGCTGGTGGCCAGGAGGCAGGCTTTAAGAATGTACTCATTGGTGGTTTAAATATTCCTGTTTATGTATTTTTGAGTGTTTTCGTGTACAAAAAAATCCATAGCGTGCTGTTGAAGATGTACATGATCTGGCCAATAACTCCAGTCACTTACCTCTGTGTGCCTCCGTTTCTTCTCTGGACCTTGAGGAAAATAGTAGTTCTTACCTGTAAAGTTATAACCAAAACCAGACTCATTGCCATCATTGAGTTGATTCCAGTTCACAATACAGCAGCCCTATAGCATAAGAGGCCTTACCCCATTGTGTTTCCAAGACGGTAGTCTTCACAGAAGCAGACTACCACATCATTCTCCCATGGAGCAGCTGATGGGTTTGAACCTCCAACCTTTAGGCTAGCAGCTGAGAGCTTAACCACTGTGTCACTAGGACTCCTTTTTAAGGTTATAAATCCATTGGGGATTCCAGGGTTGTAACCACTGTGTCACTAGGACTCCTTTTTAAGGTTATAAATCCATTGGGGATTCCAGGGTTGTAGATCGTAATGAAGAAAGACTTCCATGACTTTCCCACAGAGCAACTGGTGAGTTTGAACCTCCAACCTTTGTGTTTGCAGTTGAGCACTTAATCACTGTTCTACCAGGGCTCCTTTCTAAGGTTCTAGTGAGAATCAAATTTTAAATGCATATAGAGTAGTTGTCACCGTACTTGACACTTTGTAACTGTTCAGTAAATGCTGTTGGTGCTGTCGAGTTGGTTCCGACCCACAGCGACCCTGTTTGGGGTTTCCAAGGAACAGCTGGTGAGCTTGAACTGCCAACCTTGTGGTTCAAACTGGCTTTGCAGTCCAGCGCATTAACCCACAGTGCCATGCCAGGACTCAATAAATATTGTGTTGATGATGCTATGTTTGTGTGTTAGTTTCTGGGCCCTGGACCTTCATATTTGCTGTCTTTTCTACCTGAAGTATCTTGACTCGTATTCTTCCCTTGATGGCACATCATCCTTCAGGAGTCAGCTTCTGTGTTACTTCCTCTAAAATATGCTCCCTGGACCTCCGTAATCCCCTGACACTTGTTACATTGCTGTGAAGTTGACTCATTTATCCTCCCTCTCCTCACTAAGACTCATCAGCAGCTCAAAGACAGGATCTTTCTTACATCTTTACAGTTTCAGTGACTAGCATGGATCTAGCTCTCTTAAATGGCTTGATGACTTAATGCTAGATGACAGAAGACATTTGATTGATATTAATCGCAGTTATTAGGGAATTTAGAAGTTGTGCAATAAAACCTTATTAACTCATTGTCTGATATTTGTCTGACAATGCTAACTTTATTTTGTTCTATTTTCAAAATGAATTAACTTTATTAGCATTTCTGACCATAAGTGATACTTGCCTTTGTAGGAAACAGAAAATAAAAAAGTATACATTCAGAAATAACTAGCATATTAAAAGTGCTTTAAGTACTTATGTGTATGCTATTCAGCTTTCCTGCTGAAAATTACACTTTAAAAAAAATCCTGTTTTAACAAGTAGCATTAGTACATGCAGTTTAATATGATGAAAACATTATTTTTTGTGCTCTACATTGCAAAGTATCTTCTTAGGTGATGAAATGTGCGCGCTGCTAACACAGCCGTGTGCCCTAAAAAAGAAGCCTGTGTAGCCAGTCTGTTAAATTACTGTGTCATTGCTTTGCTTTGTATGTGGCCATTCCCTTACCAATATATGACATTTCATCTGTGCTTACAGGCTGTCACTAGGAACAAAGCAGTTGATGTTTGGAGATGTAAAACTAACTACCACGAAGGACGGAATGATCATTTTTGGAGGCCAAGGATGTCTTTTATATCCCCACTCCTACCACTCTTCTGTCATTTTCTCTCAATGTGGTCGCTTGCTTGTTGCTGTGGTACTGGAACCTATCCCACCAGTATTTTAAATACCAGCAGGTTTCAGCTGAGCTTCTAGGCTAAGACAGACTCGAAATAGGAGAGGTGAACTACTTCTGAATGTTTAACTATTGAAAATTTTATGACTAGCAGTGGAACACTGTCAGCACCAGAATACTGAATACTGAAACATGATAAATTGCACCAAAATATTGTCAGATACAGTGCCAGAAGATGAGCCCTTCAGATTGGAAGCCCCTCAGAATGTGACTGGGGAAGAGCTGCCTCCTTAAAAGTAGAGTTGACAATGATGACACGAATGGAGTAAAGCATTCAGGACGTTTATTTGCTTATAGAACACAACTCCAAATAAGGAAAACAGCTCTCAACATCCATTAATGATCTGAACATGGAATAATGAAGTATGAATCTAAGAAAACTGCAAGTTGTCAAAACTGAAATGGGACACAAAAGCTTTGGTATTCTAGGCATTACCGAGCTGGAATGTATGGTTACTGGCCATTTTGATTCTGACACTGGACTGCAAGGATAGTTTGAACCACAAGTGCAAACATACCAGCCGCTCCTCAGAAACCTCATACAGGGTCGCTATGAGTCAGAACCGATTTGAGGGCACTTAATGAAGACCCTCAGCGAGATGGATTGACAAAGTGGCAGCATTAGTGGCCTCAAGCGTGGCAATGATAGGTTGGCCCAGGGTCAGTACCGACTCAATGGCACCTAACAACAACAATCCTGGGAATAACAAACTGAAGGGGAATGGCGTCACCTTCATCATCAAAAAGAACATCTCAAGATCTGTCTTGAAATACAATGCTGTCTGTGATAAGATAATATCCACACGCCTACAAGGTAGACCAGTTAATGCCACTAGTATTCAAATGTACACACCAACACCAATAAACCTGTTGTTGTTGTTGTTGTTAGGTGCCATCGTGTCAGTACCGACCCATAGTCGGTATGCACAGCAGAACGAAACACTGCCCGATCCTGGGCCAACCTCACTCTTGTTGCCATGCTTGAGTCCATCGATGCTGCCACTTGGCCAGTCCATCTTGTTGGGGGTCTTCCTCGTTTTCTCTGGCCCTCCACCTTACCAAACATGAGATCCTTTTCTATCGACTGGTCCCTCCTGACAATATGTCCAAAGTATGAGAGACGAAGTTTGGCCATCTTGACCTCTAAGGAGCACTCTGGCTGCAGTTCTTTCAACACAGATCTGCTTATTCTTTTGGTAGCCCATGGTTCTTTGAATAATCTTCAACACTATAACTTAAATCCATCAATTCTTCTACGGTCTTCCTTATTCAGCTTTTGCATGCATTTGAGGTTACTGAAAACACCATGGCTTGGGTCAGGCGTACCTTAGTCCTCAAGCTGACATCTTTGCTCTTCAACACTTTAAAAAGGTCTTATACAGTAGATTTGCCTAATGCAATATGTCATTTGAGCTCTTGACTTCTGCTTTCATGAGTGTTGATGGTTGATGCAAGAAGAATGAAGTCCTTGACAACTTCAGTCTTTTCTCTGTTGGTAAGAATGCTGTTTATTGTCCAGTGGTGAGGATTTTTCTTTTCTTTACATTGACATGCAATCCATACTGAAGGCTGTGGTCTTCAATCTTCATCATTAAATGTTTTAAGTCCTCTTCACTTTCAGTAAGCAAGGCTGTATCATCTACATATCACAGGTTGTTAATGAGTCTTTCTCCAATCTTCATGCCACTTTTACCTTAATATAACCCAGCTTCTTGGATCATTTGCTTAGCATACAGGTTGAATGTTGTTATTGTTATGTGCCATAGAGTCAATTCCAACTCCTAGCAACCCTGTACAGGGTTTCCGAGGCTGTTAATCTTTATGGGAACAGAAAGCTCCATCTTTCTCCTGCAGAACAGCTGGTAGTTTTGAACTGCTGATCCTGAGGTTAGCAGCCTGATTCGTAACCACTATGCTACGAGTGCTCCTTTCAGGTTGAATAAGTATGGTGAAAGAATACAACTCTGTCACACACGTTTCTTAATTTGAAACCATTCAGTGTTCCCATGTTATGTTCAAACAACTGCCTCTTGGTCCATGTACAGGTTCCTCATGATCACAGTTAAGTGTTCCGGAATGCCACCTGAATTTAGAGATCATCTCAAGAACAGATTTGATGCATTAAGCACCAATGACCAAAAACCAGGAGAGTTGTGGGATGACATCAAGAAGATCATACAGGATGAAAGTAAAAGTCATTAAGAAGACAAGAAATAAGGAAAAGACCAAAGCGGATGTCAGAAGAGACTCCGAAAGTTGCTCTCCAGCATAGATATGCTAAAGCAAATGGAAAAAATGAGGAAGTGAAAAAACTGAACCGAAAATTTTAAAGGACAGCTTGAGAAGAAAAAGTCAAATATAATGAAATGTGCAAAGACCTGGAATTAGAAAACCAAAAGGGAAGAACATGACTATGTATTTCTCAAGCTGAGGGGACTGAAGAAGAAATTCAAGCCTTGATTTGCGGTATTGAAGGAGTCTATGGGCAAAATATTAAATGGTACAGAAAGCATGAAAAGAAGATGGAAAGAATGCACTGTACCAAAAAGAATGGTTGATGTTCAACCATTTCAAGAGATAGCATATGATCAAGAGTCAATGATACTGAAGGAAGAAGTTCAAGGTGCACTGATAGCATTAGCAAAGAACAATGCTTTGGAAACTGATGGAATACAAATGGAAATCTTTCAACAAACTGAAGCACTGGAGGCGCTCACTCATCTAAGTCAAGAGACTTGGAAAACAGCTACCTGACCAATGGGAAGACATCCATGTTTGTACCCATTCCAAAGAAAGAATATCCAGTGGAATTCAGAAACCATTGGGCAATATTAGTAATGTCACATGCAAGTAAAATTTTGCTAAAGATAATTCAAAAACAGTTGCAACAGTACATTGACAGGGAACTGCCTATGGTTCAAGCCAGATTGATATGAGGATGTGGAATGGACAGATTTGCTGGCATAAGATGGATCTTGAGTTAAAGCAGAGAGTATCAAAAAGATTTTTACCTGTGCTTTACTGATTATGCAAAGGCTTTTGACTGTGTGGATCATGACAAGCTATGGACAACTTTGTAGCGAATGAATATTTCATAATACTTAATTGTGCTCATTTGGACAACTTTGCAGAGGATGAATATTCCATAACACTTAATTGTGCTCATAAAGAACTTCTGCATAGACCAAGAGGCAGTCATTCAAACAGAACAAAGGGATACTGACTGGTTTAAAATCAGGAAATCTGTACCCCATGGTTGTCTTCTTTCACCATAATTATTTACTCTGTTTTCTGAACAAGTAGTCTGAGAAATTGAATTATATGAAGAAGAACATGACATCAGAATTGGAGGAAGACTCATTAACAACCTGCAATATGCAGATGGTACAACCTTGCTTGCTGAACGAGAAGAGGGCTTAAAATGCTTACTGGGTTGTTTTTTTAAATGCTTTATTGTGAATTATGTGATAGTTTACATGGGAGGACATCAGCTTCACATTGATCCCATTGTATATTGTTACGTTGCCATGGTTACAATCCCTTCCATACATCATCCATCAACCAGAGGGTATACCTTGCAAGCCTGCCTCCCTCTCTCCCTTTCAGGGTCCAAAGTCCCCAGCCACTCCATCTCCCCACATCATCTCTGCCTCCATCCCTGGCATCACTGCTTCTCTGGGTAGGGTTCCGTTCTCCACTCTTCTCCTTTGATGGTCCCAGGGGCCTCCGCTCCTAGACTGCAAGGTTAATCATTCCCTTCCTTTTGCCCCAAAACGTATACCTTTACATTTCCAGCCCTTACAATCAGTCCTGATACCAATTATTTGCTATTGTAACGAAAGAGACCTATCCTTTCATCAGCCCTGACTAGGCAGAATGGATACTACTCAGTGGAGATTCTACCTTGCTCCACACCCTCTGGATCTAGGGTCCCTCTTGTAAGCCAGTCACTTCTTGCCTCTGTAGCACCCCCATTCTGGGTAGTCAATGTCCAAGTTGCCCATCCCTGTCCTCTCCGTGTGTGGAGGAGGTGGGAATGAACCTCGCTCTGGAGATTTGTTCATTCGTTTGAGCTACTGCTTCCATAGGTGTACGTCACGTTCATCAAATTGTATCAGCTTATTCTTTTTTCCCTCTTCTTCTGTTTGAGCTCTGATCATCCAGCCATTGAAGCCAGGTCAAGTGGGTATTATCTGCAAATGTGGTGTACTTATGTATGTGCCCTCTCTTCGTATCAGCTGGATGCTTCACTTTCCACTCTAGTCTTCTGTGGCTATGTCGCTGACTCTGGGTCCAAGAGTCCCCTGGGTGTGGCACACTGCTGGCCAACCAGGTCTCCATCTGGTTTCACAGGAATCTATTGAGCGTTGTAGGACTTAGCTCACATCTTCATTGCTGTTTTTCCCTCATTTCCCCTTTTCAGTGACTAACGTGGTCACCAATCAGAGCATGCATTCCCATTGAGCCTTAGTCTTAGAAGGGTGTTTGCCTTGAGGGGGACCCGGCCACTTGCCTTGATGTATCCTGGGCGACATTTTTTTGCTATTGTAAATAGTACTGCTATGAACATTGGTGTGCATATATATATACTTGTGTTACGGCTCGTATTTCTTGAGGGTAAATACCAAGTAGAGGAATTGCTGGTTCATACGGTATTTGTATTTCCAACCTTCTGAGGAAGCACCAATATATTGCTTTCCAGAGTGGTTGGACCATTTTGCATTCCTACCAACAATGTAGGAGGGTCCCAGTCTTTCCACATCCTTGCCAGCATTTGTTGTCCATTTTTCATCTTTGCTGTTATTGTTGGTGTGAGATGATATCTCATTGTTGTTTTGATTTGCATCTCTCTAATGGCTAGTGATCGTGAACATTTCTTCATATGTTTGTTGGCTTCCCGGATCTCCTCCTTGGTGAAGTGTCTGTTCACGTCCTGGGCCCAGTTTTTTAATTGGGTTATTTGTCTTTTTCTTGTAGAGATGTTGTAGTTTCCTATGTATTTTAGAGACAATGAGTCCGTTGTCTGATGTGCTGTTGCAAAAGATTTTTTCCCATTCTGTGGGCTCCCTTTTTACTCTTTTGGTGAAGTCTTTTGATGCACGTAAGTTTTTAATTTTTACTGTGTCCCACTCAGTATTTTGTCTATTTTGTTTGTGTACTTTTCAAAATGTTTGGTAGTCTGTATATGCCCTGTATTAGCACTCTCACATTTGTCCCTATTTTTTCATTGATGACCTTCATAATTTTGGGATTCACATTTAGATCATTAATCCATGTTGAGTTGGTTTTTGTATAGGGCGTGAGGCAAAGGTCTTGTTTCAGTTTTTTACATATCGCTTTCCAGTTCTCCCAGCACCATTAAAGAGGGTTCGTTTCTGGATTCTCAATTCTGTTCCATTGATCAATGTATCTTACATTGTACCAGTCCCAGGCTGTTTTGACCACTGTAGCCATGTAGTAAATTTTGAAATTGAGAGTGAGAGACCTCCAACCTTGTTCTTCTTTTTAAGTAGTGCTTTGCTTATCCTGGGTCTCTTTTCTTTCCATATAAAGTTAGTAATTGTCATTTCCATCTCTTTGAAGAATGTTGTTGGAATCTGGATTGGGATTGCATTGTATGTGTTAATTGCTTTGGGCAGTACTGACATCTTCATGATGTTGAGTCTTCCTATCCAGGAACATGGTATGTTCTTCCACTTCTGTACATCTCTTGTTTTTTTCTGTAGTAGTGTTTCGTAATTTTCTTTGTATAAGTCCTTTGTTTGTCTGATTATGTTTATTCCTAAATATTTCATCCTTTGTGCGACTATTGTAAATGGTATTGCTTTCCTAATGTCCTTTTCAGCGCTATCGTTGTTGCTGTAGAGAAATCCAACTGATTTTTGTATGTTGATCTTATACCCTGCCACTTTGCTGAATCTTTCGATGAGGTCTAGTAGTTTTTTTTACTGAGTCTTTGGGGTTTTCTATGTATAGGGTCATATTGTCTACAAATAATCTGGAAAGTTTTACTTCCTCTTTGCCAATTTAGATGCCTTTAATTCCTCTATCATGCTGTATAGCTCTGGCTAAAAATTTCAGCACAATATTGAAAAGGAGTAGTGATAAAGGGCATCCTTGTCTGGTTCCTGTTCGCAGAGGGGAAGGCTTTCATTTTCTCTCCATTGAGAGTGATCTAGGCTGTTGGTTTTGAATATATGCTCTTGATTATGTTGATGAATTTCCCTTCAATTCCTACTTTGTTGAGTGTTTTTATCAGGAATGGATGTTGGATTTTGTCAAATGCCTTTTCTGCATCAGTCAATATGATCATGTGGTTCTTTTCTTTTTTCTTATTTATATGATGGATTATGTTGATTGTTTTTCTGATGTTGAACCATTCTTGCATCCCTTTTATGAAACCCACTTGGTCATGATGTATTTTTTTGTTTTGATGTGCTGTTGGATTCTGTTAGCTAGGATTTTGTTGAGAATTTTTGCGTCTATGTTCATGAGGGATATCGGTCTATAGTTTTCTTTTTTTTAGTGATGTCCTTCCCTGGTTTTGGTATGAGGGTTATGCTTGCTTCATAAAAAGTATCAGGGAGTTTTCCATCGTCTTCTATATTCTGGAATAATTTGAGTAGAACTGGTGAGAGTTCGTCCCTGAATGCTTGGTAGAACTCTCCCATGAAGCCTTCTGGGCCTGGACTTTTGTTGGTTGGGAGTTTTTTGATGACCTGATCAATTTCTTCTTTTGTTATGGGTTTGGTTTGTTCAAGTTTTCTACTTCATTCTGAGTAAGTTTAGGTAGGTCATGTTTTTCTAGAAATAGATCCAGCTCATCTAAGTTTTCGAATTTGTTGGAATACAACTTCTTCATAGTATTCTATTATTATCCTTTTGATTTCGTTTGGTTCTGTTGTGACTTCACCCATGTGGTTTCTAATTCAAGTTATGTGAGTCCTCTCCCTCTTTTCTTTTGTTAGTTTTGCCAGTGGTTTGTCAATTTTATTAATCCTTTCAAAGAACCAACTTCTTGTCCTGTTGATTCTTTCTATAGTTTTTCTGTTTTCCATCTCATTTATTTCTGCTCTTACCTTTATTATTTCCTTTCTTTTGGTGACTGTGGTTCCCTCTGCTGGTCTGCTTCTACTTGTTGAAGATGCTTTGTTACTGTGTTGATTTTGGTTCTCTCCTCCTTTTGGATGTGCCCATTTATTGCCATAAATTGTCCTCTCAGCACTGCTTTTGCCGTGTCCCAAAGATTTTGGTATGTTGTGTTTTCATTCATGTTTGTGTATAGGAACTTTGTGAATTCACATTTAATTTCTTCTTTTACCCAATTGCTTTTCAGCAGTGTGTTGTTCAATTTCCATGTATTTGACTTTATTACCTTAGTCTTCTTATTGTTGATTTCTAGTTTTTTAGCATTGTGGTCTGAGAAGATGCTCTGTAGAATTTTGATGTTTGTAAATTTATGGAGGCTTGCTTTGTGACCTAACACATGGTCAATTCTGGAAAATGTTCCATGTGC
>NW_006408597.1:1502651-1543667 GCF_000296735.1 Chrysochloris asiatica
CCCCCACCCCCCATTTTGGGTAGCCAATGTCCACTTTCTTGTCCACCATGATCACACCTGGTTCCTATATGCACATCCACATGCCTCTGCTATAGACCCCTTGTCTCTAATCATTTGCTGTTAGGCAACTCACAGTGACCTTACGTACAACAGAACAAACTATTACTCAGCTGAGTCATTCTCACAACCATTACTATGTAAGAGTGCATGCTTGTAGCCACTGGGTCAATCCATGTTTTTGGAAATCTTCCGCTTTTTCGCTGACCCTCTATTTTACCAAGCATGATGTCCAAAGTATGTGAGAGAAAATTTCACAATCTTTGCTCTGAGGAGCATTCAGATTGCACTTTTTCAAGGCAGATCTATTTATTCTGGCAATCCATGGCATATTCAACATTCTTCACCAACACCATTCAAAGGCATCAATTCCTCGTTGGCCTTCCTTATTCATTGTCCAGCTTTCACTTGCATATGAAATACTGTTATTTGGGTCAGGCACACTTTAGTTCTCAAAGTGACATCTTTGCTTTTGAACACTTTAAAAAGATCTTTTGTATCAAATCAAATATACCATTTGATTTCTTGACTCCTGCTTCCATGGGTGTTGATTGTGAATCCAAATAAAGTGAAATCCTTGACAACTTCTATACTTTCTCCATTTTATCATGATGTTGCTTGTTGGTCCAGTTGGGATGATCTTTGTTTTCTTTAGGTTGCAGTGTAATCCATGCCAGTCTGTCGGTTGTGCTTTAAGTCCTCCTCACTTTCAGCAAGCAAGGTTTTGTCATCTGCATATCATAGGTGATTAATGAGCCTTCCTCTAGTCCTGATGCTGTGTTCTTCTTTATGTAGATCAGTTTCCCAGATTATTTGCCCTTTTATGCTGGTTTTTATCTTAAAGTTTACTTTGTCTGAGGTTAGTATTGCCACTCTTGCTTGTTTATTGTTGCAGTTAGCTTGGTAAATTTTTTTCCATCCTTTAACTTTTAGTCTGTTTTCTTCTTTGTGTGTAAGGTGTGTCTCTTGCAGGCAGCATATTGAAGGGTCTTGTTTTCTTATCCATTCTGCCACTCTCTGTCTCTTCACTGGTGCATTCAACCCTTTGACATTCAATGTAATTATCGATATTTATGAATTAACTTTATGTTACTTTTTTGGTGGTGCTTATTCGTTCTTTTGTTCTGCATGCCTTCTTGTTTCTTGTGTTGGGTTTGTGTTTTTTGTGCTGTTTCTTGTCGGTTTCCTTTTAGTTTTCATGTTTGCTTGTTCTGCTTAGAAATTCATTTTTATGATAAGTTGTGAAGTATTAACTTTCTTTGGGATTACCTTATAGTCTACTAACTTTTCTCTCCATTTAAGGTAATCCATTGTATCCTTTAATTTACCTGGCATCCTCACCACCTGGGTCTCTGTTGCTACATTTGTCCCTTCTTTGACATTGATATACTTTTAGTCTTCAGTTGATCTCCCAGCTCCTTTGAGTTTGTTGTTGTAGTCTTGCTCTGTTCTGGACTCTGCTATCGGTTGACTGAGTTCCAGATGGTGCCGCCACACCTGTCAAATCTCTGTTGTTGTTTGTTCTTGTTGGTTTTCAGTCCACAGAACTTCCTTTAGGATGTTTTGAAGTGCTGGGTTGCTTTTGATAAAATCTCTCGGATTTTGTTTATCGTGGAATGTCTTGACCACACCATCGTATTTGATTGATAGTTTTGCTGGATGGACAATTCTTGGTTGACAGTTTTTTTCTTGTAGGGCTTTATATATGTCTCCCCATTGCCTTCTTGCCTGCATGGTTTGTTCTGAATAGTTAGAGCTTAATCTAATTTGCTTGCCTTTATAAGTGACATTTCTCTTCTCCCTGGCAGCTTTAAGTATTCTTTCCTTGTCTTTGATTTTGGAGAGCTTGATTATTATATGTCTTGGTGACTTTCTATCCTTCCTGGGGCACGTTTGGCTTCTTGAATGTTTATCTTCTCATCTTTCAAGATGTTAGGGAAATTTTCTTCCAGCAGCTCTTCAACTATCTCCTCTGTGGACTTCTCTGATTCTTCCTGTTCCGAATGCAAATAATTAAGCTGTTCCTCTTCATGTTACCCAGCATGAATCATAGACTCTCGTCAGATTTTTTTATCCTTTTTTCCTCTTGCTCTTCTATCTTAGCAGTATTGAGAGATTTTCGCTAGTTCTGGCTTCCATCTCTTCTATTCTGCTCCTTTCCTCTTTCAGCGTATTGTCCATTTCTGATATCCTATTATTGACCATCTGGACATCTTTTTGTAGGTTTTGAATTTTTTCCAATGCTGTGTCACTCTTACTTGATTGCTCCTGTAGTACTTTCCTGACTTCTTCCTTGTTTTCCTCCACCCCTCTCAGAGCATTTGAATTTGTTTCTGTATCATTCTTCTGAATTCTTTCTCAGGCATTTCCAAAACCTGCTCTTCCTCCTCTGTAAAGCCTTTGTCTGTCTCCAGCTCATTTGCATCCGCTACTCTCTTCTGTTTTTGCACATGTTTCGGTATCGCTTGTTGCTTTTTGTTCATCATGACAGATATGTGGGGTTTTTTGTGTGTGTTTTTTTGTTTTTTAAAGCTTTTGTGAATGTTTGTTGTTAAGCTTACTGGGTGTCTCCTGGTGAATATGATCAGGAGATAGGCGTCCCTTTTCACATATAATGCTTAGTGGGTGTTGTTGGCTCTTGTCTCAGTGGTGTAATATTGTGGGTTATGGTTATAGCTTGGCCATATGGCCACAATTACTGTCTTTTCTTGAGTAATGTAGGGAGGAAAAGCTCCCTCCTCCAGGAAAGATGTGTAATCAAAAGGACTAATGGCAGAAGCAATAAAAATGCATAGACAAAAATCACCACTTTGGAACAGAAATGAAGCTGTGGTTGACTGTCCCGAGATACACTATTAGTGTGTGTGAAATTAGAAACCTCCAGTGGGAGGTGGCGGTGTCCACTCTCTCAGGTCCCTCCTCTAGTCACTATAGTAGAGGTACGCAGGTAGATACTGGGGAGTTGATGGGGTAAAGATTGTCCACTATTTTTTGTCTCTGAAGGTGTTAGGTATCTGCGTGTACACAGCACAATTCTATAGATGGTTGAGTCCTTTTGTGCTGGAGTTTTACAGATTGCTTTGAATTGGTCCCGCGCAGGGAGCTCGGATAGTGTAGCGGCTGCGAATGGGGCCAAACTGCAAGGTCAGCAGATTGAAACCACCAGCCGCAATGTGGGTAAACTGCGAGGTGCTCCACTCCCGCACAAACCCACAGTCCCGGAAACCCCACACAGGGCCGTCTGGAGTCGGAACCTACTCCACAGTGCACCGCTGCGAAGGATCCCTCTGGGGACACTTTTAGGTCTGTGGCTCCATGGGTGATGTCATAAGTCACCGCCAAGCTCCCTCTCTCTGTACCATTGGAAAACTGTCCTGACTGATGTCTGGGCTGAGCAATGAAGCTGGAACAGGGAGATAGAGAGAGAAATGCGTAGTATCCCACATCTCTCTCTCTTTTTTTTTTGCAGATGCCTCTGCACCACTTTTAGCGCGTTTTTCTGAACTGGACTGGCTTTAGCCCTACCCTCTAAACTCTGCCAGGGCAGGGTAGTTGCTGAGGGAGTCCTGTCTTCAGATTCCTAACTTGCAGTATTTTCCTTAATATCATGATTTTTTTCACTTGCAAGTGTGGGAAACTGTCCTGGATCTTATGGTAGATCCAGAACTCTGGAGTTGTTCTGTGAGCGCTTCCTTCGTGAGAGCCTCCTCTCTTCTCACTGGAGCATGGTTTTTGCTGCTATAACCCAAACCGGAAGTCCACTCAAAATGCTTACTGTTGAAGATCAAAGACCACAGCATTCAAGATGGATTGTACCTTAATATAAAGAAAACAAAAATCCTCACCTCTGGACCAGTAAATAACATTAAGAAAAATGGAGAAAAGTTTGAAGTTGTCAAAAACTTGTCTTTGCTTGGATATACCATCAATCAACACTCATGGAAACAGCAGTCAGAAGGTCAAATAATGTGTTGCATTAGGCAAATCTGCTGCACAAGACCTCTTTAAAGTGTGCAAGAGCAAAGATGTCAGTTTGAGGACTAAGGTGTGTCTGACACGAGCCATGGTATTTTCAATAGCTTCATATGCATTGTATTTTCAATAGCTTAATATGTGAAGGCTAGGCAATGGGTAAAGAAGATGATAGAAGAATCAGTGCATTTGAATTATGATGTTGTGGAAAATGTTAAAAGTACCGTGGACTACCAGAAAAACAAATAAATCTGTGGAAGAAGTACAGTCAGATTCTTCCTTAGAAACCAGAATGACAAGACTTTGTCTCTCATACTTGATACACATGAGAAGGGACCAGTCCATGGAGAAGGACATCATGCTTGGTAAAGTAGAGGCTCAGTGAAAAAGAGGAATACCTGACACACATGCACACACACTGAGATGGATTGGCACCATAGCAGCAGCACTAGGCTCAAGCTTAACAATGATTATGAGGTTGGTGCAGGACCTGGCATTGTTTTATTATGCTGTATATACGTTCACTCTGAGTTGGAACCTACTTCACCTAACAACAGCAACCACCTACCCTTTACAACCAGTGACACAATTAGCCAGAAATCTACAGGTGTAGATCTCCCAGGTTTTCTTCTATATGTGTGTGTATTAAGTGCCATCAAGTCGGTTCTGACTCATAGCAACCCAGTATAGGGTTTCCAAAGAGCGGCTGGTGAGTTTGAACTGTCGACCTTTTATTCAAGTCAACCTGTGGTCCAGTGCGTATTTCTATGCATACTCTTTTTTTCACCCCCTCTGTCCTTGTATCAGGGGTCCACTTCCATCCTATAGCCCCTACCTCATCAAGATTTGTTTTACAGAAGAAATGTGTTCTCATATATATTCTCCTCTTATTTGTATATTCTTTTTTTTTTTTTTATTCTTTTGGTAATGTCCATTTCCACTTTTGCAGCATATCCCTTTATAGGGAGTGATACTTGTTTGCATTCTTTAAAGTCAGATTTGCCAATAAACCTGATTTTATAACTTGGGACAGTAACTTTATCAATGTTTTGATGCAGCAAGCCACCCCTTAGAGGTAACAGATTTTAGTCTGTAGTGTGGTTAGACTTTGAACAAATGAAATTTTCTGTATTTAGGTTATATCTTATCCAGTTCATGTCTTTTGGCTGGTTGAACATAATCTTCATAATGAGAAATAGAAACTGTATAAGTAGCTCCAGGTGTCCAGTTTAACTTTCTTCTCAAGTATCATTTGCGATCTGTTCTTACTTAATTTTTTATTTTAGATCACAGATTCTGCTGGCCATATTCTTTACTCCAAGGAGGATGCTTCCAAGGGGAAATTTGCCTTTACCACTGAAGATTATGACATGTTTGAAGTGTGTTTTGAGAGCAAGGGTAAGTAAGTAGAATGTTGTCCCTGGATTAAACTTCTCACAACACTGGAGTGCCCTCTGAAGTTAGACAGAGCATGAACTTCCTTTTGTGTCTCGGTTTGGCAGGAACGGGAAATGAGAATGGTATATTTGCTGAAGGTCACACACACGTAAGTGAAAGTTGGCTAATCAATAGTTCTTTGTATCATGTGCTGTAGTAGGCATTCTTTGAACGCTAGAGTTGAATTTGGTACTTCTGGTATGGCGCTGTAGGGTAAGCACTGGGCTATAAACCACAACTGGTGGTTCAGACCTACCAGCTGCTCCTTGGAAACCCTGTACAAGGTTGCTATGAATCGGAATCAACTTGATGGCATTTAACTACAGAGTTAAATTTGGTATCAATTCTAAGAGATAGTAAATTTTTATACTGTTGTTAAATGCATTGATTTGGTTATAACTCATAGTGACCCTGTATAGGGTTTCTGAGGCTGTACATCTTTATGGGCGTAGAAAGCTTCTTCTTTCTCCTGTTTTCTGTGCTAGTAACGTGTTTTCCCAGGGATTGGTAGTAGGTTCTGTCTGACTATCAGAATTGGGGCAAAGTCAGAAACAGCTTTGGCCTCCAGAGCATTTGCTAGATCCTAGCATTTGCTAACATCTTGCTGTGGGTTCTTCTGTGCCTCTACAGGCTAATAAGATCTCATAGTAACTTCCCTGCCGATTATCTGGTGGCCTCTGTGCTGAGTAGTGGATGGAAAAGCAGGCTACTTTTCACTTCCTGTTTTGTTTTTTTAGCTTCAAGGACGTTAGTCCCTAATATGCAGTGTTTACTTGCTGTATTAGCTGAGACCCTTTTGAACTGCAATGCACATCACAAAAATAGCTCATACTGGCTTACAGAAACAAGATAGACCATTTTGAATATCTCACCTGGGAAGTTCACATGTGCTGATATGATCATGGCTGGAAGTTGGGGTTTGAATGGTTTCATTAGTTTTTGCTCTTTTCCTCCATCTGACTTTATTCTCAGCTCTGGTAGCGTAGTGGTTACGAATCGTGTTGTGAACCGCAAGGTCAGCAGTTCGAAACTGCCAGCTGTTCCGCGGCAGAAAGATGAAACTTTCTGCTCCCATAAAGATTTACAGCCTCGGAAACCCTGAGCAGGGTCACTATGAGTTGGAACCAACTCCACGGCACATAACAACAACAACAAGTCCATAAGGGAGCAAGGCAATTTTAGCTTCTTCCTGGATTGGTCATGTCCTGCCAGTTACAAGATCCTGCAACAGTTTTGTAGATTTCTATAAGATTGTCCCACTTTTACCTCAAAACCAAATTGTTTAAGAAGACTAGTCATGAGCTTCTTGTTCACACCCGTTCCTGTCTCGCATGAGTCTTAACGCCGCCCTCCCAGTCCTCAGGATCCCATTTTGTCCTTTCCGGTGGTCCTGCACCATCCAAATCTGTGAAATCCTGTCATTAGTTTTCTATTTGAGATGGCCGCTTTTACTGTATCCAAATCCTGCTACCAGATTTATCTCCTAAAACACATCTTTTATCATGTCAGTCCCTTTTTCAAAAACTTTCTCTTCTTTGTTGTGACAATAATGTTCCTGTTGTATAGAACGAAACCCAGAATCATAGGATTTTAGAGCCAGAAGGGATTGTAGGCATCCTAGCACTTAATGGTCTTTATAATCTCAGACCAGCCTTCTCTTGTACAACTCATTAGGTCCCGACCAGTCTGGTTTTCTGCCTGCTAAGCATGTCATGTTTGTTCATTTGCTAGAATGCCTTCTTCCTAAACACAACCATGAGCTTGCTTTTAGTTATTTTAGAGTGCCAGTTTAGCTGATTTCATTTTTCATTGACTGATTCCTTCAGCAAGTATTTAGGAAGTGTTTAAAATATGACAGGCACTGATCTGTTCATAGGGAATATGGTAGCGAATAAAACAGAAGTCCTTGCTCTCAGGAAGCTTACCTTCTCATTGGGGGAAATTAGACAATAAATAGAAATCAGCTGGTCATAAGGGCTGTTGCAGGGGGAATGAAGCAAAAAGACTTTGAGGTGCTGACATGTCAGAAACAGCAAGGAAACTAACTTGGCTTCTTCTAAATAGTATTTCACTTACTGATCGTATCGTTCATTTAGACATTTTAGATTGCTAGATAATACTTTGTTTTGATGTCTCGTGTATACGTTTTACATTCCCGATTATATTAAGCTCTGTGAAGGCAGAGACTGTTTTGTTACTTTTAAGTTTCTTACATGCAATATGTGTACTACCCTTGTTTCCATGGTCGTGACTAACTGTTTGGACCCAGTTCTACGCCCTGAAACACGTTCTTGTTGGTATTGTTAAGTGCCATCAAGTCAGTCCATTCTACATCAGCACTTTGTTTCAAGTTTCATTTGTGAGCTCTGTGTATTCTAACATGGGGAGTGTACGTATAGTGTGTAGTCTTTGGTGCACCTTTTAAAAGATTGTCTATTTATGAGGCAAATACCAAAAAAGAAAGTACTGAAAAATCTGTCTTAAAAGGAGACCCTGTAGGGCCATGATGTCAACTAAGGGGATAGGCTGGCTGTTCTAAATGGGAGATTGTATAGGGTGGAGTCTGACCAGCCAGAGCTCTGTGGTTTTGTGGTTTCACTTGGACTTGAATAATGCTGTGCTGTGGCAAACATGCTGATATGGGGAGAGTCGGTTAGGAACAGGATATCCTGATCGTTGGTCCAGGGAGAGCTGTGAGCTGCTGGATTTCTTAATTTGTTAAATGAGGAAAGGAAAGCAAAAATTTGCATTGCATCTCTTTTGGCGATGCTGTGATGAGAAATGGAGTCCTGGTACCCTCTGCTTCCTATAGTTTGCCAAAGTCCTGCCTTTAGTGGTCTGTCTTCAGTGACACCTGTCCAGGCCTACCATATTTTTCACATATACTATGTCCTTGCACATAGCATGCTTAGGAAACAAATGTGTGAGGGGTTGTGCTGGTTGCAAAAGCCAGATAACATGCACATTTGATTGTATAAAAATATGGTGATTCTCCTCTGACCTTAACTCATATAGCTAGCAGTATCTGAATTGGATGGTTTCGTTTAAATTTTTGCAGTGCTTTGTATTTTTCGTGTGATTGCTGTGTGTCTTAGAACCCACTGAATTATTTTAAGACAGAAACTATACTCTAAAAATCCACAATTCCTGCACCCTGTGAAGTCTCAATCAGTAGTTAGCTGACTTTCAGAAAACCTCCAGAGTCTCAGGCCACAGAAGTTCTCTGGAACTGCAGTCACTAAATGATAATTCAGTTCCCAAAACAGCCTCAAAATTTTATAGTCAGGTGAATTCCAGGGGATTGGAGCTGAACAGGTTTTTGGGGGAGTCCTGGTGTGGTACTGTGGGTTAATGCGCCAAACTGCAAAGTTGTTTGAATTGCAAGTTCAATGATTCCAACTCACCACTGTGAGGTGAAGTGGCAGTTGGAAACTCTATACAGGGTCGCTGTGGGTCGGAATCAACTCAGTGACACTTCACAACAACAGGGTTCTTGGAGTTTTTCCTACTGGTTGATCCAATTCCGTTTTTTAAAATGAAGCTTAATCACATTAATTTTTCTAATATGAACATTGCTATTATTGTTCATACTTCCCTGATAGACATTCATCTTTCTAAGAAGCATCCCTGAGAATTTTACTCCAATAATGGTTTTTTTTTCCCTTTGGGAGATTCTAATTCTCTTAAGGGTTTTATGGGAATAGCCATGTATTGAACAGGCCTTTTATTGATCAAAATGTTTGAATTAAAATGGCTTATTAGATAAAATAACGTTCTTTTCAATACTGACATTTGTGTAAGTAAATCCAAGTTTAGCATATAGCCAGTTATCCTAGTTGAGCATCACCGCCCCACACAATTTGATAGGGCCACCTTTTCAAATGCAGAAACATGCCTTTCCAGCCCATTTGGTACCTAGTCGCTATTGATCTCTGTTGTTGTTAAGTGCTATTCAGTCAGTTCTGATTCAGAGCGATCCTGTGTAAGGTTTCTGAGGTGAAGTGGCTGGCGGTCTCAAACCTAGGACATTGTGGTTCGCAGTCCAGTGCTTATCGCATGGAGCCACTGCGCTCCCTGTTGGTTTGTAAGCCACTCAACTCAGGTTTCAGAGTATTTGACTTTTACTTTTATTTCCTAAAGCAGTAAGCCTCTGTGCTTTCTCTCCTCCCATTCTGTTGCTCTAGTGCCAGCTGCAGTCTCTTGGATCCTGCCAGTGCAGAGATGTTTGCCAGTAGCATGTACTTGTTGCTTTCCGGCACCCCACACACATAGAGGCTTTGTCTGGAATGCTAGTGATTTTAGCTAGAGCCAGGAATTTTCTGCAGCTGAGTTGGGGGAGGAATTGTGCCTACTTCCCTCTATTGAGAAGTGTAGGGGTTATGGAGAGGGAGGGTGGATGGGTGATTTCCCGGAATTTTAAGTATTCTTCACAATGAATCCTTTGATTTCTTTTTCAGGAACAGGGCGGATACCTGACCAGCTCGTGATCCTAGACATGAAGCATGGAGTGGAGGCAAAGAACTACGAGGAGGTATGTATGTCCTACTGTCCCAGCCAGAGGAGGCAGCTGTGAGCTGTGTGGGGAGTTCTGTGCCCTCATCAGGCCAGCAAACAGACCAGGCTCTGCCCAGAAGACTTTGCTTTTCTCAGCAGTCACGTGAAAAACAAAAAGTCACGTGAAAAACAAAAAGCTGTATTAACAGTTTGAACAATAATTGTGACAGTTGGTTCAGTCCGCCAAAGGACTGCACCAACTATCTGATAGAAATGTTGCTGTAAATAAACATTCCGGCATATGCCATTAGCTTCAGTGAGGCAGAAGCTATATACCAGTGACAGTTTTAAAGCCTGGAATTCATTTACTTAGGGGCTTCAAAAAGTTATGGGAAAATTCCATTCTCTTTCAATTCCATTTTCCATGAACTTTTTGAAGCCCCCTTTATGTGTTAATGTCCAGTGTTTAGAAATGTGGTGTTGGTTTTCCATTCCTATGACTTTTTCTTTTTTTTCAGGCTGTCTACTTAGTGTGGTTTAGATTTGAACAACTGTGCTCTCTTAGAGAAATGCAATAGTCAGAGGTCCTTACTATTTAGTTAGATAAATGTTGTTGTTGTTGTTAAGTGCCGTCGAGTCGGTTCCGACCCATAGCGACCCTGTACAGGGTTTCCAAGGCTGTAAATCTTTACGGGAGCAGAAAGTCTCATCTTTCTCCCGCGGAGTGGCTGGTAGTTTCGAGCTGCTGGCCTTAAGGTTTACAGCCCGATTCATAACCACTACGCTACCAGAGCTCCTTAGTTAGATAAATAGTCAGAGCTAAAGAATTTTAAACTCTTAAGGAAGATAGCAGAATGGAAAAAAAGGCTGTAAGGCTGGATGGTGATAACAAGTTAAATTTGATGTCAACAGGAAGAAATGTAGAATAGTAAAAACTGACTGATACATTTGTATGGCGGGGAGAGGTGGAGGTGTGCATGGAATAAGGAGAGTTATGAGAGACTTTGGGAACAACACAGAAATAGTTCATCAAATGAAGAGCAACTTTGAAAACCCTAAAGAACTGGTTTAGCTGGGAGGCTTCATCTTCACAGAAAGATAAGAGTGTTTTTACTCAGCCGAACAGCACCTTAGGGCCTGAGGAAACATTAGGATACAGGAAATGTGCATGGTTTTTGAAGAAGGAACAGAAAAGGAGGAAAGTGGGTGGTTTTAGAGAGTTTTCTAGGAGTAGTGATGGAACAGGAGCAGAAGTTCTGTCTTTATTCAGGACTCTGGAAGGGAAATATTCTACAGTGAAGAAAATTGGAAATGAGTGGCAGATTCTGCAGTGGGACTAGTAGTACAACAATCACAGTTCTGAGGTTTTCCCCTCCCCTTCCTTTCTGATGCTGAAGTTGTCAGTTGGATGAAAAGTGGATTGTATGTAAGTGACACAGTAGTGAATGGAAGACTATTCCTGGGAGCGACTTTGGATTGCTTGTTTCTGTATCCAGTCTAGCTTTCAAAGAAATAAAATTTGAGTCTCTGTATTGGATGGATTTAAGAGGAAATTGAAAAATATTTTGAAACTGTCATGATTCAGAATAATCCTGATTCTATCTAAATGAGAATTAATGTGTGTTCAAGTGCTATCATAAGGTGTGAAAAGAGTAGGGGAAATGTGGTTGTTATGAGGTGGGAGAATAGGTACATTTATTTTCTGCTTGGGGTTACTGCTGCTACTGCCCTACTCTAAACAAGCAGTCTTTGAATCCCTACTATGTGGATTTCACCTGTTGTCATTTTTTTCTCCAACTTACAGTGTTATTGTGGACTTCCATAGAGAATGATATGAACGTCACTGTCATATAGCATTTTAGAACCCCTATACATCCTGGAGGAGTCCTGGTGTGGCGCTGTGGGTTAATACGCCAGACTGCAAAGCTGTTTGAACTGCAAGGTCTCGGTGGTTCAAGCTCACCAGCTGCTCCTTGGAAACCCTATACAGGGTCACTGTGGGTTGGAATTGACTCGATGGCACTTACTAACAACAATACCTCCTGTAAGAAGTTGTGGCACAGTGGTAAAAGCTCTTGGCTGCTAACCAAAAGATCAACTGTTTGAAGCCATCAGCTTGTTGTTGTAGTTAGGTGCCATCGAGTCGGTACCGACCCATAGCGACCTTATGCACAGCAGAACGAAACACTGCCCGATCCAACCTCACTATTGTTGCTACGCTTGAGTCCATCGATGCTCCCACTTGGCCAATCCATCTAGTTAGGGGTCTTCCTCTTTTTCTCTGACCCTCCACCTTAGCAAACATGATATCCTTCTCCAGCGACTGGTCCCTCCTGACAATATGTCCAAAGTATGAGAGACGAAGTTTAGCCATCTTGGCCTCCAAGGAGCACTCTGGCTGCATTTTCAGTATTCTTCTCCAACACCATCACTCAAAGCCATCAGCTGCTCCATAGGAAAAGCTGTGGCCGTCTGCTTCTGTAAAGATGACAGCTGCGGAAACCCTAGGGAACAGTTCTGCTCTGTCTGTAGGGGTTACTATGACTTGGAATCAACTTGATGGCAGTGGGTTGGGTTTGGTTACCTCCAGGAATGGAATTGCCATAATCCTTGGGCTGTTGACATTGAGAGGGGGGCTTTGTCTTTCCTGAATTTCTATTTAACCCAAGAAGGGAATCCCTAGCAGAAAGGAAACCACATCATTTCCTTTGCCTGCTTCCTGCTTCCGATGTCTAGCACGTCCTCAACCTGTCTTTACGTGCATAGTTACAACACAGCTCTAAGATTCTGCTTCTTAACCAAGAAACTCCTACCGACTACTTTCTTTAAAGGCCCTCCCATTACCTCCCATACAGCAGACCAGGTTGAAACATAAGAGTAGTGAGTATTACACAGACCAAAGACCAAACCTTTTCTTAGTCTATGTCTGGGTACCCTTGAATCTTGCTTAGAAGTAGCTCTGAGCTAGTGTCTACTGAGAACATGGGTACTAGAAGCTTTTGTTCCTATTAAATTACTGGAGAGCACCGAGCACATCAGAGTTCTTGAGGCTTTCAGTTTTAGGCCCTTGCTGTAATGGAGACCCTTTTTCTCTACGGGATCTGGGCCCTTTGGCATCAGTATTATGAAGGAGGAAGGTGGTGGTACGTTTCTTTAATTTTCTTCATAGCCAGCATATCATTCCTTCACATTTATGGCCTTTGTAGTTCTCAAATCACATGTGATTCTGTAAAATTCAATAGTAATCTATTTTAATGGCTGGGCAGAGTACCACACTACCTACCTAAATTGTTATGAAGGATCTAATTAGTTCATGTAAACACAATACATAAGATGATAGCATTTGGAAGGAAGACTGCTTAGTATTTGTAATTGTAGCTTGAGTTCTCTAAAGAGAAAGAATGCTTATGTCTTCAGCAATAAACCACTTGTTTTTGTTTTTAATGCTTTCCTTTTATTTTTAAAATTTTTTAACTTTTTGTTGTGAGTTGGGTGAAGGTTTACGGAGCAAGTCATCAGTTTTACATTCAACAAATCGTACTTTATGTCTTTAAAACCCTGTGTTATTTTTTGAGTCCCTTTGACTAGCTTTTGACTGTCAAAGGTGGCAGCTTCTTTTGTAGATTTCTATATGTTAATTGGAACTCATTTTAGTTTCTGGTCTGTGAACTAAAGTAGTTGTTTTCAGGGACTTACTATCTCAGCCATGCACTTGTGAGAATAACAATTACTGTCTCACAAAAAAATAGTTATTTCTGACACTCTTCAACTCTTGGTCTGTGCAGGTACCTTCTTGCTGTGAATGTAAGCATTTTCAGCACCTATGAGTCTGTCATTTGCTCTCTACTAAACCCCTGGTGCTGTAGGATCAACACTGAACTGTGAACCGCATTGTTGTTGGTTCAAATCCACCAGCTGCTCTTGGAAACCCTATGCAGAGTCACTGTGAACCAGCTGGATGGCACTTAACAACAGCAACAGCAAACCCAACCAAACTCAGTGCATGGAGTTGATTCTGACTCATAGCAGCCTATAGGAAGGATAGGGCTTCCAAGGATGTCAATTGTCACAGGAGCTGACTGCTAGGCATGCCTGTTATTGTGCTACCAACTAGTTCCGACCCTGTATAAGGTCTCCAAGGAGTGACAGGTGGATTTGAACCATCACCTTTGTGGTTAGCAGTTCGGTGTTTATCCTACAACACCACCCCAGGACCTCAGTGGATCCGAACAACTAGTGGGTTGGAATCCCCAACCTTTCATTGAGCAGCTGCACAGGGCTTCCTTGTGCTCTCTACATATACACCAAAGTCTGTCTGCGCTGGTTCGAGCACAGCCTAACACTCTCCAGAAGTTTTATTTCTCTTGACTAGCTGCAGGAGGAACTCTGCTTCCATGTACTGGATCCAGGTCCTTTCTTGACATGGCGTAAGGTGAATGAACTAACCCGGACAAGGCACTTGGCATAATTGGTCACTAGCTCCCTTCTCTTACCCTTCCTGGAAACTGTCAGATAGTCATAACAGCATAAATAGGATCATGCTAAATGTCCTCTAAGCCCCAGGATTGGCAGCATTATCTGCACTCATTTGGACACACTGTTGACCTTTTGAGCTTCTGTGCATAGACCTGTGATTTTTCTTACCCTGCCCCCAGGCACATGGTGATTTGTCCTTGGGTGTAGGTCTATCTTTATGTTAATTGTGGTAGACTAGATGGTCTTGTCCTTTATTGCTGGGTTTCTGGGTTCATGGGAAGTGTGGTGGCAGAGTGGCGGAAACAAGATTAATTGGACATTTGGCTTACCACATGAAACTGTTCTCCTTGCTCTTTCTGCTCCGCCAAGGATAGATTCTCCGGCTGGATTTACACATGTATTTTAAGATGTTTGTTTTCCAGAAAAGTGAACCCCTTTCCTGGTAAAGTTACATGTAACTCTGAACTCTTTAGATGCAGATGACCAGAGGAGTGGAAAACTTGGATTTGTTTGAGAAGAGTTTAATTTTATTGATATTTTGGAGGTGTTGTTATGGGTAGGTTTGCTAACTTTTCGTTTTTCCCTGTGGGGCCCACCACTGTAGACGAGAGTGGAAGACACTGTGGTAGAGGGTCTGGTGAAAATAAATGCCAAGTGCTCCGAACCAACAGGAAGTGCTTGCTTCTGGACCAGTAGCACTCATTAGCCTTTGTGAGAACTTGCTTCTTTTGAAGAAAGTGTAGAATGGACCTAACTAGTTAGTTATATGTGTTTACTGTGAATTAGGTATGTGGGACTATGTAAAATGTAAATTGTTTTTCATTTCTTTTAAATGCAGAAGTGAAACTAGCTGTGGGAGAAAGGATATAAATCAAAATCATTAGAGAGTACGACAAGATTCGAATGCGTTTGAATGGTGTGACACAGTCTAAGTGTTGTAGGGCTTTAAGGAACAGGGAGATCCGTGTGTCCAGCACAGCTCAAGCCTGAAAGACAGGTCAGCTGTGGGTACACTAAGACTCGATGTTTCTGGAAGTCAGGGATTCTGTTTGTTTTGATGCTTTGGTGATCAAGAGACCACAGTGCTTTTTTATGCTACTAAAAGGGCCAACTAGTAGTCCTGGTGTGGCCCTGTGCATTAATGCACTGGCCTGCAAAGTCAGTGGTTCAAGCTTACCAGCTGCTCCTTAGATACCCTATACAGGGTCGCTATGGGTCAGAACCTACTCGACAGCACTTAACAGCAACAACAAAAGGGCCAGTTAACTGTGGAATCTTCAGGTTCCTCGTTTGTAAAAATGAGCTTATTATAAAATAAGGTCCCTTGTAACTCTTATCACTCCTTGATTAAGACCCAAATACAACCTACCAGGGGAGTGCTGCTCCCTAGTGGAGAACTGAGGTACATGTTGTAAGCTTCCTTTGAACTAGTTGGTAAAACGAACCTCGTAGAGGAGAGAAAGAAGTGAAATAGCTGGTTATATTTATCCTTTTATTTAAAAACACATAAAGGGGCAGGACAGCAGTCAGTAGGGATTTTTTTTTTTTTTCTGGTTCCATCCCCAGTAGAGATTTTTATATTGAGGTTTTCTTATTAGCTTTTTGTACTATGGTAACTAGTCTTGATTAGAGTCATTGAATGCTTTGTCCTAGGCAAGCAAAGCGGGTCTTCTTGAAAATGCTTATCTTATTAATATGAAAACAAACCAACCGTAAGACACTGTATACTGTGATACCATGGATAAGTCTATTTTTCAGGTTTTTTTCTGTGTACATTTATGTACATTTGTAGTTAGATGCTGTCAAGTCATTTTCCAATCATAGGGTTACAAAGGGAGCAAAACATCGCTCAGTCCTGCACCATCTTCATGTCATGTCTGTGTTTGAGCTCACTGTTGGGGCCACAGTGTCAGTCCTTCTCATTGAAGAGCTGGAAAGATATGCACCAAGTTCCCAACCCAGATTATTCCTCTGAGAAAGACATGTGAGGGTAGAGCTAAAAGCCTGAGAAATTATGAAAGTAGACTTTTTGTTATTTTCTTTACTTCTGAATAGTTTAAATTTTTACCAGGAGAACATATTGCTTGGTCATATGTTGCTGGTACAACTAAAAATTTATAATAAAACACCAGGCAGAAAAGGGACTAGGAACAGGTTTGTTATTGTTGAGAGCCATCGAGTCAGTTTTGACTCATAGCCACACTGGATAGGGTTTCCAAGGAGAGACTGATGGGCACCACACTGGGAATCCTAGGAACAGGTTTTGTTGTTGTTGTTAAATACCATTGAGTCAGTTCCAACTCATAGTAACCGTAGTCAGTTTCCGAGGAGTAGATGGTATGTTTGAACTGTCAATTTTGCACTTAGCAGTCCAGTGCTTATCCTACAGTGTGCCACAGTAGAATGCCAGAAACATGTTTGGGGGGCCATAATCTACAATGACCATCATCAGTATCAAATGTATCATCTTTTTTCAGGTTTTAGGTTTTTGTCATTTAATAAACAAAAAAGCACATTAAGTTTTCAAAGTAATTTTTTAAAATATCATTTTCAGCTGGCAGAGCCACAGCCAAGTTTCACTTCCAGTTCCTTTTGTAAGTTTCTATTTAGAGATCCTTAAATCACTTATGTCTAAGAAGCAGCATCATGCCATTGCCTTTATACTAGCTCATTCAGGAAATGTTAGAGGGAGACGAAAAGAACAGAAACAAAGATGCTAAAAGATCTAGGGTTCAATTTGAACACACCTTTACATTGAGGCACTTATATGTCTCTTGTATTGGTATCTTTTTCCTGAGGAATTTTTATATGTTCTATATGAAAGCAATCAATAGATAGATATTCTAAGTTATTAGCAAAATCTGGTATTTGGGCATTCATTTAGCAGAGTTAGCTCAATGCATCAACTATAGCTCAAATCTTTTTTTTTTTTTTTTAATGTTTTATTGTGAGTTATATGATAGTTTACATGAGAGAACTTTAGTTTTACATTCATTCCATCGTATATCATCTCATTGCCATGGTTCCAATTTCCTCCATGCATCATCAACCAACCAAAGGGTATATCCTAGAAAACCCACCCCTTACACTACCACACACACACACACACACACACACACACACACACCCAGTTTTCGGCCCATAGTCCCTTTCCCTTTCTGGATCCAAAGTCCCCAGCCCCTTCATCACTCCATGTCATTGTCTCTGTCTCTGTCTCAGCCATCTCTGTCTCTCTGGGTAGGGTCCCGCTCTCGGCTCTTCTCCGTTGATGGTCCCAGAGACCTCCGCTCCTATCCTGGAGAATTAATCACTCCCTTCCTTGTTACAAAACGTCTACCTTTGCATTTCCAACACTCACAATCCGTCCTGATAAGCATTATTCACTATAGTATCACGAGTTACCCATCTGTATTTCTTTTCATCCGTTCCGCGCAGACAGATTGAGTTGTACCCACTGGAGATTCTGCCTTCCTCCATGCTCCCTAGCACTGGGTTCCCTCTTGAAAGCTTGTAAGCCAGTCACTTCTTGCCTTTGTAGTCCCCCCCTCCCCATTTGAGTATCCAGTGTCCAAGTTGCCCATCTCCGTCCACTCTGTGTGTGGAGGGGGTAGGAATGTTTCTTGCAGTGTCCAAGTTGCCCATCTCCATCCACTCTGTGTGTGGAGGGGGTGGGAATGAGTCTTGCTGTAAGGATTTGTTCCTTCTTTTGAGTTGCTGCTCCATATGTATAGGTCAAGTTCATCGGATTGTATCAGCTCACTCTTTTTTTTTACCCTCTTCTTTCTTCTCCTGGATGAGCTCCGATCATCCAGTCATCCGGTCCAGGTCACGTGGGTATCATTTGCAAGTGTGGGCGCTCCTGTGCACATGCCCTCTCTTCCCGTTAGCCGGTTGCTCCACTCTCCTCTCGAGTCCTCCGTGGCCATGCCACTGACTCTGGGTCCAAGAGTTCCCAGGTCTCCTTACACTGCTTGCCAACCAGGTCCCCAACTGGGTCCACAGAAGTCCACTGAACATTGTAGGGCTTAGCTTGCCGCTTCATTGCTGCTTTTACGCCACTTCCCTCCATCGGTGATGTGTGTGGTCACCGATCAGAGCATGCAGTCTTAGTCTTGGAAGGGGGTTTGCGTTGAGAGGACCTGGCCACTTGCCTTGATGTTTCCTAGGGAAGCGATTTGTTTGTTCTTGTAGTAACAGTCCATCTGCCTCCATTTTTCCTGCAGGTCTTTCTTTCAAGAGGTATCTTTTATTCTTCTAGCCGCTCCAGGATGGTCTGCTCATCCTTTCAAGTGGAGATTTCTCATCTCTGGAGATCTGGATGTGGTTCCGGTTTCTACCTATAGTTTTATGTATTGCAAAGGCTCCGCAAGAAGCCTCGTTCACTGGGTACGCTGTAGCCCCATTTTAGGTATTTTAGTCATAGGCAGAAGACGGACTTACAAGCCTTCTAGTGTGATGTTTCTGACTATTCCTTTCTCTCCCTCTCCAGTGTCTACTCTGTGCTGCCTGGTCAGGGAAGCGCCGGAAGTTCTCCTATAGCTTAAATCTTATGCCCAGTTATTGTTAAGTGTCATTGAGTCGGTTCTGACTCATAGCATACCGGTATAGTGTTTCCAAGGAGCGGCTGGTGAGTTTGAACTACTGACCTTGCTATTCAAACCAACCTTGCAGTCCAGTGCTTATCCTACAGTGCCACACCAGGGCTCCTATAGCCAGTTAACTTTTGTGTATTCAGTCATTGTCAGTCACACTATTAACTAGAACAAACATTTTGCAAATCTGAAAAAACACGTCAAGTGAAAGAAAACTTACATGGCTCACTGCAAATCCATTACATTTTTGTGTACCAATAAATACAAACTTAATTTTTATATCCCCATGTTAATGGTAATTTCTAGTTTTCTTTTGCTGTAAGCAACTTTTGTATTCTTCATAATCAAAAGAAGACTATAGCTAGCAAAGAAAACAGAAATCACCCTTCAGCTGTTCCCATTCACCCCATGTAAACTGCCGTTGACAGTTAACAAAGGTGAAAACAGGGCTGTCCGTAGTGAATACTGGATAAATAGGGAGTGAAGAAGCAGATGCAGATGGAGTTACAGAATTCCCTATGTGGAGAAATCTTACAGAGATTTAAAAGCTGAAAAGCTCTGGTGGTGTGTCACCATTTTAAAAGTAAAGTGGGTCTTAGTCTAAGAAGTGAAACAAAAGAGCATAACTAGAATAAGGAAATCTGCCATCTTGTGCTGCGACCTCTAGTTCTTAGAGACACCTGGTGGTTTTACAGTGGTCTGGGTTGAGAAACGAGACTAGTCCGACACTCTTCTTCCCTCAGCATAAGTGGGGTAACTGGAGATTTCTTTTGATAACTGAGCTGTGTGTGTGTGTGTGTGTGTGTTTTTAAAGCAATTCAGTACAATTTTTTTTTAGTGCAGACCTAAGACTCATCTCAATGCTAGTGGTGCAAAACTTAAGTGCTTGGCTCCTAATTATAAAGTTGGCTGTTTGAAGCTACCCAGTGGCTCCAGAGGAGAAAGACCTAGCAATTTGCTCCCTTAATGATGGCGATCTAGAAAACCCTCTAGGGCTCTGTCACCTGGGAGTGCTAGGAGTTGAAATGGACTCAGCGGCACCTGGCAGCAGGACTCAGCTTGGCTCTGGGATCTATGATCTAGACCTTGAAACTGTTGTATTTAATGGAACAATCCAGAATTCTCCCATCTTGTGTGTTGAGTTACTGTCTTAATGTCATCATAATACCTGTTCACTCATTCCTTTGCACAGTTTTTTTCAGGGAATGGAACTCATAATTCCTTTCTTTTCCAGATTGCAAAGGTTGAGAAGCTCAAACCTTTAGAGGTGGAGCTGCGACGCCTAGAGGACCTGTCAGAGTCCATCGTGAATGATTTTGCCTACATGAAGAGACGGGAGGAGGAGATGCGTGATACCAATGGTGAGGGGGATGGCTCTTCTTTTCAGAATAAGTGAGCCACAAAGAAGACAGATCCCCAAACTCTATGTTCTGGTGTCCACCTTTTCTCAGTTTTGTCAAAGAGATCTGTGGAATGGGAGAATTGCTTATACTTCTGTTGTTGTTGCCAAAAGCAAATGAGCATTGCTAGGTTTTTAAGAGACTAGAAATCTCACCTGTGATGTGCAGTTGACCAATTAGTTTATAGCACATACATTTTATAATACGAATCTTTGTCATTTTTAACATTTTACATAAAAATAGCATTTTCTTTTTTTTATAATTAGCTGAAATTCTGGTGTTAGGTCTAGGAACAGATTGTAGTTAATGAATTGCCTTCTCTCCCCACTAGCCATTGTTTAACCAGCTGGGCCTCTCAGTTCATTACATTTACAGTGCTTTTGGGTTTTTTTTTTAGAGTCCACGAACACTCGAGTCCTGTATTTCAGCATCTTTTCAATGTTCTGTCTCATTGGACTAGCCACCTGGCAGGTGTTCTACCTGCGTCGCTTCTTCAAAGCCAAGAAGTTGATTGAGTAATGAGGCACAGTCCCCTCCCACCTTGGATCTCACTCAGCAGAACATCGCTGGAATGTGCCTGACTCGAGGCACCCTCCCAAAAGCACCATCAAGGCACGTTGGAGCTTTTCTTGCCAGAACTGATCTCGGGTGGGGAGACATGGGGTACCACCTAGACCCAACAAGCCAATGAGGGACTTCTTTTTCTCTTGGTAGGATTTGGACTGGTTTTGTAACAATAGGTCTATTATTAGGGTCACCTATGAAAAAAACTAGGGGTTACCTAGATAATGCCAAAGCCAGCATTTGTACTGGGTTTCCTCATGTGATCTGTTTGAACCATGTTTTCCTTCCTTCTCCCCCTTGTCTACGAGCTTGGGCTTCCACTCTTAATTCCTTTACCCAGATCTGTGTGACCATGTTGAACTTGTTTCATGCTGATTGTCCCTTTTGGGTTTCCCCTTGAAAACACTCTTAACTTTCTCTGCCCTTTAGTGGAAACGTCTAGGTAGCTCCTGGTGATATCCTTTTCATAACTCTTTACGTCTCTCAAAAAGGTGAAGGATGTAACTAACACCTCATACAAGTGAGCTTGGAACTGTAGATAACTCTTAAAGAAAATTTCAATTTGTTAAGAGAATTAAAATATTTGTGCTCAACTGTTTGAATTTTTTTTCTTTTTGTGCACGTGTATTTATAGTTCTATGCAATTTTACCATGTGTGTGGACTGGTGTGGTCACCACAAGATAGAGACCAGCTCCATCACAGGGAGACCCCTCATGCTCTCATTTTTATACCACGGTCAACTTCCTCCCCTATGCCCAAAGTCTGACAACTACTAAAGTAGCCTCCATCGCTCTAATTTTGTGATTTCAAGAATGGTATATAAATGGAATCCTATAGTATGTAGCCTTTTGAGGTTTTCTTTTTTCATTCAGCCTAATTCTCTTGAACTCAGCTAAAATGTTGCATTTATCAACAGTTTGTTCCTTTTTATTGCTGTGAAGTACTCTATAGTGTGGGTGTACCACAGTTTGTTTAACCACTGAAGAACATTTGGGTTGTCTTTCATTTGGGGCCATTATGAATAAAGCTGCTGTGAACAATCATGTACAAGATGTTATGTGAGCGTAAAATTATTTTCCTGAGATAAATGCCTAAAGAGAGCAATTTCTGGGTGTTGTGGTAAGTACATGTTTTTTTCCCGAAGTGGCTGTACCATTTTACCATCCCACTAGCAATGTATTAGTGATCTGGTGTCAATACCAGCATTTGGTATTACTTTTTCAATTGTAGCCATTCTGTTCCTTTAAGTGTATGTAGTATCTCATCGTTGTCATTTGCGTTTCCTTAGTGCTTATTTATACCATCTGTAGTTCCTCCTCAGTGTCTGTTCATATCTTTTGCTAGTTTTCTAATTGGGTTGTCTGCTCTTTTTATTTTGAGTTTTAAGGATTCCTTATGTATCTCAGATACAGGTTCTTTCTTGAATGTGGCAGTTTGAATTTTTAACACAATTTCTGCCAAGGGGAAGATTAAAACTTACCAGGTCTTCATGCATGGCCAGCCACTGACTTCATTACTAAAGCTCTATCTAGAGACTTTAGACTAGAGATTCTATGAAATAATCACTGTGGAACTATCAGGTGACTAAAGGGCAATATTAATGTTAATTAAATGAATGGATACAAATGACCAAATTCATAATTATGAAAAATACCATAATCACTTAGAGGTTTTCCCACTTCTAGGAATGTGGATAACTGTTTTTCTGTAATCTCTGTTTAAAACTCCACTGACTGTTACAGGGCTTGCCTCATTGCTATGGCAATAATTACAGGATTTATAGGTTCATGGCCTTTAAAGCTTGCAGTTTAGAAGCAGCATATTAGAATTGACAGAGAAGTCAGTAGTTGTGCCTTGGATAAAGTTCAAAGGTAGAAGAGGGAGTGAGTTATGTTAAATCTCAGGTTGTTTTGTTAATGTTCCGGATAGTGTGGTGATTAATGGTTCTTTCTAACTTGTACAACATTGCCATCTGCTGTTAGGAATTGAAAGGGACTGCTTCTGAGAACCTGGCAGTAGACTCCTTGCCTTGGGGCAGAGGTGGAGAACATCCGACCCTGTGATATCATTTGGTCTGTCTCTGCTAAGGCAACTGCAGTTCCAGCCATCACGTTGTTGTTAAGTGCTACCAAGTTGGTTCTAACTTCTAGAGAGCCTGTATAGGGTTTCCAAGGAGCCGCTGTTGAGTTTGAACTGCCAACCTTGTGTTTCAAACCGACCTTACAGTCCAGTGCTTTTCTCCCACAGCATTGTTGTTAAGTACTGTTGAGTCAGTTCTGACCCATAGCAACCTTGTATAGGGTTTCCGAGGAGCAGCTGATGAGCTTGAATCACTGACCTTGCAATTCAAATGGTTTTGCAATCCAGCGCATTAACCCATAGCGCCACACCAGGACTCCACGCACAGCATAGAGGTGAGTTAATTAAATGTTTTACCAAATGTGTTGTTGTTAGGTGCCATCGAGTCAGTTCTTAACCACAGTGACCCTGTATAGGGTTTCTCAGGAGCTGCTGGTGAGTTTGACCCCAACTGTGTGATTCAAACAGACCTGTGGTTGAGTGTTTATCCTACAGTGCCACGCCAGGACTCCTGACCAAATATAGCAGGATAATTTTTAAGTTTATAATTTTGTATGGCCCTTGAATGATATTATAAATACCCAATGGCCCTTGGAGGAAAGAAGGTTCCCCACCCCTGCCTTAGGGCCACTGTTACTGAGAAGGTCTAGCTGTAGTGTTTCATATACTGAATGACAGAGGATACATCCAAGCAGGAAAAAAGCATAAACACATTTGTGGGTTATCATCTATCCTTAACATCAAAAGCTGAAATTCTATTCTGTACCATTAGATACTCTTTCCTATTTCTGACTGGTGCCTTTCCCCTTTTTATGAGCAACAAAGTTTACTTAGTTGGTTAAGGTCTGTCCTGACAAAAAGTCAAAGAAAATAGGAAAGGAGAGAATTTTATCTTGATGTTTTTCTTCCCAAATGTGACTCTAAACTTGAGCTGCAGGACACTGAGATTCTTTTATGTACTTGCCTGTGTTGTTAAGTGTCATCAAGTTGATACCAACTCATAGTGACCCTGTATTGGGTTTCCAAGGAGCAACTGGTAGGTTTGAGCCAGTGATCTACAGTTAGCAGTTTACTGCTTATGCTACAGCACCATACCAGACTCCTCATGCCAAAATACCAACTCCAGCATTTCTGTTTTGGGTTTAAAGTTAATTAATCTAATTAGCATTATTTTATCTGAAAAATAAAATGACTTCCCTTTGATAAAAGGCTAGTGCAAGAGCAAAGCCACTGTAACAATGTGGGGATGTTATTTGTTTTCCTCCACTTTTGAGCATACCGTTCAATATGGCCTGTATAATAAAAATGAGAATGATGCATTTTAAGGAAGGTTTATTAGGTCAGTCATTATCAGAAACCTTTGTCATAAGCCGTTTTTTCATTTGTTTAATGGGAAAGCAGCATGTGGGATTTATACAGATTAATTTGTTAGGTAGGGGTTTTTGTGTAAATTTTTACAAATAAAGGCTAGCAGAAACCGTTTTAGGTTTGTGCTTTTGTTCCTGTTGAATACCTCTTTGTCTGGGTTGGCAGTATTTCCTCCATATTTCTTAGTTCTAAAGTATGGTCAGTTATTCATGATGAATTCAAGAAAACAAAGATTATCTTTCATTTATTTCAGGTGGATAGTAAAAGTTCAGTGCTCAGATCAAATGGGGTTCTCTAAGCCAGGCTTCTCTGCAGCTTCCTAAAATATGCCTCTCAATTTAGATCCCAGGGAGACTTGCTTTTTTGGCTCATCACATCTATGCAAAAGTGCCCCCCCAATAGGTAAAGGCCATTCTCTTCTTTACTATTCATTGCAGTTGGACTGTTTTCAAAAGCTGCTTTCTAAGATTCAACCTGAAATACTTTGTAGACTCTTACTCAACCTTTACCTCCAACCCACCCCACAAAAGCAAGGAATAAAGTATATTAGCAAATCCATAGCCTATAAAGTACTAATTCCCAGTATTTGAGTATAAAATTTATTCAGTCTGCCATGCTGTTAAATGTCATTGAGTCAACTCTGACTCATAGCGACCCTGTATAGTGTTTACGAGCAGCTAGTGGATTTGAACTGCTGACCCTGTGGTTCACAGTCCAGTGTTAATCCTACAGCGTCATACCAGGAGTCCATAGTGGTATCCCATGTAATGTGAACCGCATGTATCATTTTAAAGTACCACACTTTAAAAAGTAAAAAAAAACGTAAAAGTAGTTCCAATAATACATTCAGTATCTTTTTTCATATAAAGTCTTTGAAATCGGGTGTATATGTCACAGTTGCCCATCCAGGACCATTGAGTGGCCCATAGTGATCCTGTAGGACAGAGTGGTGGTGTGCTGTGGAGTTGGTTCCAACTCAATGATGACACTACGTAGGGTTTCTGAGGCTGTCAGTCTTTATGGGAGCAGAAAACCTCATCTTTCTCCCAAGGAACAGCTGGTAGTTTCCAACTGTTGACCTTGAGGTTAGCAGCCCGACTTGTAACCACTACGCTACCAGAGCTTCTTCAGGAACCAAGTACAAGGAGAAAATTCTTTGGGAAAATTTTATACGATAGAGTTGTTGTTGTGTGCCATGGAGTCGTTTCTGACTCATAGCCACCCTGTACAGGGTTTCCGAGGCTGTAAATCTTTACGGGAGCAGAAAGCCTCATATTTCTCCCATGCAACAGCTGGTAGTTTCGAACTGCTGAACCTGAGGTTACAGATTCGTAACCACTACGCTACCAGAGCTCCTTATAGTAGAACTCATAAAAGTTTCTGAGGCTGTAAATCTTCACAGAAGTATACAAACTGTCATATTTCTCCTGAGGAGCAGCTGGTGGGTTTGAACCCCTACCTTTGAGTTAACAGCTTAATGCGTAACTCACTGTGCCACCATGGCTCCTTGTCAACTGTGCTGTAGCCACATGTGGCTATTGGCTATCATATTGGACAGTGGAGTTAGACACTCTTCCCACTACTTTTGGAGAAACGTTCATCTTTACAAGTACCTGTGGCCCCTGAGGATCTACTGCTAACAAAGTAGGCATGTCTGCTGTCCCACAGCTGCAGTACGAGGCATCACTTTCCCATGGCCTTTTTAGACATGCTCTTATAACACCCACCAAAGCATTGGATGGGACTGTGCTGGAACTTTACTACCACCAAGAAAAGGCGCTGGTAGCACAGAGCATCCTTTGGACCCAGGATCATTCCAGCATTGTGAAACTCCTAGACGTAGGAGAATGAGAGATGGTGGAGATGAAGAGAAATTGCAGGAGAACGGTGCAGGATGGTACAGTGGACTTCCTGGTTCATGAAACAAGAAGGCTGAGTGCCTTGGGCAGGAGGTTTGCTGATGAAATGGGCTGCCTCTAGGCAGTTTTTGTTAGAGCTAGGCTTGCTCAAACCCACAGAGTAAGAGGACTGAGCAGAGTGGGGTTCCACTGGGCACTTAACCAGTGGAGCTAAAGTGCTTTAGAACACCCAAGCTGGGCATAGGCTAGCTGGCCCAAGAAGCCCCAGGAGGTCAGGAAGAGAGGCCTACCTGTGGGCATGACATTTAGGAGTCTGCATCCTGAGTTTGTTAATCCTGAATTCTGAATTACTTACCTAATCAAACTCATAATTATGAGTAATGTCTGTAAATTCTATGTGGCAGCAGATTATCAAACCCAGCAGAGAAATAGTGCCGTGGAAGACAGTTGGTGTCAGAAATGGTAAAAAGGCTGGAGAGGAGGTATGTTTCAACTCCACTTCTAGTAATCAACCCTGGGCTGATGCTGCTGATGGTGATTCTACCCTCATGTGGTTAGAGGAAGTCAGATACATCTACCACATCATTATAGCAGCTAATGACTCACTTGCTAAAATATGACATGAATGTAGACCAAAGGCACTTTGACATCAGTTATGCCTTTAGAATAAAAGTTGAATCTTACAGTCCAGAAACAGAGGTCCCTAGGAACATCAAGGGAGAAGAGCACAAGCGGAATGCAGGACCTTATCCAGAGAAGCAGTGACACCAGAGATGGAGATAGAGATGGGGACATGGAGAGAGGGGGAGCAGCTGAGGACTCTAGATTCATGGGAAAAGAGGGACTGAGAGCTGGCAGCCAGGAGGCAGACTTGCAGAATGTGCCCTTTGGTGATGTAAATTATATATATGCCTGTTAAAAAATAAAACAAAAAAACAGCTAAAATGAATAGAAATACTGTTAATTGATGGTACATCAGTTTCAATCAGTATTAATCATTGTAATGAAACAAAGTGTGTGACTTGTTGAATGTAAAGCTGATGATCTGCCCTGTAAACCTTTACTCAATTCACAATAAAAACATTTTAAAAAATAAAAGTTGAGTATTTCTGGACTTTCTGAATATTCAAAATACATAATTGTTCATTTCAGTGCTAACAGCTGAGCATTAGTGCCTCTGGCCTACATATCCTAAAATACAACCAGACATTAATCTGTTAAACTTAAAATATATATGGATTATTTTTTTAGTGCCAATGAGTCGGTACCGACTCACAGCAACCCTATATAGGGTTTCTGAGGGGCAGCTGGTGGGTTTGAACTGCTGACTTTATGGTTCGCAGTCCAGTACTGATTCTACAGCGCCACACCATTATAGCTATCACAATTCACAATTTCAGGATAAATTATAGAAAACTAGTTCCTTGTTGTAAAGATGCCACAAAATTTTAATTTTTAGGCTTTAGCTGAAACCTGTTTAGCTCCTTGGAATGAAAACCATTACTCTGGATTTTGATGAATTTTTCCCATTCTTTCAACTAAAAAAATTACCCATGGATATTGAGTACCTGTTCTATTCAATGTGCTGACCTAAAAGTGAACTTTGTGGCATATACCCAGTGAGGTGCTATAGGATAAGCACCGGACTGCAAAGTTGTTTGAATCACAAAGTTGGAGGTTCAAACTCAACAGCTGCTCCTCAGAAACCCTAAACAGGGTCGCTATGAGTCAAAACTGACTCGACGGCACTTAACTACAATACCTGCCCTGAAAAGGTTTTCTTATTTGTTAGGTGCCGTCGAGCTGGTACCTAGTCATAGCAACACTCTGTACAACAGAATGAAACACTGCCCCGTCCTGTGCCAACCTCACAACAGTAGCTACACTTGAGCCCACTGCTGCTGCCACTGTGCAAATCCATCTCATTGGGGGTCCTCTTTCTCACTGACCCCCCACTTTACCAAGCATGAGTCCTTCTCCAGGGACTAGTCCCTCCTGATAACATGTCTGAAATATGAGACATGGTCATCTTGGCTTCCAAGCATTCTAGATGTACTTCCAGTACAGGTTGGTTGGTTCTTTTGATGTCCACGATACTTTTAACATTCTCCAACATCATAACTAAAATGCATCAATTCTCCTATGGTCTTCTTTATTCATTGTCCAGCTTTCGCGTGCATATGAGATTATTGAGAATACCATGGTTTGAGTCAAGCGCACCTTAGTCCTTAATTGACATCTTTGCTCTTGAGCACTTTAAACAAGTCTTGTGCAGCAGATTTGCGTAATGCAGTATGTCGTTTGATTTCTTGACTGCTGCTTCCATGAGTGTTGATGGCTGATCTGAGCAAAATGAAGTCTTTGATAACTTCAATCTTTTCTCCATTGATCTTAACGTTATTTATTGGTCCAGTGGTGAGGATGTTTGGTTTCTTTACGTTGAGGTACAACCCATACCAAAGGCTGTGTGGTCTTTGATCTTCATCAGTAAGTATTTTAAGTTCTCTTTGCTTTCAGCAAGCAAGGTTGTATCATCTACACATTGCAGGTTGTTAATGAATCTTCCTCCAACCCAGATGCCACATTTTTCTTCATATGATCTAGCTTCTTGAATTATTTGCTAAGCAAACAGAGTGAATGGGTATGGTGAAAGAATACAACCCTGGTGCCTATCTTTCCTAATTTTAAACCATTCAGTGTTCCCTTGTTCCGTTTGAACTGTCTGTTGGTCTATGTACAGGTTCTTCATGAGCACAATTTAAATGTTCCATAATAATCATTCTCCACAATGTTGTCCATAACTTGTCATGGTCCATACAATCAAAAACCTTTGTGTAGTCAATAAAGCACAGGTAAACATCTTTCTGGTATTCTTTGCTATTAGCCACGGTCCATCTGACGTCAGCAATGATATCCCTCATTCCACATCCTTGTCTGAATCCAGTAGTTCCCTGTTGTAGCTGTTTCTGAATTATCATGAGCAAAATTTTACTTGCATGTGCTATTAATGATACTGTCCAATGATTTCCACATTCCATTGGGTCACCTCTTTTTGGATCTCTTCCAATCAGTTGGTCTGGTCTTTCAAATTCCTTGGTGCCTCCAGTGCCTCATCAGTTTGTTGAAAAGATTTCAATTTATATTCTGTCAATTCCCAGAGCCTTGTTCTTTGCCAATGCCTTCAGTGCACCTTGGATTTCTTCCTTTTGTACCATTGGCTCTTGATCATATGCTGCCTCTTGAAAAGACTGATAATTGACTATTTCTTTTCTGTACAGTGACTGTGTGTATTCCTTCCATCTTCTTTTGATGCTTTCTGCATCATTCAATATTTTGCCCCTTGTTGTTAAGTGCCATTGGGTCAGTTCCAACTCATAGTAACCCTGTATAGGTTTTCCAAGGAGTGGCTGGTGAATTTGAACCACCAACCTTGCAGTTCAAACAGACCTTGTAGTTGCGTGCTTATCCTATCATCACATTCTGTGCTATCATCACACCAGGATTCCATTTTGCCTAAAGAATCCTTCAATTTTTCAAGTTGAGGCATGAATTTTTTTCTTCAGTTACCTCAGCTTGAGAAACACTGTGTTCTACTGTTTTGGTTTTCTAACTCTAGGTCTTTGTACATTTCATATTTTACTGTCCTTTCTAGCTGCCCTTTGAAAGTTTTTATTCAGCTCTTTTACCTGCACCTTTCTTCCATCTGCTTTAGCAGTAGTCTCTACGCTCCACACTAAAGAGCAAGTTTCAGAGTCTCTTCTGACATCCATTTTGGTCTTTTCCCTCTTTGTCTTCTTAATAACTTTTTACTTTCTTCCTATATGATGTTCTTGATGTCATCCCACAACTTTTCTGGTCTTTGCCCATTAGTGTCTAATTCATCAAATCTGTTCTTGAAATGATAGCTAAATTGAGGTTGGTTATGTTCAAGGTCATATTTTGGCTCTCATGGACTTTTTCATGTTCTTTAACTTCAGCCTGAACTTGCCCCTTGTTAAGTGCCCTTGTTGTTATGAGCAATTGATGGTCTGTTTCACAGTCTGCCCTGGCTTTGTTTTGGCTGAGAATATGGAGCTTTTCCACTGCCTCTTTCCACAGATGTAGTTAATTTTATTTCTGTGTATTCCATCTGGTAAGGACCATGTATATTGTCATCTTTTGTGGTATTTAAAAAGGTATTTGCAATGAAGTTGTCATTGGTCTTGCAAAGTTCTATCCTGCAGTCTCCAGCATCATTTCTATCACTATACCCATATTTTCCAACTGATCTTTGTTTCCAACATTTGCATTCCAATCACCAGGAATTATCAATACATCTTGATTGCATGTTTGATTAATTTCAGACTGAAGAAGTTGGCAGAATTCTTCAATTTCATCATAACTGGATTTAGTGGTTGATGTTGTTGTTGTTGTTAAGTGCTGTCGAGTCCGTTTCGACCCATAGCGACCCTGTACAGGGTTTCCGAGGGTGTAAATCTTTACAGGAGTAGAAAGCCTGATCTTTCTCCCGCGGAGCAGCTGGTAGTTTCGAACCGCTGACCTTAAGGTTCGCAGCCCAATTCATAACCACTACGCTAGATAGATAAATTTAATAATAGTGGTATTAACTGGTCTTCCTTGACCCTATCGTAAACAGCATTACACTTCAAGAAAGATACTGAAATGTTGTTTTTGATGATGAATGCAACACCATTCTGCTTCAATTTGTTATTCCTGGCATAGTAAACCATATAACTGTCCACTACCAGTCCAGTTCAGCTCACTAATGCCTAGGATATCACTCTGTATTTGTTCCATTTCATTTTTGACAACTTCCAGTTTTCCTAGGTTCATACTTTGTACATTTCATGTTCTGATTATTAATGTTTACAGCCATCTCCTACAGGATAATAAAAGTCTAATTATCTATTAATTTTTGAGCTTCTGTTGTGGCACTGTAGGATAAGCACTGGACTGCCACCACAAGGTTGGCAGTTCAAAAGCACATGCCACTCCTCGAAAATCCTATAGAGTTGCTATGAGTTGCAACCTACTCTTAACAACTCTAGTGCCAGACACTTTTCTAGGTACTGCTAGTTGTCTGCTGTCTAGTCAGTTCTGACTCCTAGCAATCCTATATAGGGTTTCCAAGGTTGCAAATCTTCACGTGAGCAGAAAGCCTCATTCTTCTCCCACCCGCTAGTATATGGTGGTGGTGGTTGTGTGCCAGCAAGTCAGTTCTTACCCATAGCAAGGTTTCCAGGGCTGTAAATCTTTACAGGAACAGAAAGCCTCATTTTCTGCGGAGCAGCTGGTAGATTCAAGCTGCTGACCTTGCAGTTAGCAGCCCAACTCGCAACCCACTACACTACTAGGACTTTCCTGCTAGTACAAAACAGTGAATAGAACCAAAGTCAGAGTCCTCGTGGAGCTGATACACTAGTGAATGGAGATAGTCAATAAAGAGTAACAACCACAAACCCTTGTGCCATCAAGTCGATTCGGACGCATAGTAACCCCACAGGACAGACTAGAACGCCTTAGGATTTTCCATGAGTAAATCTTTAAAGGAGTAGACAGCCTCATCTTTCTTCCGCATTGCAGCTGGTGGGTTTGAACCACCAACCTTACAGTTAGCGATCCAATTCTTAACCCGCTCACTGCACCACTTGTTTGTTGTCTAGTGCCATCTAGTCAGTTCCAACTCATAGCGACTCAGTATGGGGTTTCTGAGGAGCAGCTGGTGGATTTGAACCAATGACCTTGCAGTTCAAACCAACCTTGTGGTCCAGTGCTTAACCTACAGCGCCACACCAGGACTGCACCACTAGGGCTCATTAAAGTGAACATAATAAACAAGACAGTAGTTCATAGACAAGCACTGGGGAGGAAATAGGGTGACACTTATGGTCAAAGGAGGTAGACTGTTTCTTTGGTTTGGACTGGTGATGACAACACTACAGGTTAGGGTAAATACGACCAAGGTTTCAAAAAGTTCGTGGGAAAAAGCTGTATCTTTTGACTCCATTATTTTTCTACAAACTTTTTGAAGCTCTCTCATATAAGTGGATCACCGTTATGAAGGCTGATAGGTACCCTAATAAGAAATACATGGGTAAGTCAGCAAGTATTAGGGTTTCAATTCAGACTCGTACAGACCTGGGTTTATTCTAAACAAAACATGTATACATGCTTCTGTGATTGTGAATGGCTGCAGACAAGTTCAGTAACAAACTTGTTTTAGTCTGTCATTAGGGTGCCTTCAAAAAAGAACCAGTCAGAACAGTGGCTTCCAAGGGACTCTGCTGGGCCAGTTAAATTCAAGGCAAAAAGGGCAACTCAGAAGGTTATGGTGACTTTTTTTTTTTTTTTTTTTAACTCTGAACATGTGATCTTGATAGAATCTCCTGAAACACACAGGATAATCACAGGCTTATTATAAAGAAGTTTTAAGAAAGTGGAAATCGCATTGGTGAGAAAAAGCCCATCATGGCAATGGACCACGATATACACTTCTTCAGAGTAGCAAGGGCTGTACTAGGAGAATTTCATTGAGAAAACTTGCCCCTTCCAACTTCTTAGTGCTCCCCAAATTAAAAAAGGATTTAAAAAGCATACCATCTTAGCCCCTCAAAGATGCCAAAACCGCCATTTTGAGTTGGTTGAAATTGAAAAGCACAGAATTCTTCAGGAAAGGTTGCCATCAAGTCGGTTCCAACTCATAGTGACCCTATGTACAACAGAATGAAGCACTGCCCGGTCCTGCACCATCCTGATAATTGTTATATTTGAATCCATTGTAGCCGCTATGACGTCCATCTGTCTCTTTGAGGAGTCCTTCCTCTTTTTCACTGACCCTCCACTTTCCCAAGCATGATTTCCTTCAGGAACTGACCCTTCCTGATAATATGTTCAGTGTATGAGAGACAAAGTCTCACCATCTTGTACTTCTTCCAACACACATCTGTTTATTCTGGCAGTCCAAGGTACTTTCAGTATTCTTTGCCAACACCATAATCCAAGTGCACCGATTCTTCTTCGGTCTTCCTTATTCTCAATTTTCACATGCATATGAGACAATTGAAAATACAATGGCTTGGGTTAGGCGCACCTTAGTCCTCAATCTGATTGTGGATCCAAGCAAAATGAAATCTTTGATAACTTCAATCTTTTCTCCATTTATTATTACGTTATTTATAGGTCCAGCTGTAAGGACTTTTTTTTTTTTCCGTTTACATTGAGATGCAATCTATATTGAAGGCTGTAATCTTTGATCCTCATTAGTATTTCAAGTCCTCTTTACTTTCAGCAAGCAAGGTTGTATCTATCATCAGCATATTGCCGGTTGTTAATGACTTCCTCCAATTCTGATGCCACATTCTTCATAATAATCCAGATTTTCTGATTTTTAATCAGAATACCAAATGAGTAAATATGGTGAAAGGATACAACCTTGACACACACCTTTCATGACTTAAAATCATCCAGTACCCCTTTAGTCTGTTCTAATGAATGCCTCTTGGTCTGTGTACGGATTCCTCATGAATGTTCTGGAATACCCATTTTTCGCAATGTTATCCATAGTTCATTATGATCCACACCGTCAAATTCCTTTGCGTAGACAATAAAGCACAAGTAAACATTGGTCTGGTATTCTCTGCTTTTAGCCAATAACTGACGTCAGCAATGACATTTCTCATTCCACGTCCTCTTCTGAATCCAGCTTGAATTTCTGGCAGTTAAGGTACTGCTGCAATCAGTTATAAATTCTCCTAAGCAATATTTTAAGGTGCTTTGATAGCATGGTGGTTATTAGTAAGGCTGCTAACCTCAAGGTCAGCAGTTCAAAACTACTAGCCATTCCATGGAAGAAAGATGAAGTTTTCTGCTCCCATAAAGATTGATTGCCTCAGAAACCCTATGCAGGGTTGCTATGAGTCGGAACAGACTCCACGCCACACCACCACCACCACCAAGCAATGTTTTACTTGCATAGGATATTAATAATATTATTCATAGATTTCCACATTCCTTTAGGTCACCTTTCTTTGGAATGGGCACAAATATGGATTTCTTCCGATCAGTTGGGCAGGTCTTCCAGATTTGTTGACAGATAAGTGAACACCTCCAGTGCTGCATCAGTTTGTATTCTGTCAATTCTGGGAGCCTTGTTTATCACCAATGCCTTCAGTGCTGTTGGGATTTCTTCCTTCAATACCACCAGTTCTTGATTATATAGAACTTCTTGAAATTATTAACATTGACCAATTTTTTTTTGGTACCTTCCATCTTCTTTTGATGTTTCCAGCATCATTGAATATTTTGCCCACTGTTGTTAGGTGTTGTTGAGTTGGCTCTAATAGCAACCCTATGCACAACAGAACAAAACACTGCCCAGCCCTACACCATCTTTGTTCATTGTTGTTATACTTGAACCCATTACTGCTGCCACTGTGACAATCCATCTTGTTGGGGTTCTTCCTCTTTTTTGCTGACCTTTCACTTTACAAAGCATGAAGTCCTTCTTCAAGGACTGTTCCCGTCAATATTGTAACCAAAGCTTGAAATTTTTCTTCAGTTCTTTCAGTGTGAGAAATGCTGAGCATGTTCGTCCTTTCTGGTTTTCTAACGCCAGGTCTTTGCACATTTCATTATAAATACTGACTTCATTTTCTAGAGCTGCTGTTTGACATTTTCTGTTCAGCTCTTTTACTTCCTCATTTCCTTCCAGTCACTTTAGCTTCTCTACGCTCATGAGTCCGTTTTGAGTAGATGTTTTCTGTCATCCACTTTGGCCTTTTCTTTTTTCCTGTTTTTTTAATGACCTTTCGCTGTCTTCATTACGGTGTTCTTGATGTCATCCCACCAGCAGGGTGACCCTGCTGGCACTTAAAATACTGGTGGCATAGCTTCCAGCATCACAGCAACACACAAGCCACCACAGTATGACAAACTAACTGACAAGTCATGGAGAGAAAGGTTAGAGAGATGGACACACCATCATCAGAAGTGTAGAGCTCTAGATGGAGGATGTATAAAGAAACAATAGCTTCACATTTTGATATTTTTAAACAAAAGCTTTTATGATTTTATAGCAATATTTTTTTTTGCCAGCTTCCTATATATGGATACAGATCAGGAAAGAAAGAACTTCCTTTGTACTCTACTATTCAGACTAAGCCTGGTCTGCTAGGCAAAATGTAGAATATCATATTTTTTTAAAAAGAAACATGGATGAACCATAGAGAAGCCAAAGGAATGTGGCTTCACACCCTTTACCCCCTTTTACCAATTTGATCTTCCTCCTGCATTTGCCATCATCATGTGATGCAAACGTCTGGCTCTCAAGTACTCCTGAAGATTGGCGGCACTTCAGGAGAAGATAATCTGATTCCGTACAGATTTCCACTAACCAAACCCATTGCCACTGAGTCAATTCCAACTCAGGGCAGAGCAGAATTTCTCCTTTGCGTTTCTGAGACTACAAATCCTTCCAGGAGAGGACAGCCTCATCTTTCTCCCGTGGAACGACTGGTGGGTTCAAACCGTCGAACTTTTTTTAAAAGTTTTTATTGTGAATTGAGTGATAAGTTTACATGAGAGAACATCAGATTTTACACTCATCCTATTGTATTTTGTTTCACTGCAACGATTACAATCCCCTCCGTGCATCATCATTCAACAGTATTTTGTGTGTTTTTTGTTTTTGTATATACACCAAAACACTCAGGAATATACGGTCATTCAAACACCCAAAGGGCATACCCTGCAAGCCTGCCCCTCAGCCGCCAGCACATAGCCCCTCTCCCTCCCTGAGTCCAGAGTTCCCAGCCACTCCATCTCACCACATCATCATCTCTGCCTCCATCTCTGGCATCGCTGCTTCTCTGGTTGGGGTCCTATACTCTGCTCCCACTCTTCTCCCTTGATGATCCCAGGGTCCTCCACTCCTGGACTGCAAGATCAACCACTGCACTCTTTTTGCTACAAAACCTCTACCTTTATAGTTGCAATAATCGCAATCAGTCATGATAACAATTACTCACTATTGAACCACAAGAGTCTATCCCCATCTCCTTTCACCAGCCCCATCTAGACAGGATGACAACCACTCACTGGAGATTCTACCTTCCCCTGCACCCTCTGAAACTAAACTCCCTCTTGAAAACTTGTAAGCCAGTCAAACTGCCGAACTTTTGATTAGCCGCCCAAGGCTTAACTCACAGTGCCACCATCACGTCTCGGTAAAGACTACATGAGTCAGATTTGACTTTTCAGTAACTAACAATCACAACAACATAATTACTTTCTAAACAAAGAGAAGAGTCCAGGTGTGGTGCTGTAGAATCAGCACTGGACTAGACTAACTGCAAGATTGGCAGCTGAAACCCACAAAGCGCTCCCAGAAACCCTAAACAGGGTCGTGGAGTCCGAAGCCACTGCACAGCATTTAACAATAACACATATAAAGAGGGCTGTCCAACATCCAAGAAAACACTATAGAGCAGTTCTCTGTAACACATGGGGTTGCCATGAGTCGGAAGCCACAGCAACAGGCTGTTTTTCATCATTTAGTTAGAAACCTAGGACTAACATCTACCTCACCAGCCGTATCACGCAAATGATCACAGAGCTCTAAATGTTCTTCAGATATGTTACTTAAATCTGGACCACCTTTCCATTCACACTAACACTACCTCCACTCTAGGTTTCTTAAAATGCCTCCCAGTCTTCCTGTTTCCAGTCTTTGTCTAGAGTGTAGTGTATCGCCAGAGTTCTCTGTAAATCATAATTTTGGTCTTATAAAGGTGACTACATTATTTATTGTCTGATCTAGGCACTTGAGGAAAAGAAGGTACTAGTGATTCATTCTGGGGGGAAAATACATTTACTTGCCTAGAAAATTGGGACATACAGTCATTCTGCCTAAAAAAAAAATCTCCAATAATTTTCCACTGCCCACAGGAAAAGTCAAACTCTGTAAAACATTTGAGGCCCATCTTCTACCTCACATGCACCCTGGGCTCCACTCACATGACTTTCAGCCCCAACACATCCAGCTCTTCCATTGCTCTGGAGCCAATTGCTAGGTTTGATTTCCACTTCCCTTTAACTAGCTTGAAAACATTGAGCTAGTTCATCTCTGTAGCTCAGATTCTTTTGTAAAATGAATTTGGGAGGATTCATTATAGGAAGATTAAATGAGATAATGCACAAAAACTTGTAGCACCTGGAACGTAACAGTAAATGTTAACTGAGTCTTGTAACATAGGTCAGATTAATACCCAGGTTGGGAGATGGCAGAGCTGTACGTGAAGGCAGACAACAAGGAGTGGGGCTGGAACGACCCCCCAGAGGTCTCTTATGGGCTGCAGGCCCAAGCACACACCGCTCACAAGGTCGCAGACACACAAGATGGATCCCACAGAGCCCCTGCCTCAGAGACTACTGCTGGGCATCCCCCAACAGGACCCTCACCTCCTTCAAATAAGCCTCCTGGACTCCCACCTGTAGGGAGTTGTTCTGCTTCTAGTGTGGAGCCCACAAGCCTCCACGTCATTGAATCTGAGGCTCTGCTAGAGGATGTACTTAGACCTTTGGAGCAGGCATTGGAGGATTGCCATGGCCATGTGAGAAAGCAGGTATGTGATGACATCAGCCGACGCCTGGCACTGCTGCAGGACCAGTGGGCTGGAGGCAAGCTGTCAATGCCTGTGAAGAAGAGGATGGCACTGCTGGTTCGAGAGCTTTCAAGCCACCAGAGGGACACAGCAGATGACATTCACTGCTCACTTATGGTTGATCATGTAACTGAGGTCAGTCAGTGGATGCTAAGTGTTAAGAGATTAATTGCGGAAAATAAGAATCTATCTTCAGAGGAGAAAGCCACTACAGTTACAACTGAAGAGAACCAGACTGTACCAGGATTCCTTGGAGCTCTGTAATCCTGTGGGTTCCCCAGATTTGCCTCACACCATGTCCTATGCCTTGGCCTTCTCTCACTTGGCTCCCTCTTACCACTAGGGAGACTGTCTGATCCATTGGGGTCTAAGCTTTGAACTACTTCTGGGGAAGAGGCCCCAATGGGCCACTGGGAGGTCATTTGTTACCCAGAGCATATGTATTTCAATAAAAACATCTCAGTGGTGGGCCCTGGGTAGAAGCCATGAGCCCTTCTGTACTGAAAAAACAAAAAAACAAAAAAAAAAACAATAACCCAGGTAATAGATGTGAAGCTACCCAAGGTTACAGAATTGATGGAACATGCGTTCTCACTGCATTGCAGTTCTCTTCAGGGCGTAAGGGCAGGGAAAAGCTTTCTGCAGATTTCTCACCCTTAACTATGTGTCTGGCACTTAGTGTTCAGAGAATGCTCTCAGAAATCAGACAGTTGAAAGATCTGGGTAACACGCAGAAGTCATGTTAGACAAGGGGTGCTGTGTGTCAGGATATTTGACAAATTATTCTTGGCACTACATGGAAGAAGGAGGGAGGCCCTGGAATAACCGAGCTCAGAGTGACAAGGTAGAGGCAAATTTTGGCTTACTGTAATTACTACGGCGTCTTGGTGTGGCACTGTAGGATAAGCACTGGATTGCTAACCACAAGGCTGGAGATTCAAACCCACCTGCCCCTCCTCCGAAAACCTATGCAGGGTCCCTATGAGTCGGAAGCCATTTGAGGGCACTTAACGTAATTACTCTAAGGAGCTCTGGTAGCGTAGTGGTTGCGAACCGCAAGGCCAGCAGTTCGAAACTACCAGCTGCTCCGCGGGGGAAAGATGAGGCTTTCTGCTCCCGTAAAGATATACAGCCTCGGAAACCCTGTTCAGGGTCGCTATGGGTCGGAACCGACTCTACTGCACTTAACAACAACAACAACGTAATTACTGTAGATCCTTGGCTAGTATAAACTGCTAAGATATCCACTACTAGCCAAAAGGTTGGTTGTTCAAAGATACTCATGGGCAGCTCAAAAGACCCGCCTGGTGATCTGCTTCCGAAAGGTCACAACTTTGAAAACTCTCTTTCTTAATCAGTTCTACTGTGCACACAGGGGGTCTCCATGAGTCCCACTGGACTTTTTAGCAACTACCAACATAGTTGCTCTATTTTTCTAAACAAAGCAAAGAGCCCTGGTGTGGTGCTGTAGGATCAGCACTATACAGCTAACCCCAAGGCTGGCAGTTCAAACCCACCAGCCGTTCCCAGAAACCCTATACAGTGTCTCAATGAGTTAGAACCCACTCCACAGCACTTAACAACAACACATACAAAGAGGGCTGTCCAACACTGAAGACGCTGCTTCTCCAACCACGGCTTTTGAGATGTACTGGAGCCCAGACTAGACAAGATGACCTCTGGACCTCGAAGTGGTATAGAAAACAGGGCCTGGCCACAGATTCGGGGCAGGGATCTACAGACCCAGAGAGGGGTGCCCTCCTCCCTGGCAGAGATCACCCAAACCACCGAGCCCCCACCACGCACCCGCCAACTCTAGCCCTTAGCCTTGCTTTCATGCACCGCCCCGAAGGCGGGAAGCCGTAAACGCCGAACTAACCCAGAAGGCAAGCCAAGCGGCACCGGAAACACAGAGAAGTGCTTCCGGGTCAGGGGAAAGGCGCCACCATGGAGCCTCGCGGGGCTACGGGGCTGACGGAGCCGCGGGCCGGCGTCTAAAGGCAGGGCGGCGCAGCGCAGCCAGCGCCGTAGGGGACCGGCAGGTCGGTCCCGCAGGCTGGTCCGGAAGGCCCGCGCCCGCCGCCATGTCGGTGCTCGGCGAGTACGAGCGACACTGCGATTCCATCAACTCGGACTTCGGGAGCGAGTCCGGGGGTGGCGGGGACTTGGGCCCGAGCCCCAGCGCCGGTCCGGGGCCGCGAGTCAGCGGCGGCGCGGCGGAGCAGGAGGAGCTGCACTACATCCCCATCCGCGTCCTGGGCCGCGGCGCCTTCGGGGAGGCCACGCTCTACCGCCGCACCGAGGTAGCGGCCCTCGGCTCCGGCCGCCGGGGTCCCTCATGCCCGGCTCCCGCTTGTCCGCCCCAGTTGGCGGTCGGCTCTCCCCGCGTCTCACTCCTCGTCTTCAGAATTAGGGCGCCCGCAGGGCACATATGCAGGCTTTTCGCCACGATTCTAACTTCTGTGTACTGGGAAGCCTTTATAGCACTGGTTTTATTAACTAGTCGTTTTTTAACCCGGGGAACTGGACAAATCATTGAAACTGTGTGAGCCTCAGTTTCCCATCTGCAAAGTGGTCACCACCTTAAGAATAGTAATGATCTTTAATTTTGAGAGTTATTTAAAGACTCATATGAGCTTTGCATAAGTTAAAGTGGTGTACAAATGAGATGTGTTGCCAAAACTTCCTTCCTCTCTTGCTGTAGAGCTCTCCAAGGTCGGGGAGGGGGTGGGGGGAGCACAGCTTCCGTATCCCTACCTCCTAGTGATCCTAAGGTCTTTGCCATTATCTTTTAAAGTTCAGGTGTGAACACTCAGTTGGAGGGTCTCGAAAATCCTTGGGAAGATGGCTGTCATCGATTCTTCATCCGTATTCATGCATGGGAACTACTTTATTAGTGTTATATATAAGTCAGTTCATGTCTTTACTTTTGATGAAGGATGAAGATGCCTTTCAAAGCCTAATGAAAGCAAAGTAAATGCTCACGCTCTTCTCAACTCCCCCCCCATGCGTTCTCACTGCACTGCAGTTCTCTTCAGGGCGTAAGGGCAGGGAAAA
>NW_006408597.1:1551646-1553240 GCF_000296735.1 Chrysochloris asiatica
AGGTTGAATAAGTATGGGCAAAGAATACCACCTTGTTGCACACCTTTCTTAATTTTAAAACATTCAGTGTTCCCATGTTCTGTTTGAACAACTTCCTCTTGGTCCAGGTACAGATTCCTCATGAGCACAGTGAAGTGTTCCGGAATACTCATACTTCTCAGTGTTGTCCTTAGCTTGACATGATCCACACAATTGAAAGCCTTTGCGTAGTCAATAAAGCACAGATAAACATCTTTCTGATATTCTCTGCTTTCAGCCAAGAGCCATCAGATTAGCAATGATATCCCTTGTTCCACGGCCTCTTCTGAATCCGACTTAAACCTCTGGAAGTTCTCTGTCAATGTATGATTGTAGCCGTTTCTGTATTACCTTTAGCAAAATTTTGCACATGGGATATCAAAGAGATTGTCCGATGATTTCTGCATTCCGTTGGGTCACCTCTCTTTGGAATGGGCACAAATATGGATCTCTCCTAATCAGTCAGCCAGATAGTTGCCTTCCAGATTTCTTGGCAGAGATGAGTGAGTGCCTCCTGTGCCACCTCAGTTTCTTGAAAGATTCCAATTTTTGTTCCATCAATTTCTGCTGCCTTGTTCTTTGCCAATTCCTCCAGTGCACCTTGGACTTCTTTCTTCAGTATCATTGGCTCTTGATCATATGCTACCTCTTGAAATGGTTGAACATTAACCATTTCATTTTAGTATAATGATTCTGTATATTCATTCCATCTTCTCTTGATGCTTCCTCCATCATTCAGTAATTTGCCCAGAGAATCTTTCAATAACGAAAGTCGAGGCTTGAATTTTTTCTTCAGTTCCCACAGCTTGAGAAATGCTGAGCATGTTCTTCCTTTTTGGTTTTATGATTCCAGATCTTTGCACATTTTATTAAAATATTTGGCTTTATCTTCTCGAACTGATCTTTGAAATTTTCTGTTTAGCTCTTGGATCTCCTCGTTTCTTCCATTTGCTTTAGCATCTCTACGCTGGAGAGCAAGTTTCAGTGTCTTTTCTGACATCCATTTTGACCTTTTCCTTTTTTCTTGTCTTCTCAATGACTTTTTGCTTTCTTCATGTATGATGTTCTTGATGTGATCCCACAACTCTTCTGATCTTCGGTCTTTAGTGTTTAATGTATCAAATCTGTTCTTCAGATCTCTAAATTCATGTGGGATATATTCAAGGTCATATTTTGGCTCTCATGGACTTGTTTTCATTTTCTTCAGTTTCAGTTTGAATTTGCATATGAGTAATTGATGGTCTGTTCTACAGTCTATCCCTGACCTTGTTTTGACTGATGATACAGAACTTTTCCATCTTCTCTTTCCGCATATGTAGTCAATTTGATTTCTATGTATTCCATCTGGTGAGGTCCATGTATTATGCTGTCTAAAGAAGGTATTTGAAATGAACAAATCATTGGTTTTGCAGAACTCTATCATGCGTTCTCCAGCATCATTTCTATCACCAACGCCATATTTTTCAACCACTGATCCCTTCTTTGCTCCCAACCTTTGCATTCCAATCACCAGTAATGATCAATACATCTTGATTGCATGTTTGATCAATTTCAGATTGAAGAAGTTGGTAGAATT
>NW_006408597.1:1553340-1566120 GCF_000296735.1 Chrysochloris asiatica
CTAAAAAAAATCCATACTTGTACATATGACTGAAGAGCTCTATGTTGTTAAGTGCCATCTAGTTGATTCCAAACCATAGCGGCCCTGTATAGGGTTTCCGAGGAGCAGCTGGTGAGCTTGAACCACCAACCTTACAGTTAAAACGACTTTGCAGTCTGACGCATTAGCTCACAGCCACACCAGGACTCCTTGGAGAGCTCTGTAGATGTATATATAAGTTAAGGATGTTTGGTGATGGTGGTGATTATGTACTGTGGAGTCGGTTCCGACTCACAGCGACCCTGTACAGGGTTTCCGAGGCTGTAAATCTTTACGGAAGCAGAAAGCCTCATCTTTCTCTGGTGGAACAGCTGGTAGTTTTGAACTGCTGACCTTAAGGTTTGCAGCCGGATTCGTAACCACTATGCTACCAGTTTACTGCAGTGATGCCACAGAAAAAACCTTAAATTGGATTTGATCGTTGGTCTTGTAACTACCTTTAGAGCAGTTCAGCATTTAACGGGAATCTGCTGTGGTTGTTGAAGGGCCTTTTCTAGATGATTCATGTGTCAGTGATGCATTTGCAGTTCTAGTGTGTGTTCCAGCTTGGGCACCCTAAAGGCTGAAAGATGGAGGAGGACAGAGGTGCATGCAAAAGAATATTTTTTTAAGTGTTTTTTTATTCTAAGGGAAATATTAATGTATGATGTTAAAGTCACTGTTATTCTTTTACATTCATAATATGTGGTCACCATGGATTCGGAGGTTGACTTCATGACAGCTAGCCTTATTTTTGGGGAGCATGGTGGCTCTGTAGGATAAGCAGTGGCCTGTGAAGCACAATTTCGGTGATTTGAACCCACCAACCTCTCTCTAAGGAGCTCTGGTAGTGTGGTTATGAATCGGGCTGCTAACCCCAGGGTCAGCAGTTTGAAACTACCAGCTGTTCCGCGAGAGAAAGATGAGGCTTTCTGCTCCTGTAAAGATTTACAGCCTCGGAAATCTGTACAGGACCACTATGAGTCGGAACCGACTCCACGGCACGTAACAACAACAGCCTCTCTCTGGAAAGAAAGATAAGGCTTTCTGCTCCCACCAAGATTTACATCCTCAAAACAGACTTGCCAGCATTTAGCAACAACAGAGCCTTGTTCTTATCTAGGATATAAGATATGGCATGACTTACCTAGAAAGAGTAATTGAAAGTCACTGGAGATGTTTACATTTATAAAAGGAGAGGTACCGTCATTAGTTTCTTTTTACAAGAAGTTGTGGACAGCTATAGATAGCTGCTCCAGTATCCCAGACCCTCAGAATCTTTGGGATGTATCCCCATCTCATGTTTGTTTGGTAACATTTTATTGTGGTGTGGGTGAAAGTTTTCAGAGCAGATTAATTTCCTAGCCAGCAATTTGTTTTGTGACATTAGTTGCAGTCCCCTCAGTGCAAGGACCTTCTTCCCACTTCCTCCCTGGGTGCCATTTGCCGTCCCTCCTGTCCCTTCCTGTCTTCTGAACTTTGTTTCGGGGCAAGTCTGGGTGACTGTTTTGAGGAGCATATTCCTCATGGGAGTTGCTGTTCACTTTATGTTGTTAAGTGCTTCTGAGTTGCTTCTAACTCATAGCAACCCTGGATAGTGTTTCTTAGGAGCAGCTAGTGGGTTTGAATCACTGACCTTGCAGTTAGCAGTCCAGTGCTTATCCTACAGCTCCACACCAGGAATCCTACTCACTTTCTAGGCCTGTCTGTTGTCTGGCTGAAAGGTGATCCCCAGAGTGGGTTCAGTTCCAGAATTGAAGGCTTTGTATTTTTTTAAATAAGTTTTTATTGTGAACTATATGTTAGTTTACATGGGTGAACATTGTCTTTACATTCAGCCTATTATACTTTGTTTCATTGCAAGGCTCACAATCCCCTGCATGCATCATCAAACAACCAAAGGGTACACCCCACACGCCTGCCCACCCCCCATCCCCCCACCTCCTGCCGCCAGCTCCTCTCCCTCCCTAAGTCCAGAGTCCCCAGCCGCTCCTTCTGTTCATGTCATCTTCTCTGCTTCCATTCCTAGCATTGCCCGCCTTCCCTCCCTGGACAGGGTCTCATAGTTTGCTTTTCTCCCTTGATGGTTCTAGGGATCTCTGCTCCTGGACTGCAAAATCAGCCACTCCCCTCCTTTTGTTACATTTACCTTTACCTTTCCAACACTCACTGTCAGACCTGATAGCAGTCATTCCCTATTGAACCACAGGAGTCCTTTCCCCCTCACCTTTATCGACCCCATCCAGACAGGTTGGAAACAATTCAGTGGCGATTCTACTGGTCCCTGTACCCTGTGGACCTAAGTCAGACTTGAGGAGTTTTTAAGAACCACAGTCTCGGGAGTACTACCAGTGTCCAGACCACTAAGGCTGGTCTTTTTTTTTTTTTTTTTTTTGAAGTCTGTTCTACATTGTTTTCCTCCGTTCTGTCCAGGATCCTCTATTGTGTTCCGGATCATAGCGGTTGCTGGTGGTGTCCAGGCACCATTAAGCTCTTTTGGTCTCAGGGTAGTGATTTGTGGGGTCTGGACTGCAAGGTTGACAATTCAAACCCACCAAACCGCTCCTCAGAAACCTGCTATGAGTTAGATCCAACTTGATGCCACTTAACAACAACAACAAATTGGTCCTTTGATTGTTTCCTTGAGTCTTTGATTTTTCCCACTCGTTTCTGTTATGGATGGGAAGAAACTAATAGTTGTATCTTAGATGGCCATTTCCATCCCATGTTTTTACCCGGAGCTGACATCGTGCAAATTAAGTGGTATAACAGTACCAGCATCTTCCTGCTTTATTTTCCTTGAATCCTGCAATGAATTATGGTGTTAGTTGTCTGCAGAGCTTTGAACTGAAGCCTCTTCTTGTTTTTAAAAATACTTTTTTATGAGTTGTGGTTTTTAGTTGTGTTTTTTTTTTTAATTTTGCTTTAGTGATGTTCATGTTTCTTTTAAAAGAAAACAGTCTTTGTCTCTGTAGGAAGTTGTTTTCTAGGTTTATCAGCCCAGTGTGAATTCATTCACTGCCAGGAAAGAGGAAAACATAAGACCTCTGTCACTGTTTTGTAGGATGACTCACTGGTTGTGTGGAAAGAAGTCGATTTGACCCGACTATCTGAGAAGGAACGTCGTGATGCCTTGAATGAAATTGTTATTTTGGCGCTCTTGCAGCATGACAACATTATAGCCTACTACAATCACTTCATGGACAATACCACCCTGCTGATCGAGCTGGAATATTGTAATGGTGAGACAGAATTCAGGACGCTTCCTCCACTAAGACATTTTTGTGCTCACACTTACCAGGGCACATCTACAGTGATGAAAACTTGCAATGGCTTTCTAGAGTTCAAGCCGAAAGAGTTTTTAAATAGGGGGAGGGACTTTTTGTGCTTAAATCCTCCCTTGTGATTAGAAGTCCTTCTTCACTTGGATTTTGTGTTCATTTTTGAAGTTTTTGTTTTTCAATGGAAGACATTAGTCAGGGATTGGAGACTGTGGCCTGGCCCTATTGATACAGTATCTCTGAAATCTTATAGGTAATAGTTACATGGGCTTTAGCTGAAGCTGTCCTATTTTAAAATGGTTTAAAACTCATAACTGAATGAAAATGATGCATAGTAAAGCCTGGCCTTATTTATCTGGTCCCTGATTTCTTTGGAGCTTGTTGCTTGTAAGGTAGCAGTATTGCCTAGTTGTTAAGACAATAGACTGAACCCATTTCCTTAGCTCTATAACCTTGGGCAAGAAACCTAACTGCTCTGAGTCTTAGTTTCTTCATATTAAAGTGAATTTGTGAAGGGTAGAACCTGCCTCCTAGGGTTGTTGTGTTAAATGAGTTAATATACATGTAAAGTCCTTGGTATGCAGCAGGTGTTACATACTGTGCTAGCTGTTCTCCTTGAGAACCTTGGGAAGTTCTCTAAGAGAACCTCCAAAGCCCTTTCCTAAGATGTGTGTTTAAAAGGTCCCAGCATATTTCTGTGCCTAAATCTTTAAGAGAAAGCTCCTAGGCTTCCAACTTTTTTTTCTAAACTCTTGTGTGACTTGATAGTTTTTGGTTCTGATCATCCCTAAATATATGAAATTGTACAAGAGATTTTTGAAGTAGCATGAGCCTCAAGTAGCTAACTTCCTTTGTGGTTCTGATGCATTTATTGTAATCCTTGAGTTTCTAAATTGCAGGGGGAAAGCCTTTGTAAAGCTTAGCCAGGACTAAAGTGTAATTTATAGTTGCAAGTATGAAGTAAGATGAAGCAAGATAATTTGCAGTCTGTATTACTTAGGGAAGAAGAGATGCAAATTCACGCTTATTTAGCAGGAAGGAATTACTAGAGGGAGTAATGTTTGGAAACAACTAGGGGTCAGCTGAATTGTGGAAAACCTTTTCAATGAGATAATAGAAAGCAAAAGAAATCAGGGTATGCACCATGCTGTATATATGCCTGACTCAAAAAGCATTGAGTCACAGGCGTCAGTCACATGTTGAAGCCATTTCACTGGGAGGGCTGTTACAGAAATTTTGCAGACTTCTTAAAAGGGAGTTCTAGAAGGGAAAATCATCTGACTCAAAGGCATTCAAGGTAAACTTCACTAACTGTAAAAACCATTCTGATATTTGTACTCATCTTTTCTAAAAATGCCATACTTCCCATTGTGTTTTGAGCTCCTGTTATTGGGAAGGAGAATCGGAAAGCTATTTCTGATATAGACCCTGAGAGACTGGAAGAGCTAAAAGGGAAAAGAGATTTCCTTTGGAGACGAGGCAGAAATCCCTATTTTTCTATACACATATTAAAACCCCAGGAGATACAGGATTCAAACCTGTCTCTAAATAATCTCTCTTGTTTAATTGCAGGAGGGAACCTGTATGACAAAATCCTTCGTCAGAAGGACAAGTTGTTCGAGGAAGAGGTAATTCATATTTCTGTGGAGGGAGGCTAGAATTGTATCATGTTGTAATTCTTGAGTTATAGTTCTATATTTACTCTTCCAACAATGAAGAGTGTTTTTTTCCTTTTGTTCAGACTCTTCCCAGGCTCTGATTGATATTCATGAAAAAGGAAACCTCTAACAAGGAAGCTGTCTATAGCTGCTTCCTATACGTTTTATCTCCACTTCCTGAGTCTCTATGGGCTTTTTTCCTGGTTCTGTTACTGCGTCCTGGTATGCCCAGTTTTCTATACCTTTGCCTTCTTCCTAGGTTCCTTTCCACAAATCTGCTTCACCATACTATATTTTATAATGATGTTGGAATTATTATATGATTTGATGGCCTGCTTTTTCTTCTTACTCCTACCACTTTTCTTTGCCTACTCAACCTACAAGCAAGAGATGTCAAGTCATATTGAATCATAATCTCTGGTTGCAGCTTCCTTTGTCTTGTTTGTATATGTATATGTGTTTATTTAAATGGAGTTTTGTTTGTTTATATTTGTTTCTAATCTCAAGTATAATTCATTTTGTTTTTGCAGATGGTGGTGTGGTACCTATTTCAGATTGTTTCAGCAGTGAGTTGTATTCATAAAGCTGGAATCCTCCATAGGTAGGTAATGAGTGAAGGAAAGCTTACAGGGTTGATTCCCCCCACCAATCTAACTCCCACTTGAATGCTTTCACTTTCTTGATTCAGCAGTGAAAGCTTTTCCTTTTGTAAGATTTGGAAGGAAAGAATGAGTAATGAAGGATGTTATCTTCATTTCCTGAGGTTAAACCATGTTTGTGATCTAAGAAGAATCTCCTCAGTAGCTCAGTTACCTCTTAGTCATTTCTTTTAGAAACATTTTAAAGTTCAATGAATTAATTCGTCAACAAAACTAGAAGCGGGATTGAGTTGCTTAGAATTTACACAAAATGTTTTCTTTGAGCACTAAATGATTGTTATATTGAATTTATAATTACATTCCTTTCAGTAAAAATCTTATTTACTTTGTACAGTTACACAATTTTTATCAGCTCTTTATGAAAAAAATATATTCATTTGTAGTTGTGGGAGGACCATTATGTGAACATTCTCACATCATGATACTCTAATTAATTTAGTCATTGACCATTGCTGGAGATTAATTATAATACACTAGTGTTCCTTTTTTTATTGTTTTTTTTTTATCATTTGAATAGCATATATATATATGAGGGGGCCAGGGTCACTATGAGAAAGAACCAACTCAACAGTACTTAAAAACATGAGGGGGCTTCTAAAAGTTCGTAGAAAAATGAAATTAAAAGATAATGTAATGCTGATACAAGCTTAAGCTGAGTTCATACACCAAAATATAATTTAATTGTGTCTTGGATCCTTTTGAAAAAGTAAAAATTGTATGAAGGTCAGTTAGAAATAAGTATGCATATTAATTAAAATTTGTGTCTCTTATTTCTTATATATGTTAAATGACTCAGCCTAATTTTATTTTTGTTAAACTGTTTCTTATTTCTTGTAATATGAGTGCTGATATTTAAAGGTAGATTCATGTGGACTCTTTTTGTTGTTTCTTCATTGTTTATCGTTAACTAACTCTTCAAGATTATTTGTGATCTGGATTTATCTATAAACTGTTAAATGTATATGAACTATTGAATGGAATGCAAGTTTTTCAAAATCCCAGGTCTAAATGTAATGATTTGTTAATTGTTATACAATTCCAGCCCATCATCTTCCATGTAAGTCATAAAAACCATGAACAGGATAAAAAAAAAACGATACTGTAAAATTTTCGCAAACTCTTGAAGCCTCTTAGTACATCTAGATAGATATTGAATGGCTCTTAATGAATAGTATTGTATCCTTTCAAAGTAGCGTAGTATATTGCTCTGGCCTATTAATATCTTTCAACAAAGTAAGCCAGAGCATGAACCAGGCACTGTTTATTTTATGTTATATGTGGTCAGTCAATCTTTAGAAAAGTAGCCAGTGACTTTATTTAGGTAACCTGAATAGCCTGCTGACATTACTGCTTGGTCTGTAGCCCTTCTTTTGCCTTAAAAGATTATTTAAAAGTCTGGCAAAAAGTTGTAAAATTGCCATTATACCGATTTATCTAATGCAGAAGTGAAGGCTGAAGAGGCAGTGTCCCTCATAGAAATTATGGTTATTGGAAAGTTCCTTTTCCAGTATTCAAGTATGTGTGAAAGTAATGATCACTGAATGAGGTGCTTGGGAACCCCATACAGGAGTCTGAGCAGTGGTGATTCACTCTTTGGTGTTTGGTAATGATTCTGCATGGGATTTGGGATTAGATAAAACAGTTATTTGGGCTTAATATCCATACCTCTTTTTCAGAGATATAAAGACATTAAATATTTTTCTGACCAAAGCAAACCTGATAAAACTTGGAGATTATGGCCTTGCAAAGAAACTTAATTCTGAGTATTCTATGGCTGAAACGGTGAGTATGTGTTGCCTTTACATAATTATTAGACATTTCTTTTCCTCTGTAGCTCCTAAATCTTGCATACTTTTTTCAGTGTTCTTGTCCATTCTACTTATACAACAAGTCTTCAGAAGTTGTTTTCCTGGGCTCACCAGCAGAGTCATTGTCCATATTACAGCTCTGCCATCATAGATCTTTCCAACCCTGACTAGAGACTTTTGTAAAAGCAATGGAATGATTTTCAGCCTAGGAGCTGTAATAGATTTCACTTTATCTCTTGCTTACTGTTTGAGCCCAGAGTGTCAGGGATCTTTTGGTGTGTTTTCTTTGCAGGTTTCTGGTTCAGTGAGAAAGTCCTGTATTACAAATAAATTGCCCAGAGAACAGTCTTCTTGAATATCATTTTTTGTTGTTAGGTGCTATTGAGTTGGTTATGACAGAACGAAACACTCTCTGGTACTGTGCCATCCTCACAACGGTTGTTATGTTTGACTCCATTGCTGTTGTCATTGTGTCAGTCCATCTCGTTGGGGGTTTTTCTCTTTATGGCTGACCCTCCACTTTACCAAGCAGGTGTCTTTCTCCAGGGACTAGTCCCTCTTAATAACATGTACAAAGTATGAGAGTCTTGCCATGATAACTTCTAAGGAGCATTCTGGCTGTACTTTCTCTAAGATCATCTTATTTGTTCTTCTGGAAATATTTCTAATAATCTTCTCTAATGCCACATTTCAAATAAAATGCATTAATTTTTCTACTGTCTTATTCATTGTCCGACTTTACATGCATATGAAGCAATTGAAAATGCCAGGGCTTAGGTCAGGTGCACTTAGTCATCAAACTGATCATATTTTTCCTCTTAAACACTTTAAAGAGGTCTTGCACAGCAGATTTGCCTAATGCAATATGTCATATGATTTTTTGGTTGCTGTATCCACAAGTGTTGAATGTGGATCCAAGCAAAATGATGTCTTTGACAACTTCAGTGTATTCTCCTGGTCCAGTTGTGAGGATGTTTGTTTTCTTTACAGTGAGGTGCAGTCCATACTGAAGGTTGTAGTCTTTGATCTTCGTCAGTAAGCATTTTAAGTTCTTTTCACTTCCAGCAAGCAAGGTTGTATCATCTGCATATTGCAGGTTGTTAATGAGCCTTCCTCTAATCCTGATTCCAGATTCTTCTTCATATAATCCAGATTCTCAGATTATCTTCTCAGCATATAGATTGAGTAAGTATGATGAAAGGATACATTCCTAATTTTAAAGCATTCAGTATCTGCCTGTTGGTGTATGTACAGGTTCCTCATGAGCACAATTAGATGTTCTGGAATACTATTTTTTGAATTGTTATCCGTAGTTTGTCATGGTCCACACAATTAAAAGCCATTGGACAAGTAAACCTCTTTCTGGTATTCTCAACTCTCAGCCAAGATCTGTGTAACATCAGCAATGATAATCCCTAGCTAGTTCCACATCTTCTGAATCTGGCTTGAATTTCTGGCAGTTCCCTGTTGATGTACTGTGCAACTCTTTTTGAAGTATCTTGAGGAAACTTTTACTAGCATGTGATATTAATGATATTGTTCAATGATTTCTGCATTTTATTGTGTCACCTTTCTGGAGTGGGCATAAATATGGATCTCTTCCAATTGGTTGGCCAGGTTGCTGTGTTTGGGAAATTCCAAAATAGATGAGTAGGCACTTCCAGTGCTACATCAGTTTGTTGAAAGATTTCAGTTTGTATTCCTTAAATTCTTAGATCCTTGTTTTTTAACAATGCCTTAAGGACAGCTTGACTTTCTTCTTCAGTACCATTGATTCTACATCATATGCTACCTCTTGCAAATGGTTGAACATTGATCATTTCTTTTTGGTACAGTGATTGTATGTTTTCCTTCCATGTTCTTTTTTTTTTAATATATAAATGTTTTATTGTGAATTGTATGATAGTCTACATGGGAGAACATTAGTTTTACATTCATTCTATCATACATCGTTTCATTGGCATAGTTACCATCCTGTCCATGCATCCTCACCCAGCCAAAGGGTGTACCCTGCAAGCCTGTTCCCTCCCCCCACACAGTTCTCAGCCCCTTTCCCTCTCTGGATCCCAAGTCCCCAGCCACTCCATCTCTTCACATTGTCTTCTCTGCCTCCATCTCAGGCCTCACTGCTTCTCTGGGTAGGATCCCACTTTCCACTCTTTTCCATTGATGGTTCCAGGGCTTCCATGTTCTTTTGATGCTTTCTGCATCATTCAGTATTTTGTTCATTGAATCCTTCAACATGGCAAGTCAAGGCTTGAATTTTTTCTTCAGTTCTTTCACCTTGTGAAATGCTGAGCATGTTCTTCCCTTTTGGGTTTCTAATTCCAGGTCTTTGCATATTTCATTTTAACATTTGACTTTGTCTTCTTGAGCTGCCTTTTCTGTTCAGTTCTTTTACCTCCTCATTTCTTCCATTTCCTTTAGCATCTATCTCTAAGCTGGAGAATAAGTTTCAGAGTTTCTTTGTATGTCCATTTTGGTCTTTTCTTTTGTGTCTTTTTATTGACCTTTTGCTTTCTTCCTATATGAAGTCCTTGATGTCATCCTACAACTTTTCTAGTCTTTGGGGTCATTAGTGTCTATAATGTGTCAAATCTATTCTTGGGGTGGTCTCTAAATTCAGGTGGAATATATTCAAGTTCATATTTTAGTTCTCGTGAACTTGTTTTAATTTTCTTCAGCTTCAGCCTGAACTTGCATATAAGCAATTGATGGTCTGTTCCACAGTCTGCCCATGGCGTTGTTTTGGCTGATGATACTGAGCTTTCCATCATCTCTTCCCACAGATGTAGTCAGTTTGAGTTCTTTATAGTCCGTCTGGTGAGGTCCAGGTGTATAATCGCCTTTTATATTGTTTTAAAAGTATGTTTGTAGTAAGTTGTTGGTCTTAACAAAATTCTATCATGTGATCACCGGCATCATTTCTATCAACAAGGCCACATTTTCCAACTACTGATCCTTCCTCTTTGTTACCAACCTTTGCATTCCAATCGCCAGTAATTATCAGTACATGTTGATCGCATGTTTGATCAATTTCCGGCTGAAGAAGTTGGTAGAATTTTTCAATTTCATCATTACTAGCTGTAGTGGTTGGTTGGTAAATATGAATACTAGTGGTATTAAGTGGTCTACCTTGGAGGCATATGGATATTATCCTATCACAGAAAGCATGTCACTTTAAGTTAGATCTTGAAGTGCTTTTTTTGATGTCATTCTTCTTGGGTTTGTCATGCCTGGCACAGTGTGTATGATTGTGTAATTAAAAATGGCCAATACCAGTCTCTTTCAGCCCATTAATGCCTATGATACCAATGTTTATGTGTTCCATTTCCTTTTTTACAACTTTCAATTTTTCTAGTTTCATACTTCGTATGTTCCATGTTCTGATTATTAATGGATGTTTACACCTGCTTCTCCTCATTCTGAGTTGTGCCCCATCTGTAAAGTAAGGTCCCAAAAGCTTTACTCTGTTCATGTCATTATGATCAACTCTACTTTGAGGAGGCAGCTCTTTCCATTGTGTTTTTTGAGTGGCTTCCAACCTGAGGACCTCATCTTCTGGCACTGTATCTGAAGTATAATGTTTTCATTTTCCAGTACTATATATAACAATGGGGTCCTGGTATAGGATAAGCACTGGACTGCTAACCACAAGGTTAGTGGTTCAAACCCACCAGCCACTCCTTGGAAACCCTATATAGGGTTGCTATGAGTCAGAACCAACTGAATGGCACTTAACAACAACAACAACATCTCTGACAATGTTCTGCTTATTCATAAGGTTTTTAGTGATTAAACATTCAAAAGTAGCCCACCTCTCCTACTTTCTGGTCTGGCTAGTGTGGAAGCTCAGCTGAAACCTGTCCATCATTAGTGACTTTACTGTTAATTCAAATAAAGGGGGCATAGCTTCCAGCATCATAGCAATACACAAGCCACCACAGTAGGACAGACTGACAGATGAATGGTAGATATTATACCATCTGAAATGCAGAGTTCCCTTCTCGCCTTATCTTGAGAAAGACTCTAGGTATAAATCGATCTTTAGGACAGTAATCGCATCTTTTTAGGAATTATAAAACGCAGCATTTATTCTGACTTCACAATGCTTTATCCTTAAAAGAACTTAAAGAAGTAAGTTAATATAATTCATCTGTCTGGTGATTTGTTATGATAATGTCAGGATATGCCTGCAAGCAATTTTGAGACATCTAAGGATATTAATGGACCAGGGTTGGGAGTCTCTGCTTTAGGGACTCGGTCTGTTTGGATGATGGTGGCCAAATTGAACGTCTCAGGAAGCAATCCTGTCCTTATATGGGTTTTTCTCATCAAGAAAAATCTGATCTAAAACGAGTCTTGACTATTATTGTAGCCAGCTAAATGCAAGGAAGAAATGGTACAAAAAACTTTAAATACCATGAAGCCATCTGAAAATGTCTTTGCTTTGCTGAGTAAAGATGATTATCAGTTTTATTAGAAGGTAATAAAAAAAACTGCCAAGGTATTCAGTGTCTCATCTTGGGGAGAGAAATGACTTCCATTCAGGAGATTTATTTTCAAACCCATTTCTGAAGTCAGAAAATATTCACTTGCAATGTTAGTATAAAAAATGTCAAATTCAGCCATTTAAAAAGTTTGATTGCTATGTTAGTAAAATTTAGTTACAAATTTTAATCCCTTCATTCATTGGTCATTCCTACTGCCATTGTCCCCCTACCCCCTTTGGTGAACTTTTGCTAAGTGAAAGCTGAAACCTGTGTAAGGTGGAAACCTGGCAGGGAAGGAGAATTCCACTATTTTCCACTAACTAGAAAGTGATAGAAAATTGGTGACTGCACCCTGTCAAACGCAGAAGACTTGCGAGCCCTGAGGAAACAAGGCGTTCGTTGAGGGCAGCCTCTCCCAGGTGTCATTGTATATTTTTATCTGTATAAAGGCCCAAAGCCTCTGTTTTCTAGGAGTCACAGTGGTATTGAGCCTCCAGAATAATTACTGTACCATACAGAGAAAGGAGTCATAGTGCTACACTGAGTTAAGCATTAAACTGCTAACTGAAGTCAGTAGGTCAAACCCACCAGCCACTCCACAGAAGAAAGATGAACCTGTCTGCTCCTGTAAAGATTTTACAGTTTCAGAAACCCTGTGGAGCAGTTCTCTTCTGCCATATGCTGTTGTTGTTGTTAGGTGCCATCCAGTCGGTACCGACCCATAGTGACCTTAATGCACAGCAGAACGAAACACTGCCCGATCCTGGGCCAACCTCTATAGTTGCCACGCTTGAGTCCATTGATGCTGCCACTTGGCCAATCCATTTTGTTGGGGGGTCTTCCTCTTTTTCTCTGACCCTCCA
>NW_006408597.1:1568200-1577230 GCF_000296735.1 Chrysochloris asiatica
AGTAATGATCAATACATCTTGATTGCATGTTTGATCAATTTCAGATTGAAGAAGTTGGTAGAATTCTTCTATTTCATCCTCACTGGCTTTAGTGGTTGATGCATAAATTTGAATAATAGTGGTATTAACTGGGCTTCTCTCTGTAAGTGCATGGATATTATCCTGTCACTGACAGTGTTGTACCTCATGACTGATCTGGATATGTTCTTTTTGATGATGATTGTAAAACCATTCCTCTTCAATTTGTCATTCCCCGCATAGTAAACCATGTGATTGCCAGATTCAAAATGGCTAATACCAGTCCATTTCAGCTCACTAATGCCTAAGATATCGGTGTTTATGTGTTCCATTTCATTTTTGACAACTTCAATTTTCCCAGATTCATACTTCGTACATTCCATGTTACGATTTTCTTTGGGTGTTTACAGCTGTTTCTCTTCATATTGAGTTGTGCTCCATCAGCAAATGAAGATCCCGTGGGCTTTTCTCCCACGAGCTTTACTCCATTTGTGTTATCACGGTCAACTCTACTTTGAAGAGGCAGTTCTTCCCCAGTTGCATTTTGAGTGCCCTCCAACCTGAGGGGCTCATTTTCCAGCACTATATCTGACAGTGTTTCTCTGCTATTCGGAAGTAGTCTGTCACTCTTTATTCCTAGTCTCTCTTCATCTGGAAGCTCATCTGAAACCTGTCCACCGTGAGTGACCCTGCTGGTATTTAAAATACTGGTGACATAACTTCCAGAATCACAGAAACTCACAAGCCACCACAGTACAACAAACTGACAGATGAGTGGTGGCCATATGGTTTTAAGTGGAAACTGTCACTTTAAATTTAAATTCACTTCTGCCATATAGGGTCGTTCTGAGTCAGATTTGACTTGATGGCTATGGGTTTGATTTTGGTTTATCCATAAAAATTGCTCCTTTATAACTGGCCTGAGATATTTGGTATGTATAAGATTTTCTCCCTATAGTGGTATCAGCTCATAAAAATCATTTGGGGATCTGCTGGTAACCTTTGGCACAGTAGTTAAGCACTCAGCTGCTAACCTCTAGGTTGGTGATTCAAACCTACTAGTCACTCTTTGTGAGAAAGAAGTGGCTGTCTGCTTCCGTAGAGATTTACAACCTTGGAAACCCTATGTGGCAGTTTTGTTTTGTCCTATGGTCTCTGTGGGTCAGAATCAACTCCACAGCATTGGGTTTATCACTGATTTCTAAGAAATTTAATTTAGCTGTTGAAATATTAGTATATTTACAGAAGTTATTCATTGATTGTTTCTTTGTTGTTCAGCTTGTGGGAACACCATATTATATGTCTCCAGAGCTATGTCAAGGAGTAAAATATAACTTCAAGTCTGACATCTGGGCAGTAGGCTGCGTCATTTTTGAACTGCTTACATTAAAGAGGACTTTTGATGCTACAGTAAGTTATTGTATTAGCTCCACGTTTGATCTTGCAAAAGAGAATCAACATCATCTATCCATGAGCTTCTGGATTCTTTAGCAAAAAGTAACAATAGATACAAATAGCCTGCTTTTAGACACTGGATTTGTAGTATATTATTGAATTGCTATAGACCAGACTCTTCAGATGATCATAAATCAAGTAATTTGAGCACTGTGCTTGAATTTATTGACTATAGTTTTAAAATTGGCTTTCACTCGCATCAACTATGTGATGCTGTAATTTGGATAAACTATTTCATTTCTTAAGCTTGAGCTACATCACTTTAAAACTAAGGCAAATCATACAAGACTTAATTGTTTTTTATCTTTTTTATGAAAAGTTATATACTCTTTTATTCTAGATTGTCATTATTTTATGGGCAACAAATTCCTATAAATCTTTTTTCTTTGTCTTTTTTTAAAAAATAAAAGTAAAAACCTCCTCCTGGTTCTCAAACTTTAATGTGGATACAGAATCATCTGGGATCTTGTTAAAGTACAGATTCTGTTTCAGTTTGTTGAGGTGGGTCCCAATATCCTGTATTTCTAGCAAGCTCCCAGGTAATGCTGATGCTGCTGTTTCATGAACTACACTTTAACAAAAGTGGATTCACATCCAGTCTCCCTATAAACCAGGTGTTAGATCTTAGGCAAGTCACTTCATCTCTTTGATCCTCAGTTTTATTAGCTGTAAAATGGAAATAAATACAGCCTCTTCACAGAGATGCTTAAAAAATATATATGACAAATAAAAATGTAAGATAATGAAAATTCCTCTGCCTTTTATAAAGCCTTTTGATTTTTTTTTTTAATCCTGACGTTTATTCTGGTATACTATCTAATTTTCCTAAATAATATAGTAGGAAAAAAAAATGAACATATTTTTACTCATGTACAAATTGGTGATATAGTAACCTCCTTGTGAGGTGTTTATAAGAATCATATGTAACATGGTTGCCTGGTACCTAAAGGTGATGTTGGTATTATTATATTGTCATCATCATCATTCCATCCTTGTCTGTTGCATTCTTAGGAAGGTACTTGAAGCCAAGAAGCATGGCTTATCTTGCTTTGTTTTTTTTTGTCATTCGTTTGAAGGATCAGCTTATAATATACTTTGAATTTTTTGCTCCGGGCCACACAGTTATAGTTTTAACATCCATGTTGGACCAGCTGACTTCTTTCCATCTGATAGAAGTGCATTCCTACCCATTTCTTTGTGATGCATACTAACAGAAAAGAAATCAGACCTAATACAAAACCGTTGCCACTTTAAATAAAGGTCACTGGCATTTCAAAGTCCCTACTGATAAATGATAAAGTCACCTCTGTGTAGCTAGGAATAATGCAGTCAGGATTTTCTTGTAGAATCCACTCAACCTGTGTGTGAAGATTGTGCAAGGAATCAGGGCCATGGAAGTTGATTCTAGCCAGTATTCTTTGGAACTGATCCAAATGGTTCATGCATGCCTTGACCAGGTAGGTAAAACTTACATATTAATCTTAATTAAGTGTTCTTCCTTCCACACTTCGTAGTTGAGGTATCATGTAGATGAACTTGCACTAAATCACATCTACTTCCACAGAATAGGATGCATTTGTGGATATAACTCATATGGATGTTGTTGTGAAGTGCTGTCAGGTCGGTTCTGACCCATGATGTATAGGCATTGACAATTCGCGATAGATAGTTGTGTGCGTTAGCCAACAAATTCTTATCTTTATAAATATTAATTAGTGAAATGGTTTTACCATCTAAATTGTGCTCCATTTTTATGATCAAGATTAATTTCTGTAAATGCATTTTCTAAAATTATATTCACAGTTAACTAACTGGTAGTGCTATAACTCCATAGAGTAAGCACTGGACCGCTTACCACAAGGTCAGTGATTCGAGCCCACCAGTAGCTCCGTGGGAGAAAGTTGAGACACTCTGCTCCCACAGAGATTTACAACCTCAGAAACACTATACAGGTTACTATGAGTTGGCCTTGCCTCAGTGGTACTTAACAACAGCAATGTGTAGAATATATATAGTTCTGTTATCTTACCATTGCCTTGCTGTGTAGCTGTGAGTCAGCTTTATTCAAAGTATGGCCCATTTTCACTTTTTAGGATCCTGAGCAGAGACCCACTGCAGATGAACTTCTGGATCGCCCCCTTCTCAGAAAACGCAGGAGGTAAAGATCTTTGACTATTAGAGGCCTAGTCAGAGTACCCCAGGAAAGGGTGGTGTTTCCTGATGTGGCTACCCTAGTGCTATTTCCTGCCAACGTCTTTGCTTCCATTGCTTGAGGGGAGCTCCTGACTTTCACTCCGTAGCCTGTGCTGTTTTGTTCCAGATGTGTACCAAGAGCGTTATACTCCCCAGTCTGTGAGTTTTACTCTGGAGTTGAGGCATTGTTGTTGCTAGACAATGTAGAGAAATTAGGACTCAGGACTCAGACATCCTTAGGTTTGGATCTGAGTTCTGTCATTATCTTGTCCGTTCCTGTTCTTTTAAAATGAGGTAGAGTGAAGACTAAAGGAGGTTAATGTATATAAAGTGCTCAGCAGTTGTGAGTTTGGATGGGATGTGTGTTCTTTTAGACCATTTGTTTAGATGGTACATTGGAGTTGGAATAGTTACCAGATACCTTTTTCCCATTTCTCAAGGTTAGGCTTGGTTGATTTCCTAGGTTTATTCTGTCTCAGAGGTCCCCTTAAGGTAAGAAGAATGTCCTTTATGTCTTCATGGAAGAGACTTCAAACCCTAACTTAAGGGAAGAGGTGTTTTTTATCTTTATTAAATTTCCTAGTATGTATTTTGTTCTAATATACTATTTTTGTTGCACTGTCCTTCTTCACTACCACTCGTCTTCACTTACTAATACTGTGGTGACTTTCAGATTGCTGTTGTACATGTGAGTCAGAACTGACTAAAACAACAACAAATAATGTGGCACCGAAAAACAACAACTGATGCTCTTTGTCAAGTTTTGCCCTTAGACCTATACACTGAATTCTATAATTTTTGTTGTTTGGTACTTGGTACCTTTATCCTCTTGAGTCATTTAATCTTTTCTGGCTCTTCTCCAGTTCTCTAGCCAGTGCCAAGAATTATGTGTCACAAGGTAGCAGCACCATACCTTCCATTTCTGTTGTGTGCATGTTCACTTATGGAATCCTAGTGTGGTACTGTAGAATAAGCAATGGACTGCTAACCACAAGGTATATTATTCAAACCCACCAGTTGCTCCTCAGAAACCCTATATAGAGTCGCTATGAGTCAGAACTTACTCAACAGCACTTAACAACAATATAAGAAAAATAAAGGGAGATCTTTTGTTTACTTTGCCTGGTTTCTCCCAGTTGTAGCATTTTGAAAAACTATAGTATATTATCACAAGCAGGACATTGACATTATTTCATACTTCCCCAGTGTGTATGTGTGTGTGTGATTACTTCAAAGATTTTTGTTGTTGTTGTTGTTTTGAGGTGAATTTGTCACTCTCCACTTCCTCTTTTTCGTATTGTCACTTGGTATTCTATATTTATTATCTTTGTAGGACAGAAAGAGGGAGGAGGGAAGTTATGGAGACAAAGGGCAATCTTTTTTCTTCCTTACCTTTTTATTGTGAATTGGGTGAAGGTTTACAGAGCAGGTCATTAGTTTTCCATCTGACAGTTCAGACGCATTTGCTTCATCTCATTGATTAGCATCCCCTCAGTGTAACATCATTTGTCCCACTTCCTCCCTGTGTTTCTTATTTCCAATCCCCCTTCTTTCCTAACTCTGAACTTGGGGTAAAATACTTCTCTTCTAATTTCAAATGGTTGATTATTCTAAGGTGTGCGTACCTTACTAATGTTATTGTTCCCCTTAAAAATCTAGCTACTATTTGGTGGAAAATACAGCCACAGGGGTGAGTTTGGTTCCAGACCTGATGGGTGACTAAGGGCCGTAGTCTCAGATTCCACCAGTCTCTATCTGACCAGTAAACCTGGCCTTTTTTATAATTTTGAGTTTTGTTTCACATTTTTCTCCTACTCTATTCAGGACTTTCTAAAGTGACCCCTTTCAGAGAAGTTGGTGGTGGTTTTTTGTTGTTGTTGTTAGGTACCATCTAGTCGGTACCTACCCATCTGATCTCAGGGTTCTGGAGACTGATGCTCTCATGGTCCACTGGGCTAATTGTTTCCTTGCATCTACGATTTTCATCATTCTGGACAGGGAGAGACCAATAGTTGCACCTTATAGGGCCACTCAGAAACTTTTAAGACTCCAGTGTATTCACCAAGAACTATGTAGAACATTATCTTTGTGGACTGAAATAGGGGAATCGTGCTTGATAGACTAGAATTCCTTCTGAACTACATAAAATACTTTTGGAATGGAAATAGAAAGTAATTGTTGCCAGTTAATATTTGAGTACCTGCTACGTGTAAGACATTGTTCATGCCCTTCAGGAGTTTATACTTGTAGCAGGTAGGAAGGATATGTCATAGACACCAGTGAATTACTAGGAGGAATGTTATGGTCCCATCAAAGAGGGAAACACAAGATGCTATTAAGGTTTAAAGGAGGGAGTGCTTGTATCTGCTTTGAGGAATTAGAGGTTTTCTGTAAGACATGTGATTTTAGATGATATTTGAATAATGAGAATTTTCCAGACAGAAATAGCATAAGCAAATACATAGACATAAGAAGTTGTGGAAAATATTCTGGAAACACAAAGTCCTTATTTGACTATACTGATGGTTCTAGACCTGAGGCTCTCAACTCAATAACAATGCCTCCAGAGCTTTAAAAACATACCAGGGACTTGAAAGGTAAGTAGGAATGCCAAGCTGAAGGATTTGCTCTTAATTCATAGATAGTAAAGAGCTAGGGGATTTTCATGAGCGGGGAGTTCATGTGATTAGAGGTGTGCCTGTTGTTGTTAAGTGCCATTGAGTTAGCCCTTATAGGGTTTCTGAGGAGTGGCTGGTGGTTTTGAACCAACCAACCTTGTGGTTTTCAATTCAACCTTATGGCCCAGTACTTACCCTACAGTGGTATACCAGGACTCTGGAGGTGTGCCTAAGGAAGGGCTATTTAACAATGCTAAAAGAACAGTGGTAAATCAGTATAGAACTGATTAAAGTGGTAAGCAAGAGCAATTAGGAGAGGCAGCCAGTCCAGGTGAGGAGTTGAGCTGATGAGAACTAAGGTGCTGAGACGGGAGAGGGAGCGATGAGTACAGAAGATAATTGTACAAGTAGAATCTGTAGAACATGAATGGTGAAGAAAGGGATGAGTCAGAGGGTTTAAAATTTTTAAGGTTTCAGATTTTAAGTCCAGTTGACTGGGAGTTTGGGGGTGCCAGAACCAACTCAACAGCACTTAACAACAACAAGTTATTGAGTGTCAGAAAGAAAAACTGGCTTGGGAGAAAGATAATGAGCTCTGATTTAGAGATGGTAAGTTTGGGTAGTTACTGGAAAGACTGGATAGACATGTCCAACCCAAAGCCCCATTACGATTCCAACTCATAGTAACCAGAGAGGCCAGAGTAGAACTGCCCTTTAGTGTTTCTGAGACTGTAAATCTTTGTAGAAGCAAGCAACCTCATCTTTTTTCTGTGGAGCATCTGGTTGGTTTGAACTGCCAACCTGGATCTGTCCAACCCAAAAACCTGTCATCAAGTTGATTCCAACTCATAGCAACTCATAATGGACAGAGCCTATAAGAATTCTAACTCTTAGTGACCTTATAAGACAGTCTCAGAAACCCATAGAACTACTTCTTAGGGTTTCTGGGACTAAACATCTGCATGAGAGCAGACAGCCAGAGCAAATGGTAGGTTTGAGCTGCTGGCTGTGTTGCTAGCGGTCTAGCACTTAACCCACTGGGTCACCAGGGCTCAGATATGTCCAACAGGTACCTAAAAATGTGTGTCAGAGATTCTAAAAATGTGTGTTAGGGGCTCTAGAACATCTTTTAGAGATAGGAAGCAAATGGCAGGTCCACTTTTATGCCCCCGATTCCAGGTCTATAAAGCTGGTACCTAGTGTAACTGTTTGAGTTGGATCAAGTTAGTTTCCTGAATGTATTGTACTATTACAGGAGGCACATGGTCTATAAGAAGATTAAGTTTGTGAACTGTATTAAGAGGCATTGGTGCAATATAGGAACTTGTCATTTCACTCATGTATCTTTGCTTTTCTCTTGGTAGAGAAATGGAGGAAAGAGTCACACTGCTTAATGCACCAACAAAGAGACCAAGGTAATGCTCAAGAGCCTCTAGAAAATTCATTTATCCTAAGCTACCACCAGGGGTCTGTGCATTGTTTGATCCTAGTAGCCTGTGGTATCCCTTTAGGAGCCAGTATCTGCTTCAGTGTCCATCGTTTCTGGGAAGAAGAAAGCTGCCCTTTCACTCGCCCTGAAGTCCACAGTGAAGTGGACTTCATTGCCACCCTAAGTGCTGAAAGTATAGGTGTATGGGTCATTGTGAACTCTGACCTGGGCCAGCTGTGATGCAGCCCTGAGACCCGAATTGCAAAGCCAGCTGTGGTTGTCAATGAGGAGCATACTTTCTCTTCCCATAATTGGAAGTTCTTCTCAGGGAACAGACTGAAGCATTTTTCTCTGACTTGGTTTCTTTGTTAAATGTGCCTTTTTGTTGGGGTTGTTGGCAGGTCAAGCACTGTGACTGAAGCACCCATTGCTGTGGTAACATCAAGAACCAGTGAAGTCTATGTTTGGGGAGGTGGAAAATCCACTCCCCAGAAACTGGATGTCATCAAGAGTGGCTGTAGTGCCCGGCAGGTGTGTGCAGGGAATACCCACTTTGCTGTGGTCACAGTGGAGAAGGAACTGTACACTTGGGTGGTAAGTAAGAGTTAAATACTTTGTATTACTGTGACAGGCCTGATTACTGGACCCAGATTGTGTCTGCATATTGTGTTCATAGAACATGTAATATGAGAGGAGCAGCATGGGATGATGGAATGTAAGCTTTTAGGAAAGCAGGGATTTATGTGTTTAGGGCGCTGATGTTTCTCTAGTGCCTGGTACATGTCAAAAACCACTGCCATCAAGTCAATTTCAACTCATTGCGACCCTGCAAGGCAGTTGAACTGTCTCATGGTGTTTCCAAGGCTCTAAATCTTTGTTAAAGCAGACTCCCATATCATTCTCCTACAGAGCAGCTGATGGAAGTGAACCGTTGGCTTTTCGATTTGCAGCCAAGCATTCTAACCCCTGTGCCACCAGGGCTTTTCATGTTTGGTTGTCTGTAAATATATTTTGAATCAATGGATAAATAAGAGAGAGAGAAGCCCTAGGCTTGAACTCAGAGATGGGACTCTCCCACTTACAAATGGATGATCAGAGCAATCAGTATCAAACCACAGTGAAATAGTTTATTAAGAACATGAAGCACCGTATCATGCCAGGAAAATTCTGAGACACTATACTGCATTCTGTGAGTCCTCCTGTTGAATCATCAAGCCTGGGGCTGATGGTGAGAACCCCAGATGCAAGTTTAGAAGACCACTGAATGGCAAAAATGTGCAGGCCAAAACAATAAGTGAAAAAAAAAAAACATAAAAT
>NW_006408597.1:1577347-1579275 GCF_000296735.1 Chrysochloris asiatica
AAAAATCAAGCCCATCAAGCTGATTCTGACTCATTACAACCTGTAGACCAGAGGAGAACTGGCCCGTAGGGTATCCAAAACTGTCATCCATATTTTTTTCCTGCAGAGTAGCTGGTGGGTTTGAACCACTGACTTTTCAGTTCACAGTTGAGTGCTTAATCCCTGTGCCACCAGAGCTCCTTACTGAAAGGATACAAAAAATGAGATGAGAGATCCAGAAGAAGCCAGACTTAAGTTTCCAAGAGTCCTCTTCCAGTGGGGTCACACAGAACATGCTGCTGATCACTCCATCTGTGAGTTGTGACATGTGTGTAATGTGACCTATCAGAAAAGCTCTTTAGAGACTCAGTGCTGATCACACAGGCATGTCTACCAGCATGGAGCAATAGCTCAAACTCCCAGAAGGAAAGTATAAACCATATTGATTATACAATTAGTTTAGGTACAGTTGTTGATAAGTGCCGTTTTGTTGGTTCTGACTCATAATAACCCTGTTTATGGTTTCCGAGGAGCGGCTGGCTTGCTCGAACCACCAACCTTGTGGTCCAGTGCAGTAACCCACAGCACCACACCCGGACTCCCTGGACAGTAAGCCACTCTTCACCAGACCATAGTAGGGGAACCCTCCTGAAATCTAAGTTCCCAGCCACCAGCCAAGGATCAGCTTGCAAGTAGGCCTTCCTTAGAACAGCAGTCTCAGATCGGTGTTAACTCTTCTATACAGTATCATCAGGGTTTTCTTTGAAAAAGACAGTTGTTTCCCTGATGAATTTTCTGCTATTTCCATGACTTGTGTAAACCTGTTCCAATCTCTGTAAACCTCTAACCTCCCCCTACTACCTCTTCCTTTACTTTCAGCATTTGGCTTCATCTTTTGCCTCAACTTAAAATAGACATCATTCAAGTGAGCATCCCTCAGTTTTGTACCACTGAGCCTATATTCCAAACCCTGGTGGCACAGTGGTTAAAGCACTTGGCTGCTAACCAAAAAATCATGATTCAAACAGACCAGCCACTCCACAGGACAAAGACATGGCACTCTGCTTTGTAAAGAGTCTACAGCCTTGGAAACCTACGTGTGGGTTGGAGCCTACTTTCATATCAGTCATTCCTAGGGTTTGTTTGTTGCCTTTCAGTCTGGGGCTAACCCTCCCCTGGATCTTTTTAGAGACCTGACTTCATCAATTCTAACCTCTCCCAATATTCTCTGGATCCATCTCTTTCTACTATTTCCTTTCCATTTACATTTAAGCCTACACAATCTGCTCTTCCATAAGAAACCTTCCTGAAACTTTTGTTCCCTCTGGATTCCATACTCTCTCTCAGCCAATGCCTGTGTTTACTGACAGTTTATCTGTCTCCTCATTTACCTACAATTCAGCTTTCATCCCTGCCATTTCACTGATTTTAACAGAAGCAGCCCTGGTGGCACAGTGGGTTAAATATTGGTCTCCTAATCACATGACTTGTTCAAACCTACCAGCCAGAGAGAGAAAATGAAGCTGTTTGCTCCTATGAAGAGTTAGTCTCATAAACCTTGTGGAGTAGGGCTACCGTCTGTCTTATAGGGTCACCGTGAGTCAGATTCAACTCAGTGATAGTGGGTGAGGGTCTTCAGAATTACTTATAAATTACAAAAATTAAACTACTTTTTAAAAGGATTAACAAAATTGGCAGATCATTGGCAAACCTAACAAAATAAAAGAGGGAGAAGACACAAATAACACATTAGAAACCACATGGGCGATGTTACAACAGAACCAAAGGAAATCAAAAGGATAATAACAATACTATGAAGAGTTGTACTCCAACAAATTAAAAAACTTACAAGAGATGGATACATTTTTAGATAAACACGACCTACCTAAACTTACACAGAGTGAAGTAGAAAACCTGAACAGACCCATAACAAAAGAAGAAATTGATCA
>NW_006408597.1:1589614-1590619 GCF_000296735.1 Chrysochloris asiatica
GCTTCCAACCTGAGGGGCTCATTTTCCAGCCCTGTATCTGACAGTGTTTCTCTGCTATTCATAAGGTTTTCAGTGACCAGTGATTCGGAAGTAGTTCGTCACTCTTTCTTCCTAGTCTGTCTGTGTCTGGAAGCTCATCTGAAACCTGTCCACCATGGGTGACCCTGCTGGTTATTTAAAATAGCCTTCAGAATCACAGCAACTCAAGCCACCACAGCACGACAGACAGACAAGTGGTGGCCATTTGGTTTTATGTCAAAACTGTCACTTTAAATTTTGGTATCAATCCTGATACAATTCTGATACAATCAAGATGTTCTCTCCTGATACAATCAATCCTGATACAATTAAGATGTTCTCTCCCAAGATGGTGGCTCCGGGAACAGCAATACCATTTACAATAGCCGTCCAAAGGATGATATATCTAGGAATAACTGTAACTAGAGAAACAAAGGATTTATATAACGAAAACTACAAAACACTACTACAAGAAACCAAAAAGAGGGGAGCAGCTGATTTTGCAGTCTAGGAGCAGAGATCCCTGGAACCATTATGGGAGAAAAGTGAAGTGTTAGACCATGTCCAGAGAGACAGTGACACTGGGCATGGAGGCAGAGACAATGAAGTGGACAGAAGGAGCAGCTGGGGACTCTAGACACAGGGAGGGAAAAGGGATTGTGTGCTGGCAGCGCGGGAGCAGGTGGGTGGGGTGTATCCTTTGAATGTTTGATGATGCGTGTAGGGGATTGTGATCATTGCAATGAAACAACGTACAATAGGATGAATGTAAAGATAATGTTCACCCATGTAAACTAACGCAAAATTCACAATAAAAACTTTAAAAACAAAAAGGAGACCTATCCGCATCTCCTTTTATCAGCCCCGCCCAGACAGATTGGATACTGCTCAGTGGAGATTCTACCTTCCTCCACGCCCTCTGGATCTTGAAAGCTTATAAGCCAGTCACTTCTTGCCTTTGTAGCCCCCCCACCCCACCCCATTTTG
>NW_006408597.1:1591647-1642914 GCF_000296735.1 Chrysochloris asiatica
CTTCTTGTATATTGCCCTCCTCACTAGCACCCAAACTATGCTGTGTCTATTCCCTACCCTGTGCTCCACCTTCCCCTCCCTCCCCTTAACCCACTGCCCACATCCTGGTAACCAGCAACGAATTCTTCTTGAGGACTGGGATCATATTTATCCTGTTTACTACTTTATCACCAGTGTGTACCTGAGTGATACTCACGTACTTACTGAATGAAAGAGTAAGTGAATGATTCCACTGTTTTGTAGAATGTTGACTTGCTGTTATTTCCTAAAACCCCACCCTGTAATAAACTAGCCCTTAGAAGGGGGCTGCCAGAATATGGTGAAGGTGGTGCTTTAAAAAACATTTCTATAAGGACTTAGATTGAATGTAAAGAATTCTTTATCTCTATAAAATTGTCAAGGAGCTCTGGTAGCGTAGTGGTTACGAATCAGGCTGCGAACCGCAAGGTCAGCAGTTCGAAACTCCCAGCTGTTCCGTGGGAGAAAGATGAGGCTTTCTACTCCCGTAAAGATTTACAGCCTCGGAAACCCTGTACAGGGTCGCTATGAGTTGGAACCAACTCCACAGCACATAACAACAACAATAAAATTGTCCAAACATCATTTAGGACTCTTCCTAGAACTGTATTGGTGTATGATGTAGCCAGATTCTTCGCAAGTGTTCCATATCTCAAGGTAACTGTGGCCAAAATTTGTAAAGCTTCTAATAAAAGATTTCCAAGAGAGTATAATCAAGTAGAAAGCAATGAGAAATAGCCTTTAGACTTGAAGGAGGAAAACAAGTAAGTCCTGATAGATAATACTATGGATACTTTTAAAATCTTCTTTACTTGTTGGTAGGAATTTTATACTACTGACCACTAAAATCTTTACTCCTCTTATCCATTTTTACCTGATTGTTCCTGACAGGTTATCCCCTGCTTTTTTAAAGTTAGCTGTATGCCACTTAGCTTTTACGAAAGACGTACATTAATTAGTACCTATTGTAGAATTCTGAAGAGGATTTTCACTTTTACCAAAACGAGGCAAAAAAATGAAACAAGTGTTCAGCGTTTGTTTTGCAGCAGCCGTTAGAGGCAACACGCACCCCAAGCAGCAAGAGTGGCTTTGCCAGACTCTTTCCCGAGGACTGCGCTCAGCATCAGGCTGCTAGATTTGACTGGCTCTGTAACCACTGTATGTTAGCATTGTTTTAGGTTTGCTATGTTACTTGGTGTGGTTTGGTAGGTTATTTTTTGGGTTTGGGAATGCTTACAGTGTTTTTATAATTATAAATTAATATTTTTACCATGTCAGCTTATGAAAGGTACCATAGGATTGCTCTACTTTTGGATAGTGGAGGGAAACCTGAATATTGTTTTTCTTCATAAATTATCTGAAGATTAGCTTTTGTATGAAAAGTTAAGGTAAAACTTCATAAAATATCTTTATTTCACAGAACATGCAAGGAGGTACTAAACTCCATGGTCAGCTGGGCCATGGAGACAAGGCCTCCTACCGACAGCCAAAGCACGTGGAAAAGTTGCAGGGCAGAGCTATCCATCAGGTGTCCTGTGGTGATGATTTCACTGTCTGTGTGACAGGTGAGCCATTGATAAGAAGCATTTGGGATTTGTGCTTAAGAAAGGGAACTTTACAACCAAAACAGCGTTTTAAGAACCAAAAGATATTGAACAAGTCTACACATTATTAGCAATGTGCCCAGTCAGCTAGAGTATTAGGAAGTAATGAGCAAGGTGAAGTTAGGTGGGTAACAGAGAAAAAAATGTGCTAAGGGTATACCAGTTGAGGAACTTAATGGGAAAAAGAAGAGTCTCACCATATAATCAGGCTGTGGATAACAGTCAGAAATCAAGAGCCAAAATATAAATTTGGTCTCAGCACTTGCTTTATTCCTTGGTTCTTTTATTTATAAAACAGAGAAGGCTCGAGGAAAATTTTAAGCTACTAATTTTTTTTTTTTAACTGTTAAATTTTACTTACAGAACCCATGGCCCCCTAAATTAAATAACTCTAGATTTGCCTAGTTGTTCCTTAAGATTTCTCTGATGTGATCATCTCATGTGAGATTATTGGCTGGGAAGGCCTTAGTGCAGCACTGGCCAGCTTTCTGATTGGACAGCCAGTCAGCCCTTTCATGGGTCCTGTTTCCTTTTCCTTCTACAGATGAGGGTCAGCTCTATGCCTTTGGTTCAGATTATTATGGCTGCATGGGGGTGGACAAGGTTGCTGGCCCTGAAGTGCTAGAACCCATGCAGCTGAATTTCTTCCTCAACAATCCAGTGGAGCAGGTCTCCTGTGGAGATAATCATGTGGTGGTTTTGACACGAAACAAGGAAGTCTATTCTTGGGGCTGTGGCGAGTATGGTAGGTGTATGTCCTTATTTCAGTCCCCTTCATCCTTGGTGCACCACCTGACTTCCAGCCTGTGTGTATCCACACACAGCATGCAGCCTCGATTTGAGGGGTGTGAACTCAGTAAGAGAATCTAAAAGAACATTTTCATTGGAAAAAAAGGTCCTTATTATAACAATTATCTCTCTTACCTATGTCTCAGGGCGACTGGGTTTGGATTCAGAAGAGGATTATTACACACCACAAAAGGTAAAATCAGAAGCAACTTCTTTCTAAAGGTCACACTGACTTGAATAATGTTCTCTTTCCCTGTGTTTATTTCTGAACTGGTTCCTGTCAGTGAGACTGACAAGCCAGGACTCCTGGTTTAACACAACTAAATTGTAGACCTGTGAGGGAAAGGGTACAGATGGTGTGGAGTTGCAGCTTGCTCAGGGATAAGCACTAAAATCAAGCATGTACAGCAAAAAGGTCACCTATAGCTAAACGTTGTTGTGAAGTGCCTTCGAGTCGATTCCAACTCATAGCAAACCTGTATTGGGTTTCCGAGAAGTAGCTGGTGGGGTTGAACTGCCAACTTTGAAAATAGAAGTCCAGTGCTTATCCTCCAGCTGTACATCAGGACTGCTATAGCTGATGGTGTGCTGTGGAGTCAGTTCTGACTCATAGTGACCCTGTACAGGGTTTCCGAGGCTATAAATCTACAGGAGCAGAAAGCCTCATTTTTCTCCTGCAGAGGATTTAAAATGCTGACCTTGCAGTTAGTAATCCAATACATAACCCGCCATGCTAAATAGTTAAATGTTGTTGTTAAGTGCCGTGGAGTCTTTCCCGACTCATAGTGACCCTGTATAGGGTTTCTGAGGAGCAGCTGGTGAATTTGAACTGCTGACCTTGAGGTTCAAACAGACCTTGCAGTCCAGTGCATTCTGCAGGTTTATTTTCCAGGGTTTATTGAACTTCTGGGAGTCCTGCTGTGGACTCCCAGGAGTTCAATAAACCCTGGAAAATTCTTCAGGAAGGTACTGAAAAGCAGTAAACTTTCTTTTAACCCAACATAGCACTTTTCTCCTCCTGTTTCTTCAGTTGAAGTAACTGTATTGCTGGGTCTCATTGTGTGAAACAGAACACGTAGCTGCTCTCAGCACTCCAAGAACTGGTGCTGTGAGAGGCTCTCAGGAGCTGAAATCAGCTCAGGGACGAAGAGCAGGTACTCCTGCTGCACACCCACTCTAGGGCGCAGGCTTCCCCATTGGAAGGGGGAGTGTAATCGTACATCCCATTTCCTACTAACAGTTTTTGTCTACATTTTAAACATTAAAAGTATTTATTTATGGGGACCGCCCTCAGTGGAATTCAAAGCTGTTCCTCTTTTCCCAGAAAGGCTGTGGTCGAGCTTTTGAGGTTGGAGGCTCAGGTTTCATGGATCTCCATCTTTGCCTCCTCTGTCTCCTCCCACCATTCTCCCACCCTGCCTGGGTGGCTATGGAGGGATGTGAGCACATGCAGGTCCTGACTGCTACCTCAATATTCTGTCACCTCACTTATAAAATGACCAGCATGGGGCCCCACAGGGCAACGAAGCCTGCGGTTTCAGACAGTAACGTCAACAATAAATCGAAATTTCTCCTTTCCCAACTTTTTCTGAGAAGTCTCCTGAAGTGTGATCTGTTGCTAAAGCAAATTTTAGTGGGGGTATCTGTTGGCCTGGAAATTTCTTCTCTGACTTTATATTTTAAAACTTGAGTTTTTTGTGGAAAACAATAGCTTCTAAGTTACTGGGTAAATGTGAAGAAAATAGAGCCGTTCTTACTCTGTAGTCTGCTGAATGCAGCATCTTCCTTGAGAAAGTATTTGATGTGTCTTCCTCCTAATATGAATTATGTGTATAAGATTTTTATTGTTTCCTTGCAGGTGGATGTTCCAAAGGCCTTGATTATTGTCTCAGTTCAGTGTGGCTGCGATGGGACATTTCTGCTGACCCAGTCGGGCAAAGTGCTGGCCTGTGGGCTCAATGAGTTCAACAAACTGGGCCTGAATCAGTGCATGTCTGGAATCATCAACCATGAAGTGAGTGCCCCCTTTAGCGTCTTAAGCACATTGTTAGTATTTCTTTTGGTGGGAATTGTTTGGAATGCTATTATTGGTTAGCGATTATGGAATTTGATTAAAAAATACATGGTAGTATCACAGAAATGTGTTCAACAGAAGAAGACAGTCACAAAAGTGTACATACGGTCAGATGCCATTTATATGAAGGTTAAGGACAGGCAGAATTAATCTATAATGGTAGAAATCAGAATAATGGTTACCTCTAGGAAGAGGAGCATAGGTAAAGATCTGTCAGGCCTTACAGTATTTTACAGTATGCTAGTTATACCTCCATATATATTACAAAGAATAAAGTGATAGACTTCAGATTATACTTTATCACTGAAATCAGTACTAGAAAGCAAATGTTATGAAAAGAGACGTATTTCCATGCATCACTCCCTGGGGGATTTTTTTTTAGATTTATTGCTCTCAGAGCACTGGTCCCATGGAGATTTTTTATTCAGTGTAATTACCATTCCCCTCCTTCAAGGATGTCATGAAATCAGGGTTTCGAACTGTGTCACTTCAATTCTACCTCCTGATGAGACTTGACATTTCCACCCTGGAGATACTGAATCAGAATTCACATTTTAACAAGATGTACATCTAAGAATCACCTGGGGATCAATTAGAATGAAGCATTTCAAAGTCCGACATGCAGTTTACCACTGATATTAAATCTTAGTCTCCTCTTTGTCTTTTCTAAAGAGTCCAGTTAAGAGGCCAATTTCTTGATTAAATGAAAAAGATAAATTTTCAGGCAGTCTCTGATGTAGAGATTCTCAGTTGGGGAAATAAGTACAAATTCAGTGTGGAGACTTGGGAAGGGTAGTATTACCATTATTGGATTTGTGTTTTGTTATAAAATAAGCATTTAATTTGTTGCGACATTTCAAACTTACGTGAGAGGAAGGGTGGGTTTTTTTAATGCTTCACTAAAGAGAACTTGAGTTTTTAACAAGCTGAGCAGCACTGGCCTGTTGATATGATGCGATCTCATGAAACTGGCTGCTTTATGGGTTGGAGAGTGTCCTCCGTATTTGAACTCTTTGCCTTGCTCTTGTTAGGTATGCAGAATATGGAACTAAAACAAATGCCAAAGAGTCTGTCTTTAAATAAATACCTTTTGGGGTGAAGTGAAGGAGCGAGCCATGGTGGCACACTGGATTAAGTGTTGGACTGCTAACCCCAAAGTCAGTAATTAAAATCCACCATCCGCACCTCAGGAGAACAGTGAGACTGTCTGCTCCTGCAAAGATTTATAGTCTCAGGAAACCTACTTCTGTTCTTCCCCCTAGGGTCAGAATCACCTCCATGGAAGTGGGTTTGGTTTTGTCTAGGATGGAGTGTTCATGGTTTTCATGCCCTAATTTAAAATCTAAAACTTTAATTATCAGAAAGTCCCATTTTCTATGCTAATTTTACCTTCTGGTTGCTTATTGAGCTTCTTGTATTCTATTGGAGATGAGAACTGCCTGGCCCCTTCTTAGTAATGTGATGGTTCTGAAAGTCTTTTTGGTTACCATGACCCTTTCTCAGCCTGATTACATTTCCATATTGTACATCATGGGTCTTTGCTTTGTGTTTTACCTTGTTTCAGGCATACCATGAAGTTCCCTACACAACCTCCTTTACCTTGGCCAAACAGTTGTCCTTTTATAAGATCAAAACCATTGCCCCAGGCAAGACTCACACAGCTGCTATTGATGGTGAGTTGATTTACTGCTTGTGGCGCTGTGGGCTAATGCGTCAGACTGCAAAGTCGTTTGAACTGCAAGGTTGATGGTTCAAGCTCACCAGCAGCTCCTTGGAAACCCTACTCAGGGTCGCTATGGGTCGGAATCGACTCAACGACACTTAACAACAACAACAACACACGCCTTGGTGGCTCAGTCTTGTTTATTTTACCCAACATTCCCTCTTAACAGTCTATACATTCTTCTCACTTCCTTCTAGCATCCAATATGCTCTCATTAATAAATTCTATATTCAAGTACATGTTTTTGCTGATAACTTTTATACATGCATAATAGGCCCAGCCCTTAACTGAAATTCCAGACATCTGTTACCTCTAGTTAGCACTTTCTCTAAGTATTGTAAGTTACACTGGACCCATTTTCAACATTGAAATGAAAATGTTAGGTACCGAGTCGTTTGTGACTCCTAGCAACTCTGTGCACAAACAGAATGAAACACAGCCATGTCCTGCACCATCCTCACAATTGTTGTTATGTTTGAGCCCATTGTTACTGCCGCTGTGTCAATCCATTCCATCTCTTTGTGGGTGTCTTCCTCTTTATCACTGACCCTCCACTTTACCAAACATGATGTCTTGAAATGCAATAGTGGGGAGAATGCAGTATTGAGTCATTTATTAGGTCTGATACAGAGTCCTAGTGTGGTGCTACGGGTTAACGCACTGGACTGCAAGGTTGATTTGAATCTCAAGGTCGGCAGTTCAAGCTCACCAGCTGCTCCTTGGAAACTGTATACAGGGTCGCTATGAGTTGGAACCGACTCAATGGCACTTAAAAACAACAACAATATTGGGTCTAAGGAGCTCTGGTAGCAAGTTAAGTGGTTACGCATCGGGATACTTATCAGCAGTTCAAAACTACCAACTGTTCTGTGGGAGAAAGATGAGGCTTTCTGCTCCCATAATAAAGGCTCAGAAACCCTATGCAGAGTCACTGTGAGTTGGAATCAACTCCACAGCACACCACCCCACCACCACAAATATTGTGTCTGTGGGGTCGCTACAAATCGAAATTGACTCAGCTGTGATGGGTATTGGGTCTAATTGGTGATAGTTCTTAGATAACCTAGCTACCCTACATCCAGGCTGTGGGCTAGCTTTATGTTGTAAGCTCCAGTAATCAGAAGCTCATCCTGAAACTCTGCACTGGTTGTGTTTTCCCTCTGTTCTTTGACCCATTTGTGCTGGGTAATTTGTTTTTGTTTCTCTCTCAGAGCGAGGCCGGCTACTGACCTTTGGCTGCAACAAGTGTGGACAGCTGGGTGTTGGGAATTATAAGAAGCGCCTAGGAATCAACCTACTGGGTGGACCCTTAGGTGGGAAGCAAGTGATCAGAGTCTCCTGTGGTGATGAGTTTACCATTGCTGCCACTGATGGTGAGTCTGTGCATGTTTCACAATTCTCAGTTGGGAAAGAGGTGGATTGGTTGTTTCTACAGCTAGATCCTAATTTACTTTTTTATTTGTATTGGTAAATTTTATGCATATGACATTACATTAACAATTTGTGTCTTCTACATGGTGATTTTTTTTTAAAGTCTGATTTCCAGATAATGGCCTAGTTACTATTCTAAGTTCATACTTTTTAAAATTTTAGCTTTTAACTGTTTTGGTAAATACTTCAAAATTAGTAAATACTTTTTATATATAGCACCCAGTTCATCCCAATAAATACTGGTTGGATGGTGGAAGAGAACACAGTTTAGCTTTACTCCTTGGCTGAGGTCAGTTGCACTGCAGTGATGTGCTGAGGGACCGTGGAGGCTCGAAGGGCTGTTTCCTCTATATTATGTGTCTCTCCAATTTCTGAGCTGCTCTCTTTTCTCTCATAGCTGTCTCTTCTTTAAGGCATTTTCCTGCACCTATCATCATTTCTCTAACTTACTGTTATTTTGCTGTTCTTCATTCTCTTTCCTCTTTCTTCTGCTTTCTTGTATCTCTTCTCTCTTCTTACAACTTCTTTTGAACTCTTCGGTATCAACTCCTAACAACCTTATGCACAACAGAACAAAACACTGCCTGGTCCTGCGCCTCAACAGTTTCACCATTGCTGCTGCCACTATACCAACCCATCTCATTGGGGGCCTTCCTCTTTTTCGCTGACCCTCCACTTTACCAGCATGATGTCCTTCTCCAGGCACGGTCCCTCCTAGTAATATGTCCAAAGTATGAAAACAGAGCTTGGCCATCCTGGCTTCTAAAGAGCATTCTGGCTGTACTTCTTCTAACATATAATTGTTTGTTCTTTTGGTTGTCCATGGTACTTTTCTGCAACAACCATAGCTCAAATGCATCAGTTCTTTTATAGTCTTTCTTATTCATTGTCGAACTTTCACATGCATATGAGGTTATTGAAAATAACATGGTTTGGATCAGATGCACTTTAATCCTCAAACTGACTTCTTTGCTTGAACACTATAGAGATCTTGTGCAGCAGATTTGTCTAATGCAATACATTGTTTGATTTCTTGACTGCTGCTGCCATGAGTGTTGATGGTTGATCTGAGCAAAATGAAGTCTTTGACAACTTCAATCTTTTCCCCATTTATATGACATTTATTGGTCCATTTGTGAGAATTTTTGTTTTCTTTACATTAAGGTGCAATCCATACCGAAGGCTATGGTAAGTATTTTAAGTCCTCTTCACTTTCAGGAAGCAGGATTGTATCATCTGTATATCTCAGGTTGATGAGTCTTCCTCCAATCCTAATACCATATTGTCCCTCATATAACCCAGATCTTAGATTATGTGCTCATCATACAGATTGAATAAGTATGGTGCATGCCTTTCCTAATTTTAAACCACTCGGTGTCCCCTTGTTCTGTTCAGACAGCTGCCTCTTGAATTATGTACAGGTTCCTCATGAGCACAATTCAGTGTTCTGGAGTACTTATTCTCCTCAATGTTGTCCATAGCTTGTCATGATTCACACAATAGAAAACCTTTCCATAGTCAGTAAAGTACAGGTAAGCATCTTTCTGGCGTTCTCTGCTTTCACCCAAGATCCATCTTAATGTCAGCAATGATATCCCTTTTTCCATGTCCCCATATGAATCCAGCCTGAACCTTTGGCAGTTCCCTGTCAATGTACTTTTACAACCATTTTTGAATTATCGTTAGCAAAGTTTTACTTACATGCAATGTTAATGATATTGTCCAATAACTTATGCATTCTGTCAGGTCTGCTCTCTTTGGAATGGGCACAGATATGGATCTCTTCCAATCAGTTGGCCTGGTCTTCCAAATTTCTTGGTATAGATGAGTGCATCATTCAGTATTTTGGCAGTTGCTGTTGTTGTTAACCCTGTATAGGGTTTCCAAAGAGCGGCTGGTGAACTTGAACTGCCGACCTTGTGGTTCAAAGTGACTTTGCAGTCCAATGTATTAATTCATGGCGCCACACCAGGACTCCCATAAAATCCTTCAGTATTGCTCAAGTGTCAAAATGCTTGGAGCTCACTACCCTATCTAAGTAATGATACTCCATCAGACTAGTTCCTGTTTCCATTCTGCTTTTCTTCACCATTTATCTTTATTCATAGTGTTTATCACTACCTGAAGTGTGGTGGTGGTTGGTAAGTGCCGTCAAGTCAGTTCTGACTCATAGTGACGCTGTATGGGTTTCCGAGGAGCAGCTGGTGGGTTTGAACTGCTGCCACAGCACCACACCAGAAGTGCACCTGAATTAATAGATACTTATTTATGTATTCAGTTTTCCCCCCCCATTAGATTGTCAATTTCACAAGAGCAGACTTTGTTTTCTTTACTGCTGTATCCCCAGCACTACCTTAAGCAGTACATGTCATGAAGTAGGTGTCTAATATTTGTTGATGAATGAGGGACCAAGAAAAAGTTTTTGAATGAGTAAGTAAATGAATAAATGGATGGCAGTACGTAGGAGAAATGGTCATTTTGACCTGGGTAGTATCAGGAAGCATTTAGGTTTTATATCATAGTGTAGGAGTCCTGGTGTGGTGCTGTAGAATAAGCACTGGACTGCTAACCATGAGGTCAGCAGTTAAAACCCACCAGCTGCTCCTCAGAAACACTATACAGGGTTGCTATGAGTAGGAACCTATGGAGTCCTGGTGTGGCCACTGCAGGATAATGCACTGGACCACAAGGTCAGTTTGAACTGCGAAGTCAGCAGTTCAAATCCATGAGCCACTGCTCGGAAACCCTAGACATGGTCAATATGAGTTGAAACCGACTCGACTGCACTTAACAACATGAGTCCTGGTGTGGCAGTGTTGGATAAACAGTGCACTGCTAACTATAAGGTAAGCAGTCAAACCTACCAGCTTCTCTGAAACCCTGTACAAGGTCACTATGAGTCAAAACTGACTTGATGGCACGTAACTACAACATCATGGTAGAGTAAGTAACTTTAGCTTGGTCTGTATGTAGTGAGAAGTTTCTGTAATTCTAGGACAGGAAGATGGAAACCACAAAGACTTGGGAAGCCATTGTCCTGTTAACTGTCTGCTGTTGAATTTTTTTCTAGATAATCACATTTTTGCCTGGGGCAATGGAGGTAATGGCCGCCTGGCAATGACCCCCACTGAGAGACCACATGGTTCTGATATCTGTACCTCATGGCCTAGGCCTATTTTTGGATCTCTCCATCACGTTCCAGATTTATCTTGCCGTGGGTGGCACACCATTCTCATTGTTGGTAAGGATTCCAGATGTGTGGATTGGGGTGGCTTTCACATAGGATAGGTCCCCACCTAAGGCATTGATGGTCACATTCTTAGAAACAGATGTATCTGAATGAAAAGAGACTGCTTCTGTAAGTCTTGTAATAGTCAAGGATGCCATCTGTAGTGGGAGGAACAGAGCATTGTCATTTCTAGAACTGCTACCTCTTGTCCATTTCCCAACATGCTAACTTTGGGCTCAGCCCCACTTTCCATAGTATTTGTTACTTCTCGTCTTCCGTTAATTAATTTGTTACCTGTTTCCATGATTTTGTGAGAAACATTCAGAACACCTTTAAAAAGAATCTTTACCATCACAAAGGCTTTGTGCATAAAAATTACTTTCTTATGAACCTATGTGTATGGATCTATGTGTTAGGGTATAGGAGTCAGCCCATTCTTTTAGATCAGTGATTCTCAATCTTAGTTGTACATTTGAATCTCCTGGGGAGTTTTTTTAAAAATCCCATTGCCCGGACCTGACTCTTGATCAATTTCCTCAGCAGCTCTGGGATGACACCTAGACAGTGTTACTTTTTTAAGTTTCCCAGGTGATTCCAGTGAGCTCAAGATGATCATTGCTATTTTAGATAGTGGATATAGCTGTGGTATCAAGTAACCTCAGATACTAATTTCTAAAACTGTTGAGGCAATCCCAACTCGTAGTGATCCTACTGGACAGGGTAGAACTGCTTCATAGAGTTTCCAAGGCTGTAAATAGTTATGACACATCTTTCTCCCACGGAGGGCCTGGTGGGTTTGAGCCACTGACTTTTCAGTTAGTAGCCCAATACTTAACCCATGGCACTACCAGAGCTTCTGATTTCTAAAACAATAGCTAAAAATTATAAAATGATCTCGAGTCAAGGATAGTAGTTCTCTCCTGTCTCTCTATGCTTGTTCTCCCTTAACCTGCCTTTATCTGTATACAGTGCTTACCTGTTGACTGTTTTTTTCCTCAGAGAAAGTACTGAATTCTAAGACCATCCGCTCTAATAGCAGTGGCTTATCCATCGGAACTGGTGAGTGACTACTCAAGTACCAGTCGTGTCCTGAAATACTGGTTTGGGGTTGGAGTCCATGCAGTCTCCGTAACTCAAAAGAAAATAGAGGATGTCTTTGGGAAATGAGGATTGCAATGATTAAGAGGGAGGATCATATTTTGGTGGGTTTCCCAATCAGTTATGACTTTTACATTGTGGTCAGAGGGAAAGTACACCATTACCCGTCTGCATATGGAGATGATCAAGAAGCTTGCCCAGCATTGAAATGTGATTTATGTATTGTCCCTTTCCTTATTATCTTAGGGGGTATGGGGCTCCTCCACCCTTTACTTCTATGGTTTTCCCTGGGGAATTCCTTCAAAATCGGCCCTCGGAATTAAAATTCAGCTAAACTTTAAACATTGTTAGGAAAATCAGGCCAAAGTTCTGATAATTTTCCTTTGATTGACTTCTTCATGGCCCTCTATTATTTAGAACCATGTCAGGAAATTGAATCTAGTTCTGTTTTGGTTTTCTGTTAGAATCTCTGTAGGTCTTTGATATTTCAGAACCTGGATTCTAATGTTAGTCATTGAATCAAAACAGAGAGCCAGAACAGAAACATTCATTCCCAAAAAAGAAACCGTTAAATGGCTGATCTGAACTTGTTGAGCTTTAGTTCACATATTCATGGACACATATCACACCTTTTAGAATAGTCCATGTTCATCTCTGTACATGTTAATAGCTGTCACAAGTGATAAAACCTCTTTCTGCTGAGCACAGCTGTTCTGTTAAAGTCCTGCTTTGCTGGAGAGGTATTTAAAAGAAAAATGTTAGATTGAAAGCACACATCCATTAGCAAGAAAATGTAAACTTTCTAAGAGCAGGGATTTTGTCTTTGTTGTTGTTATTCATGAATTTTATCTGTAGTGCCTAAAACATGGTACTTGTTCAATAAATATTTGTTAATAGAATTTTACTTAATCACCCAGTGAGATATTATACAGGAGGACTGTCTACAAATACTTCATAATATAGAATGTAAAAAGCAGTTTACGCAGACTACATGCCTTTTTAACTCACCAGCCGCTCCTGGAAAACCCTGTGCAGGCTTGCTATGAGTCAGAGTTGACTAGAAGACACTTAACAATAACAACAAGGGCCATAGATTCTAGAGTTCTACTAGATCAGACCAGTAAGTTTGGTCTTTTCTAAGATTTTGATTTTTGTTCTACATTTTTCTACCACTCTGTCCAGGATCTTCCATTGTGATTCCAGTCAGAGTGGGCCGTAGTGCTTACCAGGAACTATCTAGTTGTTTCCGTTTCAGGCTAGTGGAGACTTGTGCTCGGTTAATTCTTTGAATGAGTTGTGTCCTTTAATCTTAGATTTCTTCACTCTTCTTTGCTCTGTGTGGTAAGAGACCCATAGTTGTATCTTAAATGGTTGCTCACAAGCTTTTAAGACACCATTCACTACTCACCAAAGTGGGATGTCAAACATGTCTTTATGGACTATGTTATGCCAGTGGACTTATGTGTCTCCTGGAACTATGTCTTTAAGCCCTCAAGTCTAGTCACTCAGTCCATCAAGGTGTTTGATATGGCTAAGAAATTTGCATAACTTTGCCCCCTGTATTTGTTGTTGTTAAGTGCCGTTGAGTTGTTTCTGACCCGTAGCAACCCTGTATAGGTTTTCTGAGGAGCAGCTGGTGAACTTGAACTGCCAACCTTGCAGTTCAATCTGACTTTGCAGTCTAGCACATTAACCTACAGTGCCACACTAGGACTCTTTCCCCCTGTGTGCTTTACTAAAAGTGGACATATTTGCAGCACGTGTAAATGACATTTGTAGACATAACTTCTGCCAAACCTATATATGCTCTAGGGTGTCCATCCATATGCTATCCCACACCTGTGCTTATTTATGTACTCATAAACTGTTGTTGCTCTTGAGTAGGTTCCGGCCCATAGCAACCCTGTATAGGGTTTCCACAGAGCGATGGGTGAACTTGAAACACTGACCTTGAGGTTCAAAGCAACTTTGCAGTCCAGCGCATTAACGCACATCGCCACACCAGGACTCCACTCATAAATTAGTGTTAGCACTTATTGTTATTTGGGGTCCTGGTGTGGCACTGCACCACAAGGTTGGTTTGAACTTGAAGGTTGCAGTTCAAATCCACCAGCCACTCCTCAGAAACCCTATATAGGGTCACTATGAGTCGAATCTAACTTGAGGGCACTAAACAACACAACAACTTATTGTAGGATTGTGTATTTAGTAGTGTTCACCATTGTCTTTTACTCTTACATCATGCTGTCTTCCTTTGCCTTGGTCATGCTGTGCTGACCTCTGTGTTACCACCCACGTTAATACGTGTCTACTATCTAGTTAACGATATTTCCCTTCCTCCCTATGCCATTCCTGTTAACCATCGAAGAATGTTTCTTTATGTGAGAAAACCTTTCCTTGGCTTTTTATGATAGTGTTCTCCTAAAAAATTTGTCCTTTTACGATTCACTCTTGTTTCACTAAGCATAATCTCTGTGGAGTCCTGGTGTGGCACTATGGGTTAATGCGCTGGACTGTAAAGTTGGTTTGAACCACAGGTTAACAGTTCAAGCTCACCAACCACTCCTCGGAAACCCTATACAGGGTTGCTGTGTGTCTGAACCATCATCTCAACGGCACTTAGCAACAACAACAGTCATCTCTGCCAAGTTCACCCATGTTACATTTCTCGGATTCATTGTTATTCTTTCTTGTATGCTATTCCATTCTGTGTATGTACCATAGTTTGTTTTCCATTCAGCCATCTTTTTGCCATGTGAGTAATCCTGTGGTGAACATGGGTGTTTGTATAGGGGGCTTTAAAACATTAGTGGAAGAATATCATTTAATTCCATTTTTCCATGAACTTTTCGAAAGCCCCTTGTATTTATTCACGTCCTGGCTCACATTTCTGTAGTATATACTCGGACATAGTAGTGGGATTGCTGAATCACTTGGTATCTCCATTTCCAACTTTTTAAGGCGGCACCACAGCATTTTCCACAGTGCTTATACCCACCAGCAGGTATGAGAATTCCAGAGTAAGATGATGTCTCATTGTTGTTTTGATTTGCATCTCTCTAATGTATGGGTCACAGAACCGACTTGACGGCACTTAACAACAACAATGGCTGTTGAAGGAGCTCTGGTAGCGTAGTGGTTACAAGTCGGGCTGCCAAACGCAAGGTCAACAATTCAAAACTACAAGTAGTTCCGTGGGAGAAAGATGAGGCTTTCTGCTCCCATAAAGATTTGCAGCCTAGGAAACCCTGTGCAGGGTCGCTATGAGTCGGAACCGACTCCACGGTACTTAACCAACAACACCAACAAAGGCTGTTGGGGAGCAGATATCCCTGCATGGATCTGTCGGCTTTGGGGAAGTGTCTGCGTGTCATTTGCCCATTTTTACATTGATTTGCCTTTTGTTGTTGAGGTATTAAATCTTTCTATACATTTTAAACTACCAGCCTTTTTATAAAATTCCAAAACAAACAGAAGAAATAACAATTGTTTAAGAATACAAAAATATGTGCCAAAATAAGCATATTTTGTTTTCAATTAGAAAATGTTAAATACAAAATCAGATTGCTTTCATCTGGGTAGGAGGCCAAAGAAGGAAAAGTAGTTCATGAGGGAGGGAGATACGGTAATATAGCTAATGTTCTTGTGCAGCGTTGTCTAATAGAGCTCCTCTGCGGTCATGGAAATGTTCTGTATCTGTGCTGGCCTCCATCGGATCCACTAGTGAGCTGCTGTGACTGAGTAACTGAATCTCTCTTTGTGTTTAAATAACCACATACATCTAGTGGCTAGCTCCAGTCTAGTTCTTCAGGAGTCCTGGTGTGGCACTGTAGGGTAAGTACTGGACCTAACCACAGGGTTGGTAGTTTAAACCCACCAACCACTCCTCAGAAACCCTATACCAGGTCGCCGTGAGTCAGAACCAACTTGACAGCACTTTATAACAAGTTCTTTAGATGGTAGAGCCATGTATGCTTAATTAATTGTTAGGCATCAGAACCTACATATAGTCTTAAAATAGTCTTCCACATATCTCAAATTAACGTAATTGTAAAAGACATTTAAAACAAAACAATCTTCAGAGCTTATTTTGGAATTTTCGGTTCTGCTACTTTAGTAGGATCATAATGCCCTGGGACCTCATTCCAGGAAGCAGGTGACTGCCACCAGTTCTTTTGTGGTGGTGGTGGGCCTTGGAGTTGGTTCTGACTCATAGTGACCCTGAATAGGGTTTCTGAAGCTGTAAATTTTTACCGGAGCAGAAAGCCTCATCTTTTCTCTTATGGAACGGCTAGTAGTTTCAAACTGCTGACCTTGAGTTAGCAGCCCAACTTGTAGCCAAAACGCTACAAGAGTGAACCTTAAGTTATACCAGGCTATTAGTTGTTGGTTTATTTCGTTTTGGCAAATTGAGTTTCTTAATTGATTTTCTTGAGCCCTGTATTAAAGTTCTATTTCATTTCCAGCTAAGTTGGAACGTGCTTGGTGATATGAAGGAATTAGTCATATTTTAAAAATTCAGACAAATAGTCCTCAAAGAAGGAGCCCTAGTGACTCAGCTGTGAACTCAATGGTTGGCAATTTGAAGCCCCCAGCGCTCTGTGACAGAAAGATGTAGCAGTCCGTTTCCTCTAAAAATTAAAGCCTTATAAACTCTACCGGGTAGGATTATAATGAGTTGGAATGGACTTGACAACAAGTAATCTTGAAGGTGTGTAACACTCACATGAAAATTAAAAAATGACCATTGGGTTTTTCCCCAGAAAACAAGTTAGTGGTGAGTTCATTTGTCAACTTTAAAAGTGTTTGGCTCAAATATTAAAGAGCGTTTTATCTAAGATGAACGTCTCTGGAAGATGCTGGACTCTAGCTATGGCTGCTAAAGAAGCATGCTAAGTGTGGATGGTATGTCAGCTTGGTGAGCTGTGACTAGGGCAGTTGTCCAGTACCGCTTTAGAACATTGATAGTCTGCTGTGGATGTAAGAATAAGTGTGGGATGTAGAAGTGAATCATCATGAAAGATGTTGTTGTTAAATGCTCGCGAGCCAATTGTGACTCATAATGACCCAGTATAGGGTTTCCAAGGAGCAGCTGGTGGGTTTGAACTGCCAACCCTGTGGTTTACAGTCCAGTGCTGATCCTAAAATATTGACATACAAATACCTAATGCAAAAACTAAAAATTTAATCCCATATATCTGACTTACTGTTACCATTCCACATCATGCAACGAGGTGGGAGTCCTGGTTGGTGCCATATCATTAATTTGTTTAGCTAGTCTAGTTCTTAACTGAAAGGTTGGTGGTTTGAGTCCACCCAAAGGCACTTTGGAATAAAGACCTGTTGATCTATTTCCAGCAGAGCAGCCAGTGGAGTATAGTTCTGCTCTGACACACGTGAGGTTGCCATGCATCAGTCAATGTAACAGCATTTCATTGGTTTTCCAGGGGGAAGTGGGGCTAGAGGATGGCAAATCTTTCTTGTCTCATAGCAAAGCTCTGTACTTCTGTGCTGTGTGTCTGTCAGTGGTTCAGAGCTCCGGCCCAGGAAGTGGTGGTGGCGGTGTGGAAGAAGAGGACAGTCGGCAGGAATCTGAAACTCCTGATCCAAGTGGAGGCTTCCGAGGAACAATGGAAGCAGACCGAGGAATGGAAGGTTTAATCAGTCCCACTGAGGCCATGGCAATCAGTAGTGGGGCCAGCAGTTCCTGTCCTGGTTGGCTTCGAAAGGTAAATGATCTAGTAGCCGCCTGTTACATAACTACCAGCCCTTTGGCAAAGAGAAGAAAGGAGATGTGAGGATCTGTCAGTTTATCATGTCCTGTTAAATGGGCTTTCCAGCAGCAGTCTAGTTTTCTTATCTCTACCTGGAGAGATTTCTGTCAGATCTCCCACCCTTCTCTTATATAAAATGTTTTCATACCCATATTACTTAAATGAATGAAAATTCATACAAGCTTACTTGAAGGCAGTTTTTGGAGTGCATGGAAGATTATAGGTTTTAAGCTTACAGATTTTATTTATTGTGCTTTATAAAAGTGGAACATTGGGGCAGTTGACAAACCTTATATTAGGGAAATGCTTTGTGAAATTGAGGTACAGACAGTAAAAATGTTGGAGCACATTTATTTACTTGGAAAGTTGTTCACAACATATTGATACACAGAAAAGGATGGGCTATCTGAACAGTATGTTTTTTTTATTAGAAAATCTATAATGTCGAGACGCATATCTATAAAGTATATACAGAAAACTGTAGCAGTGCTCTCATCTCTGAGTGATGGAATTACTGGTGGCTTTGTTACCTTCCTTTGCCCATTTATAGTTTTTCATTTTCTACAGTAAACATTTACAGTTTGTGAAATCTTAAGGTTTTTTACCAAAAAGGAAAAAGAGGGTCTTCCCAAAAGACCAAGCTTGCTAGTTATTTAAGGATGGGTGTGAGGACAGTGCGCTGTCTAAAGTTCAAGCCCCAGCCCTTCGCAGCTCAGCAGTCTGCCTCCCTGTCACCACCTCAGAGCTACCCACCTCACCGAATGTGTGGGATAAGTGTGTTGGGGACACTCTAGACTGTTCTGGACGTTGCATTTGCCAACACAGAGGTGGAGATACATGGTTAACCACAACAGTCCTGCCCACTAGAGGGTGATGGTGGCATGACAGAGTGGAAGCAAGAGAGAGGGGGGAACTTGGGAGAAAGTAAAGTGCTGCAAATAGAATTGCTAAAATGCTTTCTTGTATACATAGGAGCTGGAAAATGCAGAATTCATCCCCATGCCTGACAGCCCCTCTCCCCTGAGTGCAGCTTTTTCTGAATCTGAGAAAGCTACGCTGCCCTATGAAGAACTGCAAGGACTCAAAGTGGTCTCTGAAGCACCTTCAGAACACAGACCTCCAGTAGTTGCCTGGGTAACTGAGCTTTTTGCCTTTGATTCCTAACCAGGTAAACTGTGGCTGTAAGCTCCACCCAGTCCTTCTGGCCTCACTGTTAACTCCTGTGTCTTCATTGGTCTTCCAGCTCCCCTGCTGAGTTGCCTGAGACCTGCCAAACCAATAATACCTTTCTACACTTGAGGATTAGCTTTCTTTTTTCTGTGGCTCTCCAGAGTACCAAAACTGAAATTCCAAAATTCAAGTTCAGTTTAATAAGCATGACGCTGCTAGATTGTGCTGCAGACTCTATGAGTATAAATAAGTAGTAATACTAGTAGTCTAGTGAGGAAGCAGCACATGTATACCTACCCTTGATAGAAACCAAAGTATGTTTACTAAAGCTATAAACCAGGGCCATCCAGCTATTTCCATAAAGGACCACATAGTAATTATTTCTGGCTTTGTGGGTATATACTTTATTTTGCAACTACTCAACTCTGCCAATGTAGCACAAAAGCAGCCATAGATAATACGTAATGAATGAGCATGCCTGTGGTCCAGGAAATAATTTCCTGTATTATTTTGTAAATACAGGAAAACTATTTACAAAAACGGGCAGTAGACTGGATTTGGCCCATGAGCTGTATCATTTGCCAACCTCTGCTATAAGCAAAATATAGTAAAAAAATGGAGAAGGAGTCAGCCCTAGGGTTATTGAAAATCTTCCCAGGAGAGATGATAAAACTTGTGAAACTTAAAGTTGAATGTTGTAAGTCCTCAGTTGTTGTTAGGTGCCATCCTGTTGATTTTGACTCGTAGTGATTGTTTGCACATAACATTACCAAAGAGCTGCCTAGTTCTGTGCCATCCTCATGATTATTGCTGTTTGAGACCATCGTTACAGCCACTGTGTTAATCCATGTCATTGAGGGCCTTCCTCTTTTTCTCTGATTCTCCACTTTACCAAGCATGATGTTCTTCTTCGGAGACTGGTCCCTTCTGACAACACATCCAACATATGAGAGATGAAGTCTCGCCATCATCTCTTCTAAGGACCATTCTGTGGCTGGACTTCTTCCAAGACAAATTTGTTTTTTTCTTCTGGCAGCCCATGGTACTTTCAATATTCATTGCCAACACCATAATTTAAATGAATTGATTCCTCTCTGTTCTTCCTGATACACTGTTCAATTTTCACATGCATATGAGGCAATTGAAAATACCATGGTTGGGTCAGGTGCACCTTAGTCCTCAAAGTGACATCTTTGCTGTTTAACACTTTGCAATCCATCATTTGGTTTCTTGACTTCACTTCCTTGACCATTAATTGTGGATCCAAGGAAAAAGAAATCCTTGACATTAATTTTTCTCCATTTCTCATGATGTTACTTATTGGTCCAATTGTGAGGATTTTTGTTTTCTTGATGTTGAGGTGTAATCCATACTGAAGGCTGTAGTCTTTAATCTTCATCAGTAAGGACTTCAAGACCTCTTTCCCTTTCAGCAACCAAGGTTGTGTCATCTGCATATAGCAGATTGTAACTGAGTCTTCCTCCAATTGTGATGCTGCATCTTCTGCATGTACTCCAGTTTCTCAGATTATTTGCTCAGTATAAGGATTGAAGAAGTATGGTGAAAGGAAACAACCTGGACACACCTTTCCTGATTTTAAACCACGCTATCTGGTAGCGTAGTGGTTATGAATCGGGCTGCGAACCTCAGAGTCAGCAGTTCGAAACTACCAGCTGTTCCGTGGGAGAAAGATGAGGTTTTCTGCTCCCGTAAAGATTTACAGCCTCGGAAACCCTGAACAGGATCACTATGAGTCGGAACCGACTCCACAGCACATAACAACAACAATACCATATCCCCTTGCTCTGTTTGAATGACTGCCTCCTGGAATTGCTTGGTAGAACTTACAATCTTCTAGAATTGCTTTATTCCTTTTGATTACTAAACACCTCTTACATTTCTTCTCAAGTGTGTCCCACTCCATCCACTGTGGGCCCTTCAGATCACAGTGCCCTCGCTGCATTCAGGAGGGCATTGTCCAAATTAAATCATAGAAGGACTTGTTCCAAATTAAATCATGCTTTTCCCCACTTCAGCATTTTCATTGTTTTACAGAGTCCCCTACAGTCAACTATAGTTGTTCTTAGCAGATGAGGACTGAGGGCCTGAGCATTACCTTGCCCTGTTGTTTCATTTACATAACTTTCTGTTTGAGTTTGGTAATGTAACATTTGAGTGTACTTGAAGTTTGGGTTGGGAACCTGTGGACCTCCTGTGATTTCTGTCTTGTCCCAGCAGCCGCCTCCTCGGCTTACACCTACAGTAACACCGTTGACGCCCCCTACCTGTGCATGCAGCAGTCTGCAGGTGGAGGTGGAGCGATTGCAGGGTTTGGTGTTAAAGTGTCTGGCAGAGCAACAGAAGCTACAGCAAGAAAACCTCGAGATTTTCACCCAGCTCCAGAACAAGAAATTGGGAGGGCGACAGGTGAGAATGTTAAAAACAAAATCCCGTTTCTAAGTCTGTTTTGAAGAATCACAGAAACAAGACGCCGAGGACTATAAATAGGTTTATTCTTTGCTGATACTTACAAGTCCAGGAGAAAGATGAAGACTTTCTGCTCCCATAAAGTTTTACAACCCTGGAAACCTTATATAGGGTCACTATGAATCAGAACCGACTCAGCAGCAGTTAATGACAGCTTTTAAATGCTACAACTTTTATAGTTAATCCCACAGCCCTTGGGCCTTTTTCAGGCACTTGGATTGAGTCACTTGCATCACCTGACTCCCAGTGGTTTGTCTTTTACATTTTGGTATGTAAAAATTTACATAGTACAGTACCGTGGACACCCATGTACCCACCATCTAGATTCTTTAGTTGTTAACATGTTGTATTTGTTTCAGATGTGTGTGTGTGTGTAAAATATGTGTTGTTGTTGAATGCCATCGAGCCAGTTCTGACTCATAGCAACCCTGAGGCTGTAAATCTTTATGGGAGCAGAAACCCTCATTTTTCTCCCACAGAGTAGCTGTTGGGCTCAAACTGCTGACCTTGTGATTTGTATTCCAGTGCTTACTTATCCTGTGACTAGGTGGCACTGTTACTAATGTGGAACTGTGGTTTATCTGAACAGGTGGGGATGCATTCCAAAGGAACTCAGACAGCAAAGGAAGAGATGGAAGTAGATCCAAAGCCCGACTTAGACTCCGATTCCTGGTGCCTCCTGGGAACAGACTCCTGTCGATCCAGCCTCTAATTTCCTGAGCCTACCTAGCCCCAGCAGACTGGGGTCCAAAGAACTTCACAGCACACTTACCGAATGCAGAGAGCAGCTTTCCTGGCTTCGTTCACTTGCAGACAAGGAGCGCGAGGCGGAGGCTCTGAAGCACTTTCCAGGCACATGTGGAGAGCGGCATTGCCTTTTAGATAGGATGTAGGAGTGATTTTACTGTTTTGGAGAATGAAGGGCCCCACGGCCCTGGGTTTGTCCTCAGTGACTGCCATAGCAACAGCAGCTCAGTACCTCATCTGTTGATCCCACCTTTGAAGAGGAGTCACAATGCTCACCTTAAAAGTGCGCTGGTAGCAGCTTATATCTCATTATCATTTTCACCGTTAATTGGAAGCTGCCTTGGGAATTCAGCACCAGGCATTGCACCTCTGGGTGGGGGAGGAAAAATTGTAAAGCCTTGAGTGGGCTGGAGCCAGGCATGACCTATCCAGGGTCCTCTGGATAGTGTTGAAGTGTTCCGAGCCCTCTCAGGAGCCCTGAGCCCAGGAAATATGTCTGGTGAAGTCGTCAACCTAGGGCTTATTTTCGGAAAACTCAGTGATTTGTGCAGCTAACTGCTTTAGGAAGAGAAGTGGGCTTAGATTGCTTTCCCTCTGAGGATGGATTGCAGTATCAGAAGTAGAGAAGGATGGGCAGGTCCCACCTCATCACACAGCTGGAGGTCCAGGCTGTGGCTGATGCAATATGGGATTTCCTGGCTGTGGAAGGTACAGGTAAGAGATGAGGTGAAGAACTGAGTCCGTGAGCAGGAGGAAGGCCCTAAGAGAAAATCACCACGGAGAAGAGCTCCTGTAGCTGCCTCTACTTGGACCTGAGAGAGGCCTAGAGCGCCTTTGCCTTCACGGCTCCTAGGGTGCTCACCTGGACGTCAGCAGCCCCAGCCACCCCACTTTCTGTAGTCAGTATTTTATGAAGCCATATCATCATAACTAATGAATCTGTATCCTCTCCTCTCAAGTGATCCAGAGCCGGTACCAAACTCTGGGAGTCCCTGGAGCCTACCAGAACTGATGGAACCTGCCAAGTGAAAGAAATTTGGCTGAGAGCTCACGTCTAATCCCGTACTCACTGTGTTCTTGTAAACAGGAGCAAAGGAGCTGGCTCTAAGAGAGAAATGGTGTCCTGAAGGGACGAAACTTCAGAGATGGAATCTGGGGCAAGCAGTGGATGTTTTCTCTTCAGGATATGAGCTTTGTGTTTCCACCTAGGCTTGTGAAATGCTCCTTTAGTAGTTTGAGTCATGAGCTGCTTTGGTGAGTCTCACATCCTACTTCATCAAACACAGCTAAATTTTGTTTCATTTTTCCCCAAACCAAAAACAAAAATGGTATTTCCTTAGAACTGTGGGAGGACCTGTGCAGTGGAAATTTGCCGTTTCCCTCAAGCCATTGGTGTAAAGGCTGCTGCTTGGGGGGAACCCCATGCTAGGGATGGGTACCTCTGCTCAGTGGGATCTTGGGTATGATGGTCCCATTGTTTTCTCAATTCTGGGAAGCCTAGTACAATGATACTAATGGAATCATTGAAGCCTGTTCTTAAAATAAGGGAATGGCCATCCCTGGATTGAGTTTACAAATACTGAATAGTTGGGGATTTGCTGTAAACCCTAGCAATGGGTTTTTGTTTATCATGTAAATGCAACTTGGAGTTTTGTATGGACTGACTGGCCTTTCACGGTCCTGTATCCCTCACCATCTCAGCAGGCCTGAGAGGCAGGGTCAGTTTGGGTGTTAATCATAGTATTGCTTTTGCCTTGTGGTGGAGAGACAAGGCATGTTGCTAAAACTGTGGGATGAAAGTGACAGTAAAGGGCCAAGAGCTTCCCAAGGGGCATCATTCCCTAGCAGTGGAATGTCGTGGTCGTTTCCTCTGGCATGTTCCCCTAAGAAGTCTAGGTTTCCTATTAATCTGGCTGAGAATTTAAGTTCTGTGCCTTAGAGACAATTTGCACTTTTCCCCCATGTGCCTGGGACAGCCATGTCATTTTCCCCACCACACAGCTATGCAAACAGAAAGCCGTTCCGAGGTGGTAGGCATCCGTGCATCGGATGAAAATGAAAGGTGAGGCAGCAGAAGGACCTTGGAATGAGTTTCTGCTGCTAATTCCCTTTTCCGTTTTGTCCCATATTTCTTCTTTATGCAGTGCTAGGTGTTTTAAGTTTTCCAGTAGTATTGCTTTTGAGTTATAATATAACCCAAGTTAACTGCTCTGCTCTGACATTATTGCTGAAGAACTAGCTTTATTGTTAGCCAAATGTTTGGAAGGTTGAGGGTGGAGTGGTTTGACATTTCTGTTTTAAATAAACATTTAAACCCTCAACCAGGGCTATGCCTCAGTAAGCTTGTGTGTGGACCTTAGTCACTGGGCATAAAGCATCCAGATTCGAGGCCTTTGTGAATCTCTGACTCAGTGATTCTTGATACAAAGAAAGAAATGTTCTTGTAAAAAACCAGGAAAGGAACATTTTGCACAGAAAGAAATTTTTGCTGCTTTCCCATTTGCTGGCAGAGTCATTTCTACCACCCCAACTTTTGCCCCTCAAAACTTCTAAAATTACTGTGTTGAAAGTACAGAGGAAGAAAAATATCAGCTATTAAAAGAATCCCTTCCTGCCCTTCTCAGCTCAGGGTCTCAGGGGGCTTTCCTGAATGATGATGCCAATTCATGTTTATAACTTTCCTTCAAAGAAGCTGGGCTGGTTTTTTTTTTTTTTTAGAACCTGTTTGAAACTGGCCCATGTGCCAGAAAAGCACAGAGATCCGTTTTAATATTAGTTTTCCGTCTTTTAGGACCACCCAGACCAGTGTTTAGGTCCCATGGGAAAGAGAACTGGAGGGTGAGGCTGAACTGTATTTGATCTCCCTGGCACAGCACAAAGAAGTCATAATGGTTGTTGATGTACCGTTAAAACTGCCTTAAACTCACATTTCATTTGGTTTGTCATGGGTTCTGATATATTTATAATAGACCAACTCAGGAGTGAAGATGTATGTTAAACAAGTTCATTCATTCAAAAAAAGTATTATAAATGTGTCAGGACAGAGTGGGCTGTAGTTAGAACTGTGAACCAGGTTCCTTCTTGCCTTAAACTCCAAAAGCATCTATTGCTACAATGATTAATTATGGAGATAAACATGCTGACCATTAAACTGCAGAGAATCAAGAACATAATGGGGAAAAACAACACTATGTCACATCCTGTGTAGTTGTGAAGAGAAATTAATGACAAAGCAGTGTTAGCTAACAGTGCTACTTTAAATTTTGAAAAACCTTCATCGCTGTTAAGTATGTCTACACATCTGCATATGCTTAAATGAGTTTCCATGTGAGTTTCATTCTGCGATGTTTTCCTCATTGCTTAACCTATTGAACTTAAACATTTATAATGTTTACCTGCTCTAAACATTCTTGGACAAATATAAAATATGGACATGAATTAATGGCATTTATTCCTCCTCTGTCCACTATTATTCTGAGTACTCTCCAGCAACACTGGAATAAAGAGCCTAACCTTTTCCCAGAGACATGATCAAGTGACATTTGAAAGCCCAATAGATATTTCTAGTATAGTCAAGGATTAAACATTTACAGTTCAGAGGGAACACTGAGGCATTGACTATTAGGATAAGTACTGGATTTTGTGAGCCACAGTGTCAGTGGTTGGAACCTGCCAGCTGCTCTACAGGAAAAAGATGAGGCTTTCTGCTCTCGTAATTATTTACAGCCTCAGAAACCCTATACATGGTCACTATGAGTTGGAACTGACTGGACAGCACTTAACAGCAACTAGAAATGTAAGAATGAGTAACTACTCCTCACATGTACTTGTTCTTCTTAGTGATTATTCCAGGGATCCCAAACCCAAGTGCTCGAGGACCAGCAGATAGGTGAGAGAAGTGGGCCAGGGGGGTGTTTGAAGGAGCAGCCGATTCTGAGCCCCATCAGCTGGTGTTACGCAGGCTTGTTGGTCCAACGTTTCCAGAGCTGCTAGTTTTTAAAGAGATGTTCCATGTCCCAATTTTTAAATGTTGGGTCATATTTTTCATGCTATGCCAGCCAGATAAAATATCTGGGGGGCAAAGTAAGGAGTCCTGGTGGCACTGTGGTTAAGTGCTCAGCTGCTACTCAAAGGTCAGTAGTTTGAACCCACCAGTTGCTCCACAGGAGAAAGATAACAGTATGCCTCCATAAAGATGGACAACCTTGGGAATTCTGTGGAGCAGTTCTACTCTCCTTTCCAGTCTGAGGCAGTGGGTTTGTACTGGAGAATGCACATAGGGAGTTAAGTATCTACTGTGTCTGTGTGAGGTCACCAGAGGTTTCGTTAAGGAGCCCATATGTGAGACCTCTATCCCTCTTGAGACAAAATCAAACATAAAGCAATTCACAGACAAGGGAGCCTCAAAAATTCCATGAAAAAACTCCATTACTCCACAACCTTTTCTCTTCCCCACCCCCAGCCTCGTGCCTGCAGTTTTGCTGCTAAATCCTTAAACTTAGTTTCAAATCGGTCTGATCTGTTAGCCACTCAGCAGAAGCTGCAAAGGGGACTGGAACAAGAGCAACGAGCCATGTGGTTGACTGTGACTTAGTTGTGTGTGATTCCTCTGCTCAGCTAAAATTGGGTGGGTTTTCTCCAGTAAAACATTTGAGTGATGCTCCCAGGATAGTACTCTTACCAGTATTTCAGGTGTTGTGCTTGCATCCCTCCTATCTCAACTACTATTACCCCTCAGACATGAATTCATCAGTACACCCATTCTGCAAGTCTAGGACTTCCACATCTTAACTCTTAAAGTCCCCAAAACCCACTTACTGAGGCCCTAATTAAGAAGGTTGGGAGTGCAATGGTTGTAGAGGGTAAGCACTGGACTGCAAGCCACAAGGTCGGCTCCATGGGAGAAAAGGCTTTCTGCTACCGCAAAGATTTACAGCCTCAAAAAACCTATACAAAGTCAGTATGAGTTGGAACCGACTCAGTGGCACTAAAAAAGAGTTATGAAAGTCGCATGCACTAGGCAGTATTCTACGGAGAATATGAAAAAGAACTGGTCCCTCTCCCTGCAAAGTTTACTCTTAGCTAGAAGTTTACAGTGGTATAATCGGCAGGGACATGTCACATTGTGCAACGTCCCAGCTTGCTTTGATGGCTGATTTTGCTACCTCATTTAAAAAGTCATTCAGCCAACTTGATTTGAAAGCAGTTTAAGCAACAGCTGAAACTGAGGGATTCTTGTTTCACATGTGAAGCCCGTTACAAAAGAACCACTCTATAAAGTCCAGTGTGCTTCCTCCTGAAACGCAAAAAGATGAGGTTTCCATTATTGTGCAGGGCACCCTATGGAAGGCTCAGGAACATGGGTGCCTTAACCTTACATGCTTTTGTTGGGTTTGGGCCAGCACCAGGGAGGTTGAGGATAGACATCAATTAATAATGCCTTACGGCAAAATCTTCTATCTTTTGTGAGATACCATCTGGTGACCCTGACCTTCACACCAACTCATCCTAGTAAGTCATCATCTTGCAGGAACACAAAGAGTTCATCAGAAACACAGGATACGTGCAGAAGCAGCGACAAGACACAACCACAGGCAGGCACTTACCCAGAACAAACCACACACTAGGCCTATGAAAAGAGTTTTAATGAAGGCTGCTGGTTACTCAAGTGTCTTTGCCCATCAGTTCTTGGGGAAGTGACATAAGGCACACCAGCTGGGGTGGTAACTTAGTGGGAAGCTGGGGCTTCCTTTTGCCTCCTGCAGTTTAACAATGGGGTTTCTCTTCACTGACTCCAGCTCTGCAGGCTGATCTGGGAGATGTAAGTTTTGTTTCTGCATCAAATTCCTCGCCTATTTACTGCTGAAGGAGGAGCAGAGCCTTCTGAACTCTCTGAGGTTTCCACTGTTACTTGCTCAATTGTAATGCTTCCTTGGAGGTGGAGGACGATTCTTGATGGTCTTACATTTGGGAATGTGCCCCTCAGCCACTTTGGGTGCAAAGTGACGGCTACAGTGAGGACACTGAATATAGTCCGGATTTTCTGCAGGCAAGATCGGGGGCAAGTTTGCAGGCTTTCCACCTTTGGCAATTACCTGCTGGGTCTCTCGAGCCTGACGGAGGGTCCGGATGAAAGATTCGTGCTTCTGTCTCCAATTGCTCTTCCGAGGTGGTTCCACCTATAACAGTAGACACGCCATTTAACTTGGTATTAATCTCTACCTCATCTCATTCCCGAGGCTCCAGTGACCATAAGGAAATAAAAAGGGAGGTAGCCCACCAAGTCAAAGAGAACAGGAAGGGAGCAACAGCCATAACTGACTGAGCACAGTGGATGTACCCAAATGTGGGGCCTGCAAAAGGGGTTAACCACTTATAGGCAACAGAATCCGAGAGGTCCAGTGCTTTGGAAGTAGGGGGTGGGGCAGTGTAGGGCTGAGAACAAGATGGACCCCATATACACAAGGTCCCTTTCCCATCTTATACACCCAAGGGTCAAGCACCCTCACAAAGAGATCAGGAGTTTATTCTCATGAGAAATTGAACGAGATGGATTTTGGATTCGGGGAATTCAGACACACTGGACAACAGGATTCATCTGGAGGCTGAAGATGAGGATTCAGTACAAATGGAATTGTGGGACTCGGTCTTCTAAGAGGGTCCCAGAGAACCACCCACATAGCATCTTCTTAGGAGATTGAAGAGTTCCTCTCAGGGTGCACATTCCTGAGAAAAGCCAGCACTGCCTCTAGTGGACCCCAAGTAAAACTCACTGTTCGATCAACCTAAAGGCCCCACCTAAACTTAAATATGAATGGATAGGCAAGAATCCCCAGATACTGAAAGAGAGCTCTAACAAGAAAAAAAACTGAATCAAGCACAAGTAAACAACAGAAACTGAACTCAGGAAGCAGTGACCAAGGCAGAGAGCAGAAGGAACCTTTCTTTTTGCAAAAAGCTTATTAACAAAGTATAAGGGATTGTGTCCATAAAATGAGTTTACTAGACAAAAAAGAACAATCTGAGAAAACGATTACAAGTTTAAAATCTCATAACTAGATACAAGTAAACAGAAATGTTGTAAAATAATAAGCTAAATGGAAATGTAAAATAATGCCAATAAAATGTCTCAGTGCGAGAAAAGATTTGAGGTGGAAAGTAGAAAAGATTGGATACTTAGTAAATCATCCAAAAGGGTCCAACAGCTGACCAATAGGCATTCCAAAAGACACGGAGAAAATTATTAAAAGAAATAATAAAATGTAAATTTCTAGAACTGAAAGTCAAAAGTCTTGAAAGAGCCTTCTAATATAGTCATTGTAAAAATTCCTTAATAAAGAGAGAGTACTGTAAACCTGGTGTGGTGGCGTAGGATCAGCAATGGACTGCACACTGTAAGACTGGCGGTTCAAATCCACTAGTTGCTCCTTGGAAACCCTATGCGGGGTTGCTATGAGTCAGAACCGACTTGATGACACTGAACAACTATAAACTTGCAGAAAAGTAATAATAATGGGTTTCATGCAATGGAACAGGAATCAAAAGGGCACCAGATTCCTTAACAGCAACAATGGATGTTAAAAGCTATTGGAAATGTGCCTTAATAGTTCTAACAGAAAACCATTTTCCCTTTGGAATTCTGTACACGGTCAAGTCAGCAATAAGATGTGAGGCTATTCGGTAGGTATTTTCACTCATTTAAGGACAAAATCTATACTTTCCATGCACTTTTCTTAAGCAAAACAAGAAGTAAGTCAAGGGAGATACAGAGCCAAAGCAAGAGAACACCCAACACAGAAGAGACGTTCCAGGACAACAGGTCTACCAGACCCAGACACTAGCCAGCCAGGACTGGGGCAGGGAGGTAAAAACCAGGACGGTGGTTTCCAGGATAAAAAAATAAAATTCAAAAATAGTAGTAGGTATGCAGCATCAGAAGGATCATTTAGGGAAAAAAATTAGCACTAAGTATGCAGAAACCAAGCAAATGAAAACACGTCATTGACTAACTCGTGAGCAGGGACAGAATTCACTCATTAGTGAACAAAATTTACAAGGTCAAAAGGATGTGAAAACTGACTCATGATTAAATCCGAAAGTATAATTCAACTCATAGTGAACTTATATAGGGTTTCCAAAGATTAGCTGCTGGATTTGAACTACCAACCTTGAGATTAGCAGACCAATGCTTAGCCTACCAGGATTGTTTTTAAGTGCCATCGAGTCGATTCCGACTCATAACAACCCTGTATAGAGTTTTTGAGGCTTTAAATCTTCACCAGAACAGAAAGCCTCATCTTTCTCCCGTGGAGTGGGTGGCAGGTTCGAACCACAGCCCTTGTGGTTTGCAGGAGAGGGAATATTAAAGAGAGCTTAACACAGCTTCCATAGAAGAAGTTGGAGTCCTGGTGTGGTGCTGTAGGATAAATACTCTACTGAAAAGTTGGTTTGAACTGCAATGTAAGCGGTTCAAATTCACCAGCTGTTCCTCAAAAACCCTATACAGGGTGGCTGTGGGTCGGCACCAACTTGATGGCACTTAACAACGATAACCTAGAGAAAGTTAAGAGATAATTTACAAATTTTCTAAGTCAGAAAAATAAGCATATTATTTCAAAATAATGGCTATGCATACTGGAACAAGCATCCAGCAGAATTTAGGGCTGCCTCTGGGGGCTGGGTTAGATGGAGATGCAGAATACTGCTGTTTTATATTTCAGGTCATTTATTACCATGTGAATTTTAAAACTGCATGCATCTTATCATTTTAATTAAAATACAGTTTTTTTTAAAAGAAGCAAGTAACTGCTCGGTGCTTATGAAGCGATATGAAAAGAAAAGGAAGGCTCCCTAAGCAGAATCTATTACTGACACAGACAAGGCAAGAGAATCAGAGTGTAAAAGACAGCAGCCAGGAAAACCTTCCAAGGAGCTCTGGTGGTGTCGTGGGTTACACACTGAGCTGTTAACCTAACTGTGGGTCCGGTGGTTTGACTCCACCAATCGCTCTGCAGGAGAAAGATAAGGCTTTCTTCTCCCCTAACAATTTATAGCCTTGGAAACCCTATACAAGGTCACTATGGATTGGAACCAACTCAACAACACACAATGGGAACTTTTAAGGAAAAGAATTTGGGATCCATTCCTTAAGGGCAATTCCTATAGTTTTATTTTTTATTGTATGGGAACTTCATTCAATTAACATTTATTGATCATTAAGATCTGTGTACAATGCAAAGATGGGTGAGATGTGGTCCCTACTCTCAAATGCTTACAGTCTATAGCCTAGAGGTAGGAGGTGTCTGGAAGGCACATACGTAATGATTAAAGGATACAAGGACATCAGTTGTTCAGGTTGAGTACACTAGAGGAATGATAATCAGCTTCCAAAGGCAGAAAGCTATGGCAGGACTTGGAACATTCAGAGGAGGGGAGTGTGTCTCAATCTAGGTCCTTTCTGCTTTGATTTCCTTAAGGCAGCACCTTGCCCCTAATATTAATTTCCATAAATGTGGAAGTCTGATGTCAGAAACCCAACTATTTTAAGATATGGGCCCCAAGTAAACTCCTATAGTGGGACACTACCACCAGTCTGTCATACTGTGGTTGGCTTGCATATTACTGTGATGCTGGAAAACCATGCCACCAGTGTTTTAGATATCAGCAGAATCACCCATGGTAGAGCTTTCAGACTAGGAAGAAAGGCCTGCTGATCTCCCAAAAATTAGCCAATGCAAGCCTTCTGGATCCTAATAGAATCCTGCCCTGTTCGATGTAGGGCTGCAGACGAGCCCCCTAAGTTGGAAGGCACTGCATAGCTGTGACACTGGACTCAAACAGGAAGCTGCTGTAAGACTGTAAGTCCTGTTAGATATAAAGTTGCCAAGAATTGGAGCGGATTCAATAACAACTAACAACAACAACAAATAGTGATTTACTGGGTGGACCAGAAAGAAAACAGGAAAGAACAAGAACTGGTAGTCTTATTACTATCTGCAAGAGCTGAAATGTTGGCTCCTTGTTGGAAACTAGATAGGAGATGTCTGAACATAGAAGGAGCTTTCTTGTGGTAATCTCCCAGACTGCTGCAATAACATCAACAGAAAAATACTTCCAATAGCAAATATACACAGAAACTGCAGCGTCCTGACGGACAAGAAGTGCAAGGACAGCAGAAGGCAGGGTTGGAAGGAAAGGAAAACAGGAGACTCAGATTTTGCTAGAATAGCAGCACTGGTCTTTGAGATCATAGGGTCAGGCCTTAGTCATTTGTGTAACACCTTCACTTCACCTCCTTTATTATTAACTAATATTTTTCTTTCAATCCAAGGGTTTAATATGTTGTTATATTTTTCTGAGGTCTACTAGACCTATTAACATGTCTGTTGAGGTCCTATGAAACACAACGACTAGACAAATGTATAGAGACCACAGTTTATTATTAGTGGTTACCAGGGATGGGAGGGAGGGAGGAAGGAGAACCCATTGTTAAGGAAGTGGATTTTTTGTGGGTGGTGATGGGAAATCTGGCCCTCCATATATGTAACTGATTGTACAACATGATTTACATAATTGATGTCACTAAACTGCACACATGAAAAGTGGTCAATTGGCATATGCATTATATACATGTTTTACTACAACAATAAAGGGGAAAAAAATTTAAGTCTGTCAGTGTATCACATGTTGAGAAATACTCATTTTACAAACCCAGTTGTGTAATCTTGACAGTCAGGGAGGTGGGCTTATTTAGAAGACCATTTCTAGATCTGACTGTTCAAATGCGACTATGAAGTTCTCTGAAACTAGCATGGTAACTATTGTTACGTGCCGTGAAGTCGGTTCCGACTCATAGCGACCCTGTACATCTTTACAGGAGCAGAAAGCCTCATTTTTCTCCCGTGGAACAGCTGGTAGTTTCGAACTGCTGACCTTGCGGTTCACAGCCTGCTCATAACCACTACGCTACCAGAACTCCTTACGGTAACTATTAGAATCCTTATTTTTTTACAACCTGGCTTTTCCGCAGCTAGGAACATTTTGAAAGATAACCAAAAAGAAAGGTGTTTGCACTCTAAATGGGGAGAAGAATGCTAGACTTGCTTGTGTTTCATGTATTTACAAGAAGGTACAGCAAGATGGAGCTAATCTTGAAAGAGTTGTTAAGTGCCATCGAGTTGATTCCGACCCATAGGGACCCTGTATAGGGTTTCCGAAGAGCAGGTGGTGAGCTTGAACTGCCGACCCTGCAGTTCAAACGGCTTTGCAGTCTGGCGCATTAACCCACAGCGCCACACCAGGACCCCATAAGGTTAAAGGAGGAAGGACAGATCATAGTCTAGGGAGGTGGCAGAGTATATGGTACATGGCAAAGAGCAAAGGTGAGACACTGCATAATTTGATTTTTGGTCTTTTAATTTTCCTACAGTAAACATTTATTATGTTTATAATCAATATATTATGTTTATAATCATACCAGTTTTTAATCCTAAATTTTGGAGTCACTCAGACCCAGATTTATAGGCCATTACTTAAAAACTGTCCATGACTTTAAATTACTTAACCTCTGTGAGCCTGGATTTTGGAATTGATAAAATGAGAACTAGCTAGATCCTCAGACTACTAGTGTGGCACTGTAGAATCAGCGCTGGCCTGTGAACCACAAGGTTGGTAGTTCAAACCCATCAGCTAGCTGCTCCTCAGAAAGTCTACACAGGGTCGCTATGAATCAGAACTGACTGACTAACAACCAGATCTTCAGAGTGGGATTAGGATGCTACGAGAAGCTACTGTCACAGTGACTGGCCTACTGAAGCATTCTCGCCTTCTCCCTACAGGACACGACAGTTTTCTAAAGAAAGCTCATGAGGAGATAGCAGGCCCTTACAGTGTGCCTCATACATAGAGTCAAACCCCTAAGACTCCTTGTTTACCTTGACCGAGGCTGGTCCTTTCCAGTTCAGGTACTGCTCTAGTTCTGTGCCCTTAGCCCGGGCCCTAGAGGAGTCGAAAACTTTCCTCTTGGAACTCTGCATCTTGCTGCAAACATTCGAGTGTCTCTCCAGTCTGAGCAAGAGGAACTTGCGTCCACAGTGGCTACACTCGCCGAGTTCAGCCTCTTCAGCAGAACAGTTGGAACCTGAGGAGTCTGGTGCCCTAGAATTGATGGCAGATCCCTGCAAAGCATTGCCTGGTGCTTTTGAAGTCTGAGGAAACCTCTCTGAGACTTGGTCTGGGATTTTGTTACTGCTTGCCACCAGTCTTTCTCTTTTGAGACTCTGTAGTCCATAATCTGAGAACTGGAATGGACTAGAATTTTCTTGAGTCTGTCCCCAGGTTTCGTTGTCTTTCCGGTCTCTGCTGAACACTTCTTCAGGCTCGAATTCTGTAGCGGAAATAGGTTTACACGTGGTGTTGCTGCTATTACCTTGAACTCTTCTCCTGCAGAGTGTCATTCTCTGTAGCTCTTTCTTTTCATTTCTGTCAGTCTGCTCCTTTTCCTTCTGCATTCTCCTGAGTTCCTCCTCTGTCTTCTTTAATTTTTCCCTCAGGAGAGTCTCCTTTCTTCGGATTTCCTCCTCTAAACTCTCCCCTGCAGCTTCTAGTCTTTGGATTTGCATCCACTCAGTCCTTTCGGGCTTTGCCCTGGCCCTCTGGCCCTGCATGACAGCAAGAACAGGACCAACCACAGATAAATTCACCGGGTTCCTTGAACCAAAGCCACTGTATGAAAAGTCTCTGGGCTCAGGGGGTCTTGGAGAGACATTCTGGTCCCCATCAGAACCAGCCTCACCTCTACTACGAGACTTCCAGTGGAACACAGGCTTCAGTGGGTATGCCCGGTCCACCCCAATTCGCTTCTTTGTAAAAGGGATGGCGTCCAGGTTACTGGCTTTGGCATGCCAGGGCTGAGACGATTGAGGGTCTGAGTAAAACAAACCCTTTCCTTGACCTGGGGAATTGGCTCCTAAATCTTGCTGGCTGGTTCCAGCACAGTGAAGGTAAGAGTAGCTCCGGGTTTGTGTGAAGGTGTTCCACTTGGGGTGAGGATAGAGATTATCCATCATTGATTCTTTGTTACTCAAAAGCTTCCTTGGGATGTTGTTCCTGAGGTGCCCCATTGGGGAGCTCTGAGAAGAGTCACCTTGTTCATAAGGGTGATGCTTGGCTGAGTGGAGCCCTGGAATTTCTGTTTTATTATATGGGAGCATAATGTCCACAGGCAGATGTAGAGCCAACTGGAGACCAGCCATTTAGGGCCTGCACTGAAGCCTAGGGGAGAGTTAAAACATGTGAGGATTTGTCTCAGGTTCACTCAAGGCTGCTAAAGTAAACGTTCAACATTTAATCTCTGAAGATAGACTAATAAATATGGCACAGGTGTTGGTCCCTAACCTAACATTCCTTTTCACCAGACCAGTCTCTGCCATACACAGTATACTCCAGAGTAGATGGAAACAGCATTAGATTGGAAGTCGGATTTTAAGTTGGTGACACAGGTCAAGTGATTTCTTGCTGCCTCCAAGTTTCTTTACCTGTAAACGGAGGAGCGAAGGCAATTAGTTTACAAAACTGAAACTTAGGTACCTTAGGAGTAAAAATGATGCGGCCCCGAGTTAAGTAACTGGCACAAAATACTCTCCAGGTTCCCTCCTGCAGAAACCGTGCGGGATTCCAAAGAGCACAGAGGCCATTCAGAGCCACGAGCCCAACAGTCAAAACTTCTTCCGAGGAGTGCCCGAGGCCTGACAGTGGAAAGAGTAACCTGAGAGGTGGAGGCCACCTGATTCGGCCGCGTTTAGATCCAGAATGCGGAAGTCACCTTCTGTCCAGGAGGGTCCACCGGGTGTTCCCTTTGGGGACTTCTCCTCTGGGGATGATCTCTCGCTCCCTCCCCCGGGAGATCAGCCCCTTGGAAGGTTGAGGTGCTGACCCAATTTTTCTCTCTCTCTTCTGCCGTATCTCTTGCGGGCAGCTCCCGCTCAGGGCAAACCCCAAGACCAAGGTTACTCCGACTCAACTACCGACCCAGCGACCTACCGCGCTGCGCAGGCGCTCTCGGCCGGTCTCCGTTATTTTCGTTGCCTGGAAACAGGAGCGTGTAGCGTTCTAAGTCCCGCCTCCTGCCTCAGGCGCCTACTGGGAAGTGCGCGCCGGCGCAGTCGGCGCGCGGTCTGGCGTGGCGGGCCAGGGGAGGGGTGTGGTTAGTACAAATGTCACTTGACCCGTGTCCGGCCAACTCTGCCACTCGTAGGCGAGCGGGGGAAGGGCAGGAGATGCCTTTCTGGAACGCTCAGAAAAGAACTTGTATTTTTCCTGAGAACGATGTTCCCAGACCCTGGACTGTGCCCTGCCCTGGCAAAGGGCGGAGCCCCTAGATGGGCCCTGGAGTCCTTCTTCCGCCACCCTCTAGGGTCCCCCGGCCTCGCGGGAGTGGGCCTGCTGATAGCCCTTCTTAGCGCCCTCGGCTGTAGTGCACAGGCCCCAGGTATGGCTGCATCACTGTCTTTCCGTGCTCATCTTCCCCTGTAGGTGGGAGCTTGCTGTCCAGTTGTGGCCACTCCGCTGGGTTTTGCTACGCAGTATCTTTTCGGGGTAGTTTTTGTGTCCAATCTAATTATTTTGATTTTACAATGTTTTGTTCTCACGTGGTAACCCTGGCCGTCTCTTCCTAAGGGCCAGAAATGACTCAGCCAAATGTAATGAAAACAAAGCCAACTGCCAGATCGAAAATAAGCAGTTTCAATATTAAATGATCATAAATTGTTAGCATCAGAAGCGTTTGTCTTCCTCAAGCTTCAGTTCAGTTGGGTAAGCTGTTTGGAACAGACTTTTTCCCTATAAGTACTCAAAAGATTCCTGCACATGGAAAATAATGAAGACAGCAGTGGTGGTGGTGGTAATGTGCCGTGCAGTCGGTTCCGACTCATAGCGAGTGTTAATACTACTTGTCATATTACATATTATAAAGAAATTTCTTGGCTGGCCCTCCAGGGCAATCCATTTATTCCTTGTAGACTGACTCTTCTGTCATCTACATGGAGTCCTAGTGGGGCGCTGTAGGATAAACACTGGCTTACTAACCACCAGGTCAGTGGTTCAAATCCATTAGTGACTCCTCAGAAACCCTATATAGGATTGCTGTGAATTGAACCCAACTCCGTGGCACTTAACAACAACTGCCATGTACATGAATGTAGTTCCAGACATCTTCTCTTCCAAGGCCCAGTTCTCTAGCTTTCTTGCTTCTTAACTCTTCCTGCTTCTCTCCATCCTGGCAAGATTTCTCAGTGTGTCTCCCTCTATCCTTGCCTGCCTAGTTTTGGAGGAAGAAGGGTCTCTCTTTTCAAATGTTCTCTTGAATAAATTCCTTTCAGGACCTTCCATGACTTGACTCGATTACTTTACCCCTCCATCTTGTTAACTATCTTGTGGTGTTGGAGGAGAATACTAAAAGTGCCATGGACTGCCAAAAGAACCAATAGATCCGTTTTGGAAGAAGTGCAGCAAGAGTGCTCCTTGGAGACCAGGATGGCTAAGCTTCATCTCTCATACTTTGGACAAATTGTCAGGAGAGAACAGTCGCTGGAGAAGGATGTCATGCTGGGTAAGATGGAGGGTCAGAGAAAAAGAGGAAGACCCCCAACAAGATGGATCAGCCAGGTGGCATCATTGATGGCGTCAAGTGTGGCAGTGGTGGTGGTGTTGGCCCAGGATTGGACATTGTTTCATTCTGCTGTGCATGGGGTCACTATGAGTCAGTTTCGACTCGATGGCACCTGACAACAACAACAACTTGTTAAACTCAAGTTTTATCTTTTCACACATTCCTTCTCTGTGGTTTAAAAATACGTTTAACTTTCCTCTGCAAAATAAACCTCGTTTCACTTAACTTGATGCTTCTCATGTAAGGCTGTCATTCACTTCACCTTTTCTCCACAAGATCTCTTTATCATTAAGACTTAATGGAAAACTCTACCTTGGCTGCCCCCATTTTCTCATCTCTTCATTGTCAGTCTGACTTCAATCCTGTCCACTTAAACCAGTGATATACCAGTGACTGAAGACAGACATTTCTGTTTCATAGCCCACTTATTTGATGTTGGTGATTACTTACCCCCTGGGAACGCTTCTCTCAGTGCTTCCGTGCCCTTTCAGTTTCCTCTTCCATGTCCTCTTTCCATTTTCTACCAGATCTCTGGCATTTATGTCTTCCTCCACCTGCCTTCTACATCTAGGTTTTTTCCAAAGTCTCTCTGAGTTCTTAATGTTGTCCCCTTTAATGATCTCAACCAGATGTTGAGATTTCAGCTCTCATCTCTGTTTAGTTAATAAACAGCTCTGACTGTCTCCTTAGTTGTTGCCTTGGAGTTAGTTCCAACATACAGCAACCCTGCATAGGATTCCCTAGGAGCAGCTGGTGAGCTTGAACCACCAACCTTGCAGTTCAAACCGACCTTGCAGTCCAGCACATTAACCCACTGCCAGTGTAGTGTCTCCACATGAATGTTTCTCAAGAACTTTGTGGATTGACTTTTGTCACCCCGAAATATGTGTCGTGGATCATAATCCCTGGACCTGTGGATGTAATCCCATTTGTGAATAAGATTTTCTTTGTTTATGAGGCCCTATCAGTGAAGGGTGTGTCTTAAACTCATCACTTTTGAGATATAAAAGGAGCAGGTTCGTCACAGAAGCAAAGGAGTATAGGAAATGATGACAGATGCCGTCCCACATGCAGGGTGCCAAGCACCGGAAGAACAGAAGTTGAAAAGAGCAAGGACCTTCCTTCAGAGTGGACAGAGAGTGCCTTCCCCCAGAACTGGCACCCTAAATTTGGACTTCTAGCCTTCTAAACTTCCCCACGGAGGGTTTTCTGTAACCACAGGATCGACACTAGACAGCCAGCCACAAGGTTGGCAGTTCAAACTCACCAGCTATTCCTTAGAAACCTTATACAGGGTCGCTATGAGTCAAAACCAACTCAACGGCACTTGACAACAACAACAATCTTTACAGAAGCAAACTGCCAGGTCTTTCTCTCTCTGAGCTGCTGGATGGGTTTGAACCACCAACCTTTCCATTTGCAGCCAAGTGCTTATCCACTGCACCACCAGTACTCCTTATCGTGGAGTGATGAATCTCCATGGCCTTAATTGCAAACCTGTCTCACCAAACCTGACAGCCTGGCATACTTAGATATGGTTAGTTTGTTGGTTATGTGCTGTGGAGTTGGTTCCGACTCATAGCAACTCTGTGTAGGGTTTCCGAGGCTGTTTGTATGAAGGGAGGAACGAGAAATACACGCATTCCTACATATTGTTAATCCTAAAGCTAGCTGGACTCAAACGCCTACAAGTGGACCCTAATTTTAACCAGCCTAACCCACAATCTCCCTAGACAATTCTCTTTTCCCAAAGTAAACTCATGCAATTTGGTTCTTGGCCTTAGACTGACTGACTGACTCAATTGTGCTTCTGGAACCATGGTTATTTTCCTTGTGCCTTTACTTTCTTTTTTTAGACAAGGGTTATTTGAAATTTTCTTAGTAAGTTAGACTCTGTTGGGCAGCTTCCAGAACACAGAGGGAGAAATAACCTCTACTGGGACCTCTTGTACATTTATCGCTCCTGCTGCTTCCAATTCCAGACCTAGGCATGACCCAACATTTAGGGAGAACTGGAAATAAAGGGCAGAAATATTGTATGTTTCCTGTTTAATGTATTTGTCTATGATGTTTTATGTTTATCGTCCCCCCACCTGCAGAATCTAAGCTCCTCCAGGGCAGGGATCCTGTCTGTTTGTTCACTAATGTGTGCCGGGCTTCTTGAACAGTGCCTGGCACATAGTTGGCTCTCAACAAATTATGAATCTTAAGTGCTCCTTCATCTATGTATTTCTATTCATTAGCCACTGAAGAAAGGGGTCCGCTTAGTGACTGCGGCGGGGAGGACAGACTGCACGAGGGTGAGGGCACCATCCGTGGAATCCGCGCGGACAACTGGACAGATCCCCAACATTAGGCTCGGTCTGCGGGCAAAAGACTGTGTCCTGAAGTCCCACCTTGTGGGCGGGCTCTGGGACGAATACGCCATCCTGATTGGTCAAATTGAAGTGATGGGCATGAAACCCAGCCAAGGAAGAACGACAGTCTGAGCTTCCGGACGCGGCGGTTGGCGCCGCCTGGGAAGTCTTTGGCGTGGTAGTCACCTGGGTGGTTCTGGCGGTATTTGAAGAAGACAAGGAGGGTGAGCCCTGGACGGGACCCCAGGGCGTACCTGTCAATTCGATTAGCCCTAAACTGTTAGCAGAGAGGGATTCTGACGGTCATGTGGAAGCCGGGTCCGTGGGAAGGGATTGAAAGGAACGGGATCAGAATAAGTATAGCAAAAAAACAACCCAATGCCATGGAGTCCCTTCTGGTTCTAGTGACGCTTAGCAGGGGGGTGCTTTAGTCACTGCGACAGGAGGTTCTTTTAGAATGGTTATAAATGAGGTGGGGTTACCAGGTAATTGTCCCCAAAGTACCCTCTGTGGGCAGTGGTGACCAGCAGCTCTCACGTCCAGATGTGTCTTTGTTACTGCGCACGTATACACACAGGATCCGCTGACTGGGGGAGCTTGGGGTGCAGATGGGTTGCAGTGGTTTAGGATGAGCAGGTGTTGGTGTGGCCCTTTTTGCCTCAGGATGGAGGGTCCTGGGATAGTCCTTTACTCTTCTGCTTTCCTGATCTCTGGCAGGTTTGAGCATGGCAGAAGGGGACACCCTGATATCTGTGGATTATGAAATTTTTGGGAAGGTGCAAGGGGTGTTTTTCCGCAAGTACACACAGGTACGTGGTCTGCAGACTTTGGGGACATCCCAGGGCATGAGCATGGAACAAGAGACGTGTTTCTGGGACATGTGAACTGGAAGAAGCAGCAGGTAAAAAACTGCACTGCAGTTGGTGAAACACAATGTAAATGGAAGATTCTATTATTGTTGGTATTTTTCTAATTGTTGTACCTGAATCCTAGTCACACATGTCTGAAGTAGAAGGCTTCCCTAAATCTCTCCCTTTCCTGGGATCTTGTGGGAAAGCCAACATAGATGACATTTATGTGAACTGATGGCATTTATATAATCTATGTAATTGCTCCTTTTTACCTGATGAATTTTCCTCAGACCCCTTTTTTCTCATTTCTCCAACTGTCTCCCATTTCCCCCTCTTAATTCCTTTGTATTCATTTTGACTTTGAAAGGACAATGACCTTTCCCAGCTGAAGCTTTTCTAAGCTTAAAATACCATATTCATTCCAGGATAGATAATGTTAAGAGTGCGCATGGAGTGATAGGAACAGTATGGCTGCTACTAGTAGGAAGTAGCAGCCATTGTGAGGACGGCACAAGACCAGCAGGCAGCGTTTCATTCTGTTGTGCATACATATGGTCACTATGAGTTGGAATGACTCCATGGCACCTAACAACAACAACCTTTGCTTTAGTCACACACAAATGCAACCTCAGTTTCCCTTCTGAGTTTTGCAAGGGAGCTAGTGCCCTTCTAGCATATCTCCAAACCCCCAAATCAAGAAGCATCATGATAAACGGAGAAAAGATTGGAGTTGTCAAGAATTTCATTGTACTTGGAACCACAATCGATGTCCATGGAAGCAGTAGTCAAGAAATCAAATGATGTATTAATCCACTGACATCAAGTCGATTCCAACTCATCAAGTCGACTGATTCCAACTCAAGTTGACCCTATAGGATAGGACAGAGTAGATTTGTTCCTCGTGGTTTTTTGAGGCTGTAAGTCTTTATGGAAACAGAGAGCTTTATTTTTCTTCCAGGGCGCAACTGGTGGGCTAGCAGTCCTACATTTAAACCCACCAGGGCTTCTTAAACAATTGCATTATGGAAATCTGCTACAAAAGACCCAAGCCATGGTAACTGCAGCTCATATGCCTGTGAAGGCTGGACAATGAATAAGGGAGACAGAAAAACTGATGCATTTGCAATGACTTCACCAGGGTTGGTATCAGTGAGGTACCTCTTGGTGTCACATCCCCACTGCCCTAGCCAAGGCAGAGACCTTCCTCTTCACCAAAAAGGGGGGGGGGGGGGAGGGGGGCGACAAAGGCAAGAACACAAACCCTGGCGACACCACAGCCTTGCTGGTTCCTCCCTCTGTGGCACCAGCCAGACCTCACTGCACCCCCCTCCAAACACTAGGGTCATTTTGATGTCAGGAGGTGCATTTCCAAACCTTCTCCCCATCCCTCTCCACCCCTCAGCAATGTCACTGTGTTTGAACTATGGCGTTGGTGAAGAGTTGGGCTGCTAATCTCAAGGTCAGCAGTTCGAAATTACCAGCCGTCCCGTGGGAGAAAGATGAGGCTTTCTGCTGCTCCCTTAAAGATTTATAGCCTCAGAAGCCCTATACAGGGTTGCTATGAGTCAGAACTGACTCCATAGCATACCACCACCACCATCATAATTAGCCAAAAGAGCAAACAAATCTGTCTTGGAAGGAGTAAACCCAGAATAACTCTTTAGAAGTCAGGATGGAGATGCTTCATCTGATAGACTCTGGACATGTTATCAGGAGGGACTAGTCTCTAGAGAAGGACACCATGCTTGGTAAAGTAGAGGATCAATGAAAAAGAAGAAGCCCCTCACTGAGCTGGATTGATTCAGTGGCTGGATCTCTTACACCAAAGATAATGAGGTAGAAGTGCAGAACTTTCCAAGTGTCAAGTTCCTGGTACTGTGGTTCCTAAAATCTAAATCTGAATCTCTGAGGGATGAATGTAGAATGTCAATACCGGTTTTTCCAATTATTTTCAAATAATTTCCTATTTCATTCTCGTGTATGAAACACCTGTTAAAAGAAAGACTGTCATAGCAAGAGCTATGTTCCAATTAGCTTTGCTACTAGGTATGTAGGAAGAGTCCAGTGATTTCGTAAGTGGAGGTAACAGCTTCAAAGATTAATCAGAGTTATGAGGGAAGGGGATCAGATGGTGGTATATAACTCCTCTTCCTCAACCTTCTCAAATTTAGAGAATAAAAGAATGCAGAAGAATCAATACTGGTTTGGAAAACTGCAAGGAAAATACAATCTTTTTTCTTAACTGTACTTGTATCTTATTCTTTACTGCTTATAATTTTATATATATATACATATGTGTGTGTGTGTGTGTGTGTGTGTGTGTATGGAGCTCTGGTAGTGTAGTGGTTGCAAATCGGGCTGCGAACCTTAAGGTCAGCAGTTCGAAACTACCAGCCGCTTCGCGGGAGAAAGATGAGGCTTTCTACTCCCGTCAAGACTTACAGCCTTGGAAACCCTATACAGGGTCGCTATGAGTCAAAAATGACTCCATGGCACATAACAACAACGATAGATAGATAGATAGATAGTTGTTGTTAAGTGAAGTCGAGTCGGTTCTGGCTCATAGCAACCCTGTATAAGTTTTCTGAGGAGCAACTGGTGAGCTTGAACCGCCAACCTTGCAGTTCAAACCGACTTAACAGTCCAGCGCATTAACCCACAGTGCAACACTAGGTCTCTGACTCTCTGTTTCTGTCTCTCTGTCTGTCTCTGCCTCTCTGTCTCTCTGTCTCTGTCTCTCTGTCTCTGTCTCTCTGTCTCTCTCTCTCTCTATGTATATGTTGTTGTTGTTGTTGTTAAGTGCCGTCGAGTCGGTTCCGACCCATAGCGACCCTGTACAGGGTTTCCGAGGGTGTAAATCCTTACGGGAGTAGAAAGCCTCATCTTTCTCCCGCGGAGCGGCTGGTAGTTTCGAACCGCTGACCTTAAGGTTCGCAGCCCGATTCGTAACCACTACGCTACCAGAGCTCCTTCTCTATGTATATATATATATATATATATATATATATTACTTAATGTCCATGATATTGATGTTGTTAAGTGTCCTCCAACTCATAGTGACCCTGGGTTTCCGAGGAGCAGCTGGTGGGTTTGAACTACCAATTTTATGGTTAGCAGTCCAGTGTGTATCCTATAGTGCTACAGCAGGACTCCTAACATCCATGCTATGGTCTGTGAGCATTGTGTGAGCACCATGTGAAAACCTTGTGGGCGCCTAAACCGCAGCCACTTCCACCAGAGGAACTGCTGCTGGAGCCACTGCAGAGGCCACTGCGGAAGGCTGGCCAAATGGCCTGGACATTGGCTGCAGTAGTGGGAGCAGAGCAAGCGGAAGTGGTATGGGTAGGATCCAGTGTACCCAGCCCCGCCCATTGTCATACCTTCCTGTGCAGCAAGAGCCCCCCAGGCCCCACGGCATCACCCCCTTCCCCACCCCGCCCCTCCCCCAGTTGCCGCTGGTGGCAGATGTCCCCTGGATAAAGCTTAAGAACCTGCATCCAGAGCCATGTCCTCTAGCTTTATCTGCCTGTGTCTCACCTGTGGTCTAGCGCTAAGAGAGTCTGGGTGTGGGGGTCTTTAAAACCATTTGTTGTTGTTGTTAAGTGCCATTGAGTTGGTTTCAACTCATAGCGATCCTGTATAGGATTTCTGAGGAGCACTTGGTGGGTTTGAACCTCCAACCTTGTAGTTAGCAGTTCAGTTCTTATCCTGTGGTGTCACACAAGGACTCCATAGAAATAAGCAAATAGAGAGCTGTATTCCCGTAAAAAACAAAAAAACCTTATGGGATCAAGGAGGTTAAATAATGCATACCAGTGTATATTTTAGCAATTGCTTTGTTTTTGCTATCCTCTGTATACAGTTAGTATCATCTAGCCCCTAAATTTCATCTTTCCTAGAGGAATAATGATAGAGAATACAGGAAGGAACTTTATAAAAGTTGGAGTATCATTCACTCATGTACCATTCACTCTTTTAAAATACACAATTAGTAGTTTAAAAAATACTCACAAAGTTGTGCACTATCTGGAGCATTTTTATTACCCCAGAAAAACCTCATCCCACTAGCTGCCCTTCCTCATCCACATACCTCCTCTGCCTGAGCCCCTGGTACCACTAATCTGCTTTTGGGTCTCTATCGATTTGCCTTTCCTACATGTTTAATATGAATGGAATCAGATATGGCCTTTTATCTGGCTTCTTGTACTGAACATTATTTTTAATATTGGGGCATTTCTTTCAAGAAGATGTAAAAATGGCCAATTGTCGTTAGATGTTCCATCTCACAGTGACCCTATGCACAACATAATGTTGCTTGGTCCTGCACCAGCCTCCTAATTGTTACTGTTTCAGTCCCTTGTTGCTGCCACTGTGTCAATCCACCTTGTTAAAGGTCTTACTGGGTTTTTTGCTGACCTTCTACTCCTTCTTCAGGAACTGGTCCTTCTTGATGACATGTCCAAAGTACAAGAGTCTGTCTCGCCATACTCACTTCTAAAGGACATTCTGGTGGACTTCTTCCAAGACAGATTTGTTTGTTCTTCTAGAAGTCCATGGTACTTTGAATGTTCTTCTCCAACACCATAAATCAAATGCATCAATTCTTCTGTAGTCTTCCTTTTCACATGCATATGAGGTGGTTGAAAATACCATGGCTTGGGTAGTATTTTTGTCCTTAGTTCTCAAAGAGACATCTTTACTCTTTTAAATCTTTCTGGCATTCACTGCTTTCAGCCAAGATTCATGACATCAGCAATGATAACCTATTTTCCATATCCTTTTCTGAATCCCACTTGAATTTATGGCAGCTCCCTGTGGATGTACAGCTACAAGTGTTTTTTAATTATCTTCAGCAAGATTCTACTTTGCATGTGATACGGATACTGTTCAATGATCTCTGTATTCTGTTGGGTCACCTTTCTCTGGAATGACCACAAATATGGATCTGTTCCAATATGTTGGACAGGTAGATGTCTTCCATAGTTCTTTGACTCAGTTTGTTGAAACATTTCAATCAGTATTCTGTCAACTGGATCCTTCATTTTCACCAGTGTCTTCAGTGCATCGTAGACATCTTCCTTCAGTACCATCAGTTCTTGATCATATGGTTGACCATCAATCATTTCTTTTTAGTATATCTTCTTTTGATGCTTCCTGCATCATTCAATATTTTGCCCATAGAATCCTTTGATATTACAACTGAGGCTTGAATTTTTCTTCAGTTCCCTCAGCTTGAGAAATACCTAGTGTGATCCTCCCTTTTGATTTTCTAATTCCAGGTCTTTGCACATTTCATTATAATACTTGACTTTGTCTTCATAAACTACCCTCTGAAATTTTCTGTTTAGCTCTTTTACCTTCTCATTTCTTCCATTTGCTGTATTGTCTATGCTGGAGAGCAAGTTTCAGAGTCTCTTCTGATACCTATTTTGGTCTTTTTTTTCTTCTTGATTCTATTTTGCTTTCTTCATGTATGATGTTCTTGATGTCATTTCACAACTACTCTGGAAATTTGGAAGGCAGCTACCTGACTAACTGACTGGAAGAGAACAATATTTGTGCCCATTCCAAAGAAAGGTAACCTAACAGAATGGGGAAATAATGGAACAATATCATTAATATCACATGCAACTAAAATTTTGCTGAAGATAATTAAAAATGGTTGCAGCAGTACATGAACAGGAAACTTCCAGAAATTCAAGCTGGATTCAGAAGAGAACATGGGACAAGGGATATCACTGCTGATGTTAAATGGATCTTCGCTGAAAGTAGCGAATACCACAATGATGTTTAGATGTGCTTTATTGGCTAGGCAAAGGCCTTGAATTGTGGATCATAACAAACTGTAAATAACATTGTGAAGAATGGGAATTCCTGAACACTTAATTGTACCCATGTGGAACCTGTGCATAGACTAAAGGCAGTTGTTGGAGCAGAACAGGAAGATGCTGTGTGATTTAAAATAAGAAAAGATGTGAGTCAGGGTTGTGTCTTTTCATCACATTGATTCAGCCTTTAAGCTGAGCAGATAATCAGATAAGCTGGACTCTAGGAAGAAGAAAGTAGCATCAGGATTGTAGGAAGACTCCTTAACAACCTGCAATATGCAGATGACAAAACCCTGGTTCCAGAAAGTAAAAAAGATTTGAAGGACTTACTGATGAAGACAAAGAATACATACAGCCTTTCAGTATGGCTTACAACTCGATGTAAATAAAACAGAAATCCTCACAAATGGACCAATAAGCAACATCTTGATAAACAGAGAAAAGATTGAAGTTGTCAAGGATCTCATTTTACATGGATGTACAATCAGTGCTCATAGAAGCAGCATTCAAGAAATCAAACAACATAAACCATTGGGCAGATTTTCCACAAAAGTCCCCTTTAAAGTGTTAAAGAGCAAAGATAGCACTTTGAGGACTAAGGTGTGCTTGACCCAAGCCATGGTATTTTCAGTTGCTTTATATGCAGTGAAAAGCAGGAAAATGAATAACAATGACCACAGAAGAATTGATGTTTTTATTATGGTGTTGGAGAAAAGTATTAAAATACCATGGGCTACCCGAAGAACAAATCTGTGTTAAAAGAGTACAGCTAGAATGCTCCTTAGAAGCCAGGATAGCAAGACTTCATTTCTTATACTTTGGATATGTTACTTTGGATATCGTTTCTTATACTTTGGATATGTTTCTTATACTTTGGATATGTTACCTAGAGAAAGATATTATGCAAAGTGAAGGGTCAGAGAAAAAGAGGAAGACTCCCAACAAGATGGATTGGCACAGCATTAGCAGCAGTGGGCTCAAGTGTAACAATTGTGAGGGTAACTCAGGACTGGGCAGTGTTTCATTCTTTGTGCAACACTTTGTAAGTCAGAGCTAACTCAACAGCACCTAATAACAGCAACAATCAGGAGGGACCAGCCTCTGGGAAAGGACATCATGCATGGTAAAGTAGAGGGTCAGCGAAAAAGAGGAAGACTACCTACGAGATGGGTTGGCACAGTAGCTGCAAAGTTGTTGTTATGTGCCGTGGAGTCAATTCTGACTCGTTGTTGTTGTTGTTGTTATGTGCTGTGGAGTCGGTTCCTACTCATAGTGACCCTGTACAGGATTTCTGAGGTTGTAATTCTTTACGGGAGCAGAAAGCCTCATCTTTCTCCCACGGAACAGCTGTAGTTTCGAAATGCTGCCCCTGAGGTTCGCAGCCCGATTCGTAACCACTACGCTACCAGAGCTCCTTAATTCTGACTCACAGTGATCCTTAATAGCGTTGCTGAGGCTATAAATCTTTACAGGAGCAGAAACTTTCCTCTTCCTCCCATGTGTTGGCTGGTGGATTTGAACTGCTGACCTTGCAGTTAGCAGCCCAGCAATAACCCACTATGCCACCAGGACTTCTTGAGTGACTGTAATAATCGGCTCAAGTCTAGCAACTACTAGGATGGCGGCATAGGGCCGTGCTGTTGTACAGAGGATTGCTGTGAGATTGACTGTTTTCATAGCTTCCTTAAATACTTATTCAAATTATTTGCTCATTTAAAATTTGAGTTGTCTTTTTATTATTGAGTTATAAGAATTCTTTCATAGTTGTTTATCAGCTGTATGATTTGCCACATCCTGTGTAGTGGTTATGAATCGGGCTGCGAACCACAAGGTCAGCAGTTCGTAACTACCAGCTGTTCCACGGAAGAAAGATGAGGCGTTCTGCTCCCGTACAGATTTACAGCCTCAGAAACCCTGAACAGGGTCGCTATGGGTTGGAACCAACTCCATGGCACATCACCACCACCACCATGGAGTACAAAGGAGCCCTGGTGTGGTGCTGTGGGCTAATGTGCTGTATTGCAAAGTCAGATTAAATCACAAGGTCACCAGTTCAAACTCACCAGCTGCTTCTTGGAAACCCCATAGGGTCACTATGGGTCAGAACCGACTCTATGGCACTTAACAACAGCAACAGCAACAATAGAGCACAAAAGGTGTTCCTTTTGATGAAATCCAATTTATTTTTTTCTTGTTTTTACATCTATTGTTACATCTAAGATGGGTCATGGTGGTCCTTGCGTCTTTTCTTTTCTTTTTACTTCATGGTATCAAAATAGTTTCTTATTTTTATCTATTTGAAAACTTTTTAATTGTAAATTGAGTGAAGAGTTACAAACAAGATCATCAGTTTTACATTCAACAAATCTTACATTTCATTCCATCTCCATAATTGCAGTCCCCTCCCTGCAACAGCAGTTAGCCCGCTTCCCCGTTTCCATTCCACCCACCTTCTCATCCTTCTCAACTTTGTCCCTAGGTAAAATGGCGCCCTTCTGATTTTGAATAATTGACCGTACCATCTTTCATAGTAAGCATAACATACTAGTGTAGTTATCCTCACTACATACTTATCTCCTGCTTGGCTGAAAGTTGGGCCATGAGAGTGAGTTCCTTTCCAGACCTGAAGGGTGGTCAAGGACCATAGATATCATCAGGTTTCTCCAGTCTCTTTCTGACTAGTAAGCTCAGTCTTTTTACATATATTTATATATATAGTTAAGAGTTTTGTTGCACTCATTTTGTCACTCTATCTGGGACCTTCTGATGCGATCCCTTTCAGAGCAGCTGGTGGTGGTAGCCAGGTACCATCTGGTTCTTCTGTCTCAGAGTCCTGGAGACTGATGCTCACATGTTCCCTTAGTCCATTGCACTAATTGATTCCAAGCCTCTTCCATTCTCATCACTCTTCTTTCTGCTGCACATCGAGAGACCAATAACTGCACCTTAGATAGCCACTCATGAGCTTTTAATATCCCAGATGCTACTCACCAGGAGGGAGCAGTCGCTGGAGAAGGATGTCATGCTGGGTAAGATGGAGGGTCAGAGAAAAAGAGGAAGACCCCCAATAAGATGGATTAGCCAGGTGGCATCATTGATGGCATCAAGTGTGGCAGTGGTAATGAGGTTGGCCCAGGATCGGACATTGTTTCATTCTGCTATGCATGGGGTCGCTATGAGTCGGTTCTGACTCGATGACACCTGACAACAACACTCACCAGAGTAGGATGCATACCAATTGACCATACTGTCCCCTGAGACTATGGTCTTGAGCCCCCATAGCGCTTAAGGCAGCAATTCACTGCCTTAAGATGTTTCTTGTTTATTTTCTTCTTAGAGTTTTATAGTTCTAGCTGTTACATTTATGTCTTTTATCCAGTGTGAGTTCATTTTGCATTGACAAGCTTTTGTGTAGGCAATATTTGATATCCAGTTTGCCCAGCATCGTTTGTTGAAAAGATTATTATTTCTTCCATTGGATTATGTTAGCACTTTTGTCAAAAATCAATTGGCCATAATTGTAAGGGTTTATCTGGCTATTCTGGGTCCTTGCAGGTAAATTTTAGATTAGTTTGTCAATTTCTGCAAAACAGGCAGCTGGGGTTTTGATAGTTCTGAAAGTGTGTGTGTCTGTTCCTTAGGATTTTCTTATACAGAACTATGCTACCCATGAATATAGTTTTGCTTTTTTTTTTTTTCTTAGTTGGAATGACTTTCATTCCCATTTTTTTAGGCCTGGAGAGAATCTCTAATATGTGTAATATTGGATGGAAGTGACAAGAGCAGACCTCCATGTTTTGTTCCTGGTCATGGGGAAAATGTTCAGTCTTTCAATTGAAATATGATGTTAGCTGTGGGTTTTTCATAAATACCTTTTATCAGATTGAGAATGTTCCCCTCTATTCTTAGTTTGCTGACTGTTGGTCTTTTTGGTGTTGTTTTATCATATGAATGTTGTATTTTCTTTTGTTTGCTTGTTTTTCCCCTACAGCTGTTGAGATAATCATATGGGCATTGTTTAATTTATTAATATAGTATAATACATTGAGTATTTCTCTATATTGAACCAACCTTGCATTCCTGGCATAAATTGCATCTGATCATGGTGTATAATCCTTTTTTAACATGCTGTTGGCTTCACTGTGCTGGGATGTGGGTTGAGGGTTTTGCGTTTATTTACTTACCTTCTTCAGGGATACCAGTCTGTAGTTTTTCGTTTTTGTTTGGTTTGGGTATGAGAGTAATACTGGCTTCAGAGTAAGTTAGCAAGTGTTTCCTCCTCTTCTGCTTTTTTTTTTTGAAAGATTGGTGAAACATTCTTATTTAAATGATTGGTAAAAGTCACCTTTGATACCATCTGCCTCTTGGCTTTTTTTTTTTTTAAGTTTTTATTGCGGATTGAGTGAAAGTTTACAGGACA
>NW_006408597.1:1644094-1667010 GCF_000296735.1 Chrysochloris asiatica
ATATGGAGGGGATAATAATCAATGTAATGAAACAAGCTATATGAATGGTTGAATGTGAAGCTGATGATGTGCCCTGTAAACTTTCACTCAATCCAAAATTAAAAATTAAAAAAATTATAACAATTTACCATTGTCGGCATTTATCTTTTTCATCTAAGTAATTGAATTTGTTGATATACAAATGCTCATGTTGTTAGATACTGTTGAGTCAGTTCCAACTCACAGCATCCCTGTGTATAACAGTATGAAACATTGACTGGTCCTATGCCAGCCTCACAATAGTTGGTATCATTTGAGCCATTGTTTCAGCCATCTCATTGATAGTTTTGCTCATTTCCGTCAACCCTCTACTTTACCAAGCATGATGTACTTCTCCAGGGATTGGTCCCTCCTGATAAAGCATCCAAAGTAAGCAAGACAGTGTCTCACTGTCCTGGCTTCTAAGGAGTATTCTGGCTGTACTTCTTCCACACACATTTGTTCATTCTTCTGGCAGTCCATGGTATATTCAATATTCTTCACCAACACCAACATTCAAATACATCAGTTCTTTTATCTTCCTTATTCATTGTCCAGCTTTTGCATGTATGTTGTTGTTGTTACATGCTGTTGAGTTGGTTCTGACTTTTATAGGATTTCTGACCCTGTATAGGATTTCCAAGGAGCGGCTGGTGGATTTGAAACCCCAACCTTTGGTTAGCTGTCTAGTGCTTATCTTACTGAGCCACACCAGGACCATTGTTGTTAAGTGCTGTTGACTCGGTTATATCCATAGAGATCCTAAATAGTGTTTCCAGGGAGGAACTGATGAATTTGAACCGCCAACCTTGTGATTTAAACAGATATTGCGGTCAGTGCTTGATCCCACAGTGCCACACCAGGACTATTAGGTGACTCAAAATGCCATTGCTTGCGTCATGTGAATTTTAGCCATCAGAATGACATTTTTGCTTTTTAATATTTTTTAAAAAGGTCTTTTGCAGCAGATTTGCCCAGTACAGTACGTTGTTTGATTTCTTGAATGCTGCTTCCATGAACATTGGTTGTGAATCCAAGTAGAATGAAATCGTTGACAACTTCAGTCTGTCCTCTGTTAATTACGATATTGTTTATTGGTTCAGTGGTGAGGATTTTTGTTTTCTTTACATTGAGTTTTAATCCTTACTGAAGGCTGTATGATTTGTTCTCCATCAGTATGTGCTTCAAGTCCATTTCACTCTCATAAATCTGGTATTTGTCATCTGCATATCACAGGTGGTTAATGAGTCTTCTTACGGTCCTGGTGTCGTGCTTCTCATTGTAGTTCAGCTTCTCAGATTATCTGCTCAGCCTACAGATTGACTAAGTGTGGTGAAAGGATACAGCCTTGACAATGTAAACAACATACTATCCCCTAGTCCTATTCAAATGGCTGGCTGGTCTATGTACCGGCTCCATACGAGGACAGTGAAGTTTTCTGGAATTCCCATTTTCCCAATGTTATCCATAATTTATTATAGTCAATAGAACACAAGTAGCCATCTTTCTGGTATTCTCTGCTTTCTGCCAAGATCCATCTGACATCAGCAATGATATCTCTTGTTCCATTACTGATGTTATTTGCAACTATTCATAGTATTCTCTTATAATCCTTTTTCTTTCTCTAGGGTTGGTGTAATGTCCCTTTTTAATTTCTGATTTTAGTCATTTGAATCTTTTTCTTTTCCTTCATCTAAAGATCTGTCAATGTCAATTTTGTTGATCTTTTCAAAAAGCCAACTTTTGGTTTTATTGATTGTCTCTATTGCTTTTCTGGAGTTCTGGTGTGGTGCTGTGGGATCATGCCTGGATTGTACGGTTGGTTTGAACCACAAGGTCAATGGTTCAAATTCATCAGCTGCTCCTCGGAAACCCTACACAGGGTCACTGTGAGTCAGAACCAACTTGATGGCACTTAACAACAGCTTTTCTGTTCTCTGTTTCATTAATTCCCTCTGAATCTTTATTATGGGAGTACAATGGCTCCATACGATAAGCACGGGACTGTGAACCAAGAGACCCATGGTGTGAGTGTCCTACCTGCTCTGCAGGAGAAAGGTGAGGCTTCTGCTTCCGAGACGATTTAAAGCCTTGGAAACCCTATACAGGCTCTTTATGAGTTGGAACTGACTCATCAGCACTTAATAACAACAGCAATAACAATCTATTAGTTCCTTTCTTTTCCTTGCTTTGGGTTTAGTTTTCTCTTTTTCAGGTTTCTTAAGGTAGAAGGGTAGATTATTAGTTTGAAGAGACTTGCTATAGTACAGTCCTTAAATTTTTGCCAGATGACTAAGCAGAAATACAGTTGTAGGGAAAATGAGCTTTTGGGAATTTTTTTTAGGAAAAAACACTATTTGTTGAGCTAGATATTCAAAACAGAACATGAATCAATAATATTGTGCTGTCATTTGAAAAATCAGAACAGATTCAAGTGCACGAATAAAACCTGTAGGAAATTCTCATTCTTGATACTTGTCAAATTTTAGAGTGCTTTGTTCACTATCAGGGGTTCAGATAAATTACATTTTAATATAAAGTTTATTTGGCTATTGTAACCTCAAATTCAAAACTTGGCACAATCATTTTTTATAGCTAGTTACCATCACCATCTATGATAACTCTCAGAACTCAACATAGCCAACTCCTTTAGAATACTGCAGTTGTTGTACAAACAAAGTCAGTTGGATGTGAGTATTCCTCAAAATGTGTTCTCTGAAATGTTCCCATATGCCATCTTTGTTGACATTTAGTGCAGTGCATTCGGTAACTCCTATTTTCTTCATTCTTTAATGTCCACTGTATCTTTTAAACTCTTATTTATTTGGCTAGAGTTTCAGTGGTCCATTATATCTTTACCTTGAACATAGCTGATATGATGGGTACTTCATTTCCTCCTCACACCTGGTTTTGCTGTACATAACTTTTTCTTTGGCCAACACCAACAATTTCCCACATTAACTAGGTCACTACTCTGGCATCTGAACATGCACTGTGAAACTCCCATTTTATTTTGTAATTTAAATCCTCCTCTATTTAGATAGATTACTTTAGTAATAAATACTTTTTTATAATATCCAAATTGTACATTTGTACAAAAAAAATTACTTCTATAAAAGCATTGTCGCTTCTGCAAATTTTTGCAGTCTTGTTACGGTTAAATGACTTAAACAAAATAAATTAAGAAGACAAGAAAAAGCTACTAAAATGATTATATGGCCTTTGTAAGTCTGACTGAATTGAAGAAACTAATTATTTAGACAGAAGAAAGTTGAGGGAACACCTAATAGGTGAAAGTTGGGCTTCAGAAACTGGTGGCTAGCTGCTTTCCTTCTCAAGGAAGGTGACCAAGAGTGAACTTTGGATGCAACATAAAAATGTTAGCTTAGACATCTTCTCTATCATGAGGACAACTGAATGACTTGCCAGGAAATTGTGAAATTCTCTCTAAAGATATGATGTACACTTCCTCATCTGGATTTGTTTAGGTGTGGTCCTGGTTACAAACAAAGGGAAGGGTCAGATAGCTTCATGCTTTTCCTACTTAATATACTAAATAGATTCTTGATTAGGAGACGGAAAAATGAGCAAGATACATACAGCCCAGTATCCTAACAAGAGTCAGCCTAAGGAGATTGTTTTGAAAGCGTCTGCTTTGGGTTGAAGTCTTTAGTACTTCTCCAAGTGAAAAATGTAGTACTTATATAAAGTGAACATTTCTGGTGCCTGGATCTCATTGAGTAGAAGAAGGATATGGAGTCAAGTAGCCCATACTTCATGTGAAAATCACCAATGAGCTCCTCCTTGCTCGGCTTTCTGTTTAGACTGTTCTGGACTATATCAAATTAGTTTCAGTGGCTTGATTAGAGGTCAAGATTCTGGCAACAGATGTAGTCTCATTTTGTTTTCTTCAATCTCTTTCTCTTTCTCTCCCTTAGGCTGAGGGTAAAAAGCTGGGACTGGTAGGCTGGGTCCAGAACACTGACCGGGGCACAGTGCAAGGACAATTGCAAGGTCCCACCTCCAAAGTTCGCCATATGCAGGAATGGCTTGAGACAAGAGGAAGTCCCAAATCGCACATCGACAGAGCAAACTTCAGCAATGAGAAAGTCATCTTAAAATTGGATTTTCCAGACTTCCAGATTTTAAAATAACAGCCTTAATTTAAATGTTCTGATATTACTCGGTGATTTTGTTTTTTATTGTTAATAGAGAACTCTTCTGTGTTCAATATTAGAATTTATCAATCAGGTATTGTAGTATCAGATAATTTGAATGGTACTATGTATTACATGGAGTCCTGGTGTGGTGCTGTGGGTTAATGGGCTGGACTGCAAAGTCGGTTTGAACTGCAAGGTAGGTGGTTCAAGCTCACCAGCCGCTCCTAGGAAATCCTATACAGGGTCACTATGGGTCGGAACTGACTTGACAGCCCAGCAGCAACAAATATATTACCTACATGTATGATGGAGTCTACCCATACACACATGTATTACCTACATGTATGATGGATTCTACCCATACACACATGTATTACCTACATGTATGATGGATTCTACCCATACACACATGTATGGCAGATTATACTATACATATAATTCTAATCAACAAATATATTACCTACATGTATGATGGATTCTACCCATACACACATATATTACCTAAATGCATGATGGATTCTACCCATACACACATGTATTACCTGCATGTATGATGGAGTCTACCCATACACACATGTATTACCTACATGTATGATGGATTCTACCCATACACACATGTATTACCTACATGTATGATGGGTTCTACCCATACACACGTATTATCTACATGTATGATGGATTCTACCCCCACACACATATATTACCTACATGTATGATGGATTCTACCCACACACACATGTATGACGGATTAGACTATACATATAATTCTAATAAACAAATATATTACCTACATTATGATGGATTCTACCCATACACACATATATTACCTACATGTATGATGGATTCTACCCATACACACATATATTACCTACATATATGATGGATTCTACTCATACACACATGATTACCTACATGTATGATGGATTCTACCCATACACACATGTATGATGGATTCGACTATACACATAATTCTAATCAACAAATATATTACCTACATGTATGATGGGTTATACCCATACACAAATATATTACCTACATGTGTGATGGAGTCTACCCATACACACATGTATTACCTACATGTATGATGGATTCTACCCATACACACATATGTTACCTACACGTATGATGGATTATACCCATACACACATATATTACCTACATGTATTATGGATTCTACCCATACACACATATATTAACTACATGTATGATGGATTATACCCATACACACATGTATGATGGATTAGACTATACACATAATTCTAATGAATATATTATCTACATGTATGATGGATTATACCCATACACAAATATATTGCATACATGTATGATGGATTCTACCCATACACACATGTATGATGGATTAGACGATACACATAATTCTAATCAACAAATATATTACATACATGTATAATGGATTATACCCATACACAAATATATTACATACATGTATGATGGATTATACCCATATACATAATTCTAATTGACAAACACATGAAACCTGTTTAGGGTACTTACTTCCTTCATATCTCTTTTGGACAAAATAAGAGATGCTTATTCAGTAAACATCTATGGAAAGAGTATTTGAGGTAACTTAAAGCAATCTGAAGGAAAAGAGAAAGCATTTACTTTGAATTAAATGATTTCCAGGTAGTTTTCTTCAGGAAATTTCATTTCTAGAAAAAACAAATGTCACAAGTTCAATTAGATAGCTGCTCAAATTATGTTTTAAACTAATTGCTTTTGACTTTCTGGAGATACTGCTGGTATTATTTTCCTCCAAGTCAGGAATTTATATAAAATATAAATTTATTTATATATTATTATTTATATAATAATCAGGATTTTGCCTCATCAGCCTAGATGATTTGGTTTGTTTATATTTAAATAAGCATATATCAGATGTTTATGGACCTAACAAGTTTGTCTCCCATCTATGTGGTGTAGTGCTATAGGATAAGCACTGGCCTGCAAACCACAAGGTTGGTAGTTCAAGCCCACCAGTCGCTCCTTGGAAACCCCGTACAAGGTCACTATGAGTCAGAACTGACTTACCAACAGCAACAACATCTTAAAAAATAAAGTTTTGTGAAAACAAAAAAATACAGAAAGCAAAAACTGAGGACTACTTAACAATTCAAAACACCTTTTCTCCCACTCTTCTTGGAGTTCCACTCCTCATTCAGTCAGAAACTAACTGCAGCAGCATTGGGACGACAACAAGGAGTCAATGGTATGTCTGTACATTAAGAGAGTTGAGCTAGACAGCTTCCCAGTCCACTCCCAGCTCTGACAAGCTCATCATTCTGGAAGATGAGAGTCAGCATTTATTCACTGATTCACTGAGTGCCCACCACATGCCATGCGGATACAGCAGTAAACAATACACACATGGGCAAAACCTTCAGGTAGTTTGTTGGGAACAAGGTTATGGGAAAAGATAAACAATAAACAAAAATGTAAAAAATATATATTGGTTTAAATGGTAGTTTACACTTGACTGCTGCTCACCAGAAGCCTGGAGCAGTCCACTGAAAACGATGGAGCACAGTTCTCTGGCACAGTTGGGGTCGCCATGAGTCAGATTCTACTCTCTGGTAAACGTGCAAAGAAGAAAAAACGGGAGGGAAAAGGAAAATCATAGGAAAAGCAAAAGTAGGAACTACTGCGTGCCCATCAGTTGCTTCTGACTCTTATTTCTGAGGCTGTAAACGTTTACAGGAACAGAAAGCCTCATCACTGCTGACCTTGAGTTAAGCAGCTCAACACATAACCCACTTCACTCTTCAGGAAATAACAGAAACGGCCTTTCCTACCAAGACTAAAGGGCATAAAGAGTCCGGTGGAGAAGGTATGAGAGGAGGATACGAAAGTGAAGAGACCCTGAAATGGGGGAAGCTGTCAATTTGCTAGTATCTGTTGCGCATGCTCACTGAGGTGTCGCGACGAAAGGGTTCTCAGCGAGTCGCCTGGAAAGCGCATGCTCGTGGGTACGCGCGTGCACGTGCCTCGAGAGTCAGCTTGCGCACGTCCGGCGTTGAAGGCGGTTGGTATTGGGCATTGGTGAAACTAGATTCGAGGTGACTGGGGCAAGCACGCGCCGAAAGATGGTTCCGGGAGCCCTTCTAGTCCGAAAGGGCTGTAGTAATTGCTGCGGGCCGGCTTTTCGGACCCAGATGCGCTCCGGCCCGAGAGGACTCCGGTCCCTTCTTGCGCGCAGGCGCTTACGTCAGGGCAGGCCTGTATTTCCATCAGCGGGCTCAGGGGTTGAGACCCGGTGAGACTGGAGTCTGCCCTCCAGGCCGCTGGGCCTGCTGTTTCCTAGAGATCTTTTTATCTCTGGACCTAATTTGCTCAGAGCTTATATTAAACCCTTACCCCTCATTTGCTGCCAGCTGCATCATTCATTATTTTAGAAATCATTAGAAGATTTGGAATTACAGCCCTGATTTCCCCGAGTTTGAAAAGCCAGCCCCATCACCTGCGAGACACCTTTAATTAGAATCTTGGTAGTTGTTTTTTCCCACCTGCAAGACGCCTTAAAATTAAGTTCAGATAGCTTCTCGATTGGATTGCCAATGTAATTTGTGGCCATGGGAGTAACTGTAAAGACCAAAAGAGTATTTATTATTAATATGGTTTTATTCTAAAATTACCACAAAACGTTTTATCAAACTAATACGTGGGGGCTTCAAAAAGTTTGTGGAAAAATGGAATTAAAAGATAGTGGAATTTTCCCACAAACATTTGAAGTCCTCTTGTACACAGAGAAGATTTAAAAAATCAATTGGTTTAGAAAGGTTTATAATGAAAAATTCCCTACATCATCCCTTTCCATTGTCTTCCTAGTCCCAGCTCGTCCTCCTTTGGCAACAACGTTTAAACAGTAAAAATAATCTGCTTTCAAAATAGTCTCTTACTATCCATCTCTCTCTGATACAATTGGATTTGCCCTGTTACTTCACCTTTAATTACAATGCCTACCACTTCATCGTAAGTGTTTTCTACAAGTCATGGTTATTGTGTAATGTATAAATGTTATGAAACTAGCTTGGAAGTCTGTTTTTGTGTGTGTGTTTGTTTTTTTTTTTCAATGAATAATTTCTAGCTAATATTCCTTAGCTGAATTTAGTTTAGGCATCTGTTTTTGGTGAACTGGTTACAATTTTTAATATTGCCTTTATGGGTCAACGTCAAATATGATTATGATTTTACTTCAGGGCATGTGGGGTTTAGAAAGGAGCAGTGAAAATTAAGAAATTATGAACTCTGCTTTCTTTGGAGGTTAAATCCATTGCAACAAGCGTGAGTTGTGTGATCTGCCTAGAGATCAGAACTACACATTTCCTTTTGTTTGTTTTACAATTTGCTTTGTTTAATGAAAGACATTTATTTCATTTATCTCAGATGATATTTCTTTATAATGCTTGAGAAAAATGGGCAGTGCTGTGAAACTCTGAGGCTTTGATTGTGTTTTTCTTCCCATAGGCAATTATTTCCAGTCAGAAAAGGAACCCAAAATCTGGCAGTCTCACCAACTTTCTACCTGCCATGATCAAGTGCTTGTCAGATGACGTGCGAGCCAAATTGCGTTCTGGTTTGGCCATATGCTCCTTAGGCCAATGTGTTGAGGAACTTGCCCTCAACAGTATTGATGCTGAAGCAAAATGTGTGGCTGTCAGAGTGAATATGGAAATCTTCCAAGTTCAAGTGGTAGACAATGGCTTCGGGATGGGGAGTGATGATGTAGACAAGGTAGGAAATCGTTACTTCACTAGTAAATGCAACTCTGTACAGGACTTGGAAAACCCAAAGTTTTATGGTTTCCGAGGGGAGGCCTTGGCAAGTGTAGCTGACATGGCCAGTGCTGTGGAAATTTCATCCAGGAAAAACAGGACAATGAAAACTTTCGTGAAACTGTTTCAGAATGGAAAAGCCTTGGCAGCTTGTGAAGCTGACTTGACTAGACCAACTGCCGGGACAACAGTGACGGTATATAACTTATTTTACCATTTACCTGTGCGGAGGAAATGCATGGATCCCAGACTGGAGTTTGAGAAGGTTAGGCAGCGGATAGAAGCTCTCTCACTCATGCATCCTTCCATTTCTTTCTCTTTGAGAAATGATGTTTCTGGTTCCATGGTTCTTCAGCTCCCTAAAACCAAAGACATATGTTCCCGATTTTGTCAAATTTATGGACTGGGTAGGTCCCAAAAGCTAAGAGAAATGAAATTTAAATATAAGGAGTTTGAACTTAGTGGGTATATCAGCTCTGAACCACATTATAATAAGAATATGCAGTTTTTGTTTGTGAACAAAAGACTAGTTTTAAGGACGAAGGTGCATCAACTCATTGACTTTTTATTAAGGAAAGAAAGTATTATATGTAAGCCAAAGAATGGTTCTGCCAGTAGGCAGATGAGTTCAAATCCTCGCCATCGGTGTAACTCAGAACTTCATGGGATATACATAATCAACCTACAGTGCCAATTCTGTGAGTATGATGTGTGCCTGGAGCCAGCAAAAACATTAATTGAGTTTCAGAACTGGGATACTCTCTTGATTTGTGTTCAAGAAGGAGTGAAAATGTTTTTAAAGCAAGAGAAATTATTTGTGGAATTATCAGGTGAGGACATAAAGGAATTTAGTGAAGATAGTGGTTTGAGTTTATTTGGTACTACTCTTCAGAAGCACGTGTCCTCTGATGAAAAGTGTGACCAGGTTAGTTTCCAGGACGCATGTAATAATCTTTTGGATTCCTATGAAATGTTTAACTTGCAATCAAAAGCTGTGAAAAGAAAAACTACTGTGGAAAACATAAACACAGAGAATTCTCGGAGCTCAGAAGCTATAAAAAAGACAAGTGATTCAATTTTGCCCACCTATGAACCAGATGGCCCAGGCACTAGTAAAATTATGGAGTCATCTTTACAAAAGAAAGGTTGCTCTTGCTCAGAGTCAAGGATCTTAGAACAAGAGACAGTTGAAGCATCAGAACCAGAACAAAAGGAGAAACCTAACAAAACTTGCTCAGAACGTAACTCTCCAGAAAATCCACATGAAACCAGTTCTGAAATATTTGCAAGTCCTTTTCAGGCACCATATCACTTTGCGGATAGTGAAGAAGACCTAGAAATAGACAAAAATGTAAGTACCACTGTTAATGGTATGACTGCCAACACCCTGAAAAACAATGTAATTCAGAATCAACTAGAGAGATTTAAAGATGCTACTGAAATGGAAGGCCAGCCTCTGCCTGTTGAGACAATAGTACTGAGTTCACATGGTACTCTGGGAGGAGAAGAGAAAAGAGAAACAGAGCCTAGTAATTGTGGAAGCAAAAACGTTTTTAGTTATGGACAAGTTAAATTATGTTCCACTGGCTTTATAACTCATGTAGTACAAAATGAGCAAACTAAATCAACTGAAACACAACATTCATTTAAAAATTGTGTTCGACCTGGTACTGTGAGTGCCAAAGAAACATTTGGAAGTAGAACACTCCGTTTAGTTGAGACTCCAAATAGTAAAGTCTTAACCAGTACATTAAGTAAAGCATCTGTTCAACTGCCCAGCAAAGTATCTTGCAGAACAAATATAAGTTATGGGCTAGAGAATAAACCTATAGGAACTTATAAAAATTGTGCAGTTTTTCAGGAAAGTAGTAAAAAAACACACACAAGTTGCAAACTACCTGATACCTCTTTTAATTGGTATAGACATGTTTCAGATGGTAGTAAGAAAAAAAATCAATTCACTGTGTCCTCCAAACCCATAGCCTGGAAGAAGCTAAGCTTGAGTTCAAAACTAGGATCTTTAGAGAAGTTTAAGAGGCAATATGGGAAGGTGAAAAGTCCTCTGAATACAAAAGTGGAGGAAAATAATAATTTTGAAATCACAACTGATCTCAGTCTTCCAGTTGAGCCTGACATTCCATTGAAAGTCAAGAACCACTTAGAGAACCCTGAAACTTGTAATGATTCAAATAGTGGTTGTCAACCAGCAAGTCACATCCTTTACTCAGATATGTTTCCGTTCTCCACAGACGAAGACTGTTTGGAACCAGAGGCACATTGTTTGAGAGAAAGTCCTGTAACTTTAAAGGAGTTACCTAACTTCAACAGAAAGCCCTTGGATATTGAGAAGTCACCTGGGTCACTAGCCTCTAAATTGTCCAGAATGAAGGGTTCTGAAAGAGAGACTCAAATGCTGGAGATTATGAATAATTTTAATGAACTTCCACAATCAGATGCCAGTAGAAAAGATAAATTAACCCTAAATCCCTGCAAATTATTTAAAAATGAGCATAAAAAAACAGAAAGTGACATCCCATTGTCAGATTTTGCCACACATGATAAGTCCTTCAATAAAGACACATCTGACAAGACAACAGGGAGCTGTATGGTACCAGAAACACCTTTGTTATTAGCCTCACTTAATTCTAAAGTTATCAGTACAGTTTCAGGTGATCTTACATCTTCAGAACCACAGGTTGAAAATACTGAATCTTCCGGTAGACGGTTAATGAGTTATATAAAAGATTCCACAGCTGACCAAAATGAAACTTGCTTTCTGAATGAGGACTCTAAAGCACAAACTTGTTTCGAAGATGAAGAATCAAGCACATGTTCTTTGGGTTGGCAGCAGCATTTTGATGTAGCCCTGGGAAGAATGGTTTATGTCAACAAAATAACTGGGCTTAGCACATTCGTGGCTCCTCCTAAGGACATTCAGACTGCTTGTTCTAAAGATCTGACAACAGTGGCTGTGGATGTCGTTCTTGAAAATGGTAAGTGTATAATGTTTACTGGCATGAATTGATTTTGAAGATGGGAATAAAATGGTCAAGAAGTAAAATAATCATTGTTCAAAAAGACTATCTCAGTAGATGGAATATTTTGAAGGTGAACTATAAAATATAGTATTTTTAATAAGATCCCAAACTTACAGCAATACAATGAAAGACTGGTATAGGGTGTACATGTATGTATATGCATGTGTTTAAGAGAGGATGAGAAATAAAATTTTAATGAAAATGGTACTGTTAATAGATGGGAAGAGCCACAATGCTTCCTAACTCTTTTTGCCCCCAACCCCCTCCCGAATACATATATAGAGTCTTCTAGGAATTTGTCTTTAAAGGCACCTGTAATAGCAGTGTGATATTTTTCTGGAAGTTGCCCTCTGTTTTTACTAGATAGGAACAGAATGATGCTGCTGTTATCCTAGGTTTTCCTGGTAGAATCTATTACTCAAGATGGTAGTATGTTTATTAATTTCTTCCCCCAGAAAGGTGGACTTAACCAAAAAATTTTGGGGGGAGGGAATGAAGGTTGTCTGTACTTTTATAACGATACCTTCTAATGTGCTGTATACACATGTGCTAATCCGCTTGATCTGCTTATGGTGGTGGTGGTGGTAAGTGCCTTAAAGTTGGGTCAGACTCATAGCAACTCTGTATTGGGTTTGAACCACTGACTTTGCAGTTAGCAGTCCAGTGCTGATCCTACAGTGCCACGCCGGGACTTGTATAAGTGGCTATTTATGAAGATGATAATGAGGATTTTAGATCACACCAGGCGTAGTGGTTACGAATTGGGCTGCGAGCCACAAGGTCAGCAGTTCAAAACTACCTGCTGTTCTGCAGGAGAAAGATGAGGCGGTCTACTCCCGTAAAGATTTACAGCCTCGGAAACGCTATGAGTCCGAACCGACTCCACAGCACATAACAATAGTCTATGTTTGAGCCTGGATTTGGGCTCTGAGTTCTCAGGTCTTAGTGTTAAAAGTGTCATGGTTCTGGCAATGTGTTGAGAACCAGATGTTGGGAGATGGTAAAGCTGATTTCCATATGACCTGTAATCTTGGTTTTGCACCAGGAGGGTAAACATTAAATGTGCATCCATATTAAGAGGCTTGTAAGCTGCCTGCAAAAAATACACATTGTGTGAATGTTATTGCAAATCAATTTATAATTTCTCCTTAGAATGACTCTCTAGCAGGAGGTTGTGAGTTATTTCAAGATAAATAAGACCTTTACTTTTCAATATGTTTTTCAGTTTTTTCCTTGAGAAAAAAAATAATCACTGTAGTAACTTTCGAAGTAGTAAATAGAAGGCGAAAGCTCCCTCCCCCCTTTTGTTTTTAAATACTGCTCTTGAGACTGTGAGACTATCAGCTTGCTTTTTTTCTTTTACAAGTAAATATTAGTTTTAATTATTTTCATTTATTTATTTCATTTTTCAAAAATTTATTTCATTTTTAACTGACAGTATAAACGTTTTTAATGTCTTGACAAACTTTTTAAAGATTATTAAATGGTAATTTTTCTGATTTTTATTTTAACTTTTTATTATGAATTGAGTGAAGGTTAACAGACAAGATCATCAGCTTTACCCTCAACCAGTCATACATTTTACTTCATCTCAATGGTGATAATCCCCTCCTTGCAACAACAGCTATCTTGCTTCATCTGTTCCATATCTTATTTTTCCCAAATCAATTAAGCAAAAATATTTGATGTACACATACAAAACAAAAAGTATATATACATTTGAATGTCCAAAGAGGACATTTTGCAAGCTGAGAGTCCATAGCTGCTCTCTCTGTCTCCATGCCATTGTTTCTGCCATCGGGTCTGCCATCACCGCTCCCCTAGGTTGGATCGCACACTCCTCTCATGCTCTTCTTTCCTGATGGTCCTGCGGTCCTCTCTTCTATCAGGTTGCTTTTAAAGACACATGTGCTTTTCAGCCTATATAGTTTTCGGTCTTGATGTATCCTAAATGCTTATCAGAAGTGAATCTAAGAAGCTGGCACTTCATCTTCCTGAGGTGCAACTGCTTCTAGTATAGTCCCAGAAATAACTGGATTACATTACACGCTGCAATGGTTGTTGGTAAAACAAAGGAAGACATATTGGCTGTCACACTCAACGTAAACATCTGCTCCTGTTCAATGAATCTAGATGTTGATTCATACTTCAATTTCCTTAATTTTGTGGATTAGCAAGTCTTGTAGTGAACTTTTGAGGGTCATGTTAACTCTTAGTTTCTGGTACAGAAACAAATTTCTTGAAGAGATGCAGATGGCATGGTGTTTTTCAGGCAAAGGCTGATGTATAGCAGGACATTAGGACACTGTTGAACCATACATCAAGGAATTGCTAAGAGGTAAATTCTACTGTACAGGAAAAGAAGCTTTAAAAAGGTAATTTGAAGGAGTAATGCTAGGTCCCCAAACACTGGCAGGGTTTTCTTCAGAAGATGTTAGCTCAATATACAGTAATATATATTGTAATATCAACAGTGACAGACACACTTTATTTTGCCTCACATTTTAATTTTATCACTCCAAAATGTTGTTTTACAACTATTCAAAAGCTGTCAAATTGAGTATTGTGTCTAAAACTCTAATCTGATCATCTTCAGAGAGAAGGGTAGATTGGGGCCAGATTTTACCAGACTGACATTTGAATTGAGAACCTTTATTCATCTATTAGTTCCACACGTACTAAGAGCTCACCCTGCATGAGGTGCTGCCACAGTGTAGATTGCCTGGCTGCTCTAGGAGTTCACAGTCTGCTGAGAAGACAGTTTATGTATATCTAAATCTAATGAGCTGCATATTGTCATCGAGACTAACACTGGCTTGGATAGGCATATAAATTGAGGATTTGTGAAGATTTTGCCAAATTGTGAGGGATGACAAATTCCTGATAACACAGTGGTTACAGTTTGGACTGCTAATTGGAAGGTTGATGGTTCAAACCCACCAGCTGCTCCATGAGAGAACGCTGTGGCTGCCTGCTTCCATAAAGATTTACAATCTTGGAAGCCCTGTGCAGTTGTACTCTGTTTTACAGGCTCGCTATGAGTCAGAATTGAATTGACACAATGAGTTTATTTGTCTAGCAAAACTTTATTTGGCTCAACTAAAACAGACATTTTGAGTTGCCTAATTCTTAGTTGTAGGGGCTGTTCTGTGTAGTATAGAAGGTATAGCAGAATCTCTGGTCTCTATCTGCTAGATACTGGTGACACTCTTACTCCAAGTAGTGACGCCAAAAATGTTTCTAGACCTTGCCAAATGTGTTTCCCCACAATGCAGAATTGCCCCCACTGAAAATTACAGCCTACTCTATGGCCTCCTTTTGTCCCGTGGTGGTGTGCCCCCGAGTTAGTTTACTCACAGCAACCTTGCATAGGATTTCCGAGGCTATAAATCTTTATGGGAACAGAAAGCCTCATCTTTCTCCCATGGAGCTACTGGTAGATTCGAACTGCTGACCTTGTGGTTAGCAGCCTGGCTCATATAATTCACTGTGCAACCAGTGCTCCTTCCTTCTGCATTGTGGAGGAGTATAATGGAATAGACATTGTTTTAGATTCCTAAGCAGAATAATTTCAGTAAAGGACTTGTGACTCAATCTAGTGTTTAGTAGTTTGCTTCGTCTTAATTTAATATGTGCAGAGATAGATTTCATATAATTTAATTTTTAATGAATTACGTGTTTTGAATGTCCAGATTTTTTTTTAAACTTTTAGGGTCTCAGTACCGGTGTCATCCTTTTAGAAGCGACCTTGTTCTTCCTTTCCTTCCTAGAGCTCAGGAAGAGAAGACTGTGGTGAGACAGGATAACAGAGGTAGGGGCATTGACAGACATGGCAAAGACCACCTAGTACATACTGTACCACCGAACTTGAAAAACAAAGCCGACATGCATTAGTAAGCTTTATTAGTGCCAGCTGTGCCTTACTGGAACCATGAATTCCCCGTAGTCCTGTTGAACAGCACAGCTAACTAATTCAGTGCATGCATTGAGTTCAGAAATTACTTTTCCAGGTTTGAGGTCAATATTGGGTGATTATGCATAGTCTGCGGTGCCTTGTGATTGGGAAAATGTCTCTTTGCTTTTTTAAAAAAGATTGAAGTTGCAGTATATATTGCAGTAGTTTTGTCTTCACAAAATTCTTGTCTTTCAAAGAGGAGCTACAGATAGCTATCATTTTTTATTAAATGTTTCTAAATACAGATAAGAAATTTTTTGTCTAATGAAAGTGGGACTGCTAATTTGAGCCATAGTCTCTTCTGGATTTGTATTCTGAAACATCTCTTATGAACAGTTTCAGCAGCTCAAGATAATTTAGAGAGCCAAGAAACACTGACCATGGGTAGAATATAAGAGCAGTATGGCTGCACCACACCAATTGGGAGATGCTGTTTACCCTCCTCTCTGAGGCACTTCCTGCCAGCTTTACCTGCCCCCTTTTGCCCTAGATACCACGGATGATGCTGTGAGTAGCAAGGAACTTCAGTCTTTATTCTCAGGATGGGACAATCCAGTATTTGCTCGCTATCCAGAGGTGGGTCTGCAGCAATTTTTCTTTGCCTGCTGTTTAAAACTTGAATTTCATTTTAGTTGAATATGGGCATGAATGACTATACTAATTTGTAGTTATGCATGGAAACTGGGCATGTTTTCAAACAACTTTCTTTGGAAATTAAATATTTAATGTGGAGAAGTAGCATCAAAATTCATAGCAGTTTGGATCAAACAATCAGACAATCAGTGTGTGAACCACTGTGAGAACCCTGACTCAACTTTGGCAAAGTGTTCTGGGCGGTGACTCTCCTCTGGAGCAACAGCTCATCGTTGGGCTGGGTATGTGTCCTCTCCTCTGTGTGCATGTGATCACAGAACGTACTGTGTGTGGTGTAATGAGGGTGACTGTATAATAAATGAACATTTGGTTACTGACCTTCAGTTACACTGGTTATGAGGACATGAACTTGGAACCCAGTTAAATTGTTGTTATGAACTAATATTGGTCGTTGTTAGTAATTTTATTTAGCAGGAGCAATTGTTATTGTTAGGTGCTGTCAAGAAAATTCCCACTCAGTGCACCGTATGCACAACAGAACAAAACACTACTCAGTCCTCTGCCATCCTCACAATTGTTATGTTTGAGTCCATTGTTGTCACTGTGTCAGTCTGTCTAGTTTAGAATCTTCCTCTTTTTTGCTGACCCTCCACTTTACTAAGGATGATGTCCTTCTCCAGGGACTGGTCTTCCTGACAACATGTCCAAAGTATGAGAGATGAAACCTTGCCATCATTGCTTCCAAGGAGAAATACAGCCATGTTGTTGTTTTAAGTGCTGTCAAGTTGGTTCCAACTCATAGCAACTTATAAGTTTTCCTTGGAACACCTGGTGGATTTGAACCAGTGACCTTGGATTAGTAGTCCAGTGCTTATCCAGCAGTGCCACACCAGGATTCCCTTCTTCCAAAACGATTTGTTCCTTCTTCTGGCAGTCCAGCATTCTTCCCCAATACCACAATTTAAATGCACCAATTCTTCTTCTGTCTTTTTATATTCATTATCCAGCTTTCATGTGCATATGAGATGACTGAAAATACATTGCCTTGAGTCTGACATACCTTAGTCCTCAAACTGATATCTTTAATCGTTAACACTTTACAGAGGTCTTTTGCAGCAGCAGATTTGCCTAATGCAAAACTTAATTTGATTTCTTAACTGCTGCTTCTAGGGATGTTGTATCCAAGTAAAATGAAATCTTTGACAACTTCAGTCTTTCTCCATTTATCATAATGTTATTTACTTGCCCAGTTGTGAGGATTTTTGTTTTCTTTACAGTGAGGTACAATCCATTCTGACCTTCATCAGTAAGTGATTCAAACCCTCTTTGCTTCTAGCAACAAGGTTGTGTCATCTGCGTATCGCAGGCATTGATGAGTTTCCTCCAATCGTGATGCCATATTCTTCATATAATCCAGTTTTTAAATTATTTGCTGAATATACAGATTTAATAAATATGGTAAAGTATACAACATTGACATACACCTTTCCTGATTTTAAATCACTCAGTATCCATTGTCTCTTGATCTGTGTACAGGTTCTGCATGAGCATAATTAAGTATTCTGGAATACCCAGTTTTTGCAGTGCTACCCCCATAGTCCTTTATGATCCACACAGTAGAATGCCTTTTCCCAGTCAACAAAACACAGGTAAACATCTTTCTGGTATTCTCTGTTTTCAGCCAAGGTCCATGTGACGTCAGCAGTGATAGCCACTTCCTCTTCTGAATTTGGCAGCTCCCTGTTGATGTACCGCTGCCACTATTTTTAAATTACCTTCAACAGAATTTCACTTACAATGTAATATTAATAATATTGTTTGTTGATTGCTACATTCTATTGGGTCACCTTTCTTTGGAATGGGCACAAGTATGTATGCATCTCTTCCAATTGGTTAGTCAAATTTCTTGGCTTACATGAGTGAGGACCTCCAGTGTTGCATCAGTTTGTTGAAACATTTCAGTAGGCATTCCATCAGTTCCTGGTACTTTGTTTTTCACCGGTGCCTTCAGTTCAACTTGGACCTCTTCCTTCAATACCATCAGTTCTTGATCATATGCTACCCCATGGACCAATTCTTTTTGATACCCTGACTATATATTCCTCTGTCTTCTTTTGATGCTTCCTGTGTTATTCAACATTTGCCCATGGAATCCTTCAGTAAAGTCAAGGCTTGAATGTTTTCTTCAGCTCTTTCAGCTTGAGAAATGCTGAGCATGTTCTTCCCTTTTGGTTTTCTAACTCCAGGTCTTTGTACATTTCTTTTTCTACTTTTTATTATTTGAACATTTCATTATAATACCTGACTTTATCTTCTCTAGATGTTAAACTTTTCTGCTCAGCTCTTTTACTTCATTTTTTCCATTTGCTGTAGCATCTCTGTGCTGGAGAGCAAGTTTCTCTTCTGACATCCATTTTGGTGTTTTCTTTCTTTCCTGTCTCTTAAATGGCCTTTTGCTTTCTTTGTGTGTGATGTTTATTTATTATGAAGGTCATATTTTGACTCTTTTGGACTTGATTTAATTTTCTTCAACTTCAACCTCCTGACCTTGTTTTAGCTGATGATTTTGAGCTTCTCCATCATCTCTTCCCATAGAGGTAGTAGATTTAATTTCTGTGTGTTCCATCTGGTGCGGTCTATGTATATAGTCCACCTTTATATTGTTGCAAAAGGTATTTGCAGTGAATAATTTGTTGGTCTAGCAAAATCCTGTTATGCCCTCTCCAGCAGTGTTTCATTCTATGGTGCATAGGGTTACTGTAGGTCGGAATCAACTGGATGGCACCTAACAATAACATCATCAAAACTGTTTTCCAACTACATATAATTCCTCTTTGTTTCCAATTTTCGCGTTCCAATCTCCAGTAATTATCAATGCATCTTGATTGCATGTTTGATCAATTTCAGACTGAAGAAGCTGGTTGTTGTTGTTAAGGGCCCTCAACTTGGTTCCAGCTCACAGCAACCCTGTATAGTGTTTCCAAGAAGCGGTTGGTGAATTTGAACCACCGACCTTGTGGTTTAAACTGACTTTGCAATCCGTAGTGATATATGTGTGCGTGTGTGCATGTATGTGTATATATTACATACACACACACGTAAAGATAGATAGATAGATAGATAGATAGATAGATAGATAGATAGATAGATAGATAGATAGATATAGATATATGTGGAGTCCTGATCTGGTGCTGTGGGTTAATAAGCTGGACTGCAAAGCTCACCAGTTGCTCCTTTGGAAACTCTATACAGGGTCGCCAAGGATCAGAACCGATTTGACGCCTCTTAACAACAACAAATAATATATATGTATATGTATGTAACAACAACAACATGTATAGTGATATATATATGACACAAATGCACTAGTACTTCATGTATTACCATGGAACACACAGTCTCATAGCGACCCTAAATAGTTTCCGAGGCTATAAATATTTGTATGAGACAGAAAGTCTCATCTTAATGGACTTGAACCACTGACCTGTGGTTTTCAGCTTAGTGTTTACCTTACAGAACCACTGTGCTCCCATATATTCACAGAGCCTTCTGAATTGTATGAGCTCCATGAATTCAGCCCACCTTCAGTAGGTTCTGTGAATATGAATGTTTTTAAAGTACTTTGAAACCTTTGGTATGATAGTTCTGTAGACATAAACAATTGAAATGTAAATGATCTTTGTTCTGGGTCTTTCTAGGTTGCAGTTGATGTAAGCAGTGGCCAGGCTCAGAGCTTAGCTGTGAAAATTCACAACATCTTGTATCCCTATCGTTTCACCAAAGAAATGATTCATTCAATGCAGGTAAAAGTTTACATTTTCAGAAAAAAATATAAAGCCTAAACTAGGCTAACTTTAGTGAAACTAGATTTATTCAGTGATACAGACCACCCTTGTCAATTGTTACATGTTTTGATAACGTTGTTGTTGTTGTTAGGTGCCATGGAGTCGGTACTGACTCATAGCGACCCTGTGCACAACAGAACGAAACACTGCCTGATCCTGGGCCAACCTCATAATTGTTGCTATGCTTGAGCCCATTGATGCTGCCTTTTTGCCAATCCATCTCGCTGGGGGTCTTCCTCTTTTTCTCTGACCCTCCACATTACCAAACATGATAGCCTTCTCCAGCAACTCATCCCTCCTTACTGAAGCGTTAATTATCAGAAGAAAAAGCAAGAGACTCAATTACAAAACAGAAATGCCCTTAGTAGTTTCAGCAGGCATGGAGGGATGGATTGTGTCTCATAATTTCAAGAAATGCTAGATATTTCTGCAGAAGATTATACATTGACTATATTTGCCAATAACTTAGAATTCAACAAAGTGCTTTAGAGACTTTGTCCTTAAATATGCAACAGTGCCCTTTTAAAATGACCCTATATTGTGTGAGACCACAGATGGCATGGCTTAAGAGACCCCAGATTTTGGAGTTCCATTAATATAAGGGACCCTTTGTCTCATCTGCTGTTTTACTTTGTGCTCTGGCTGTCACAGTCTCCTTGATTTCAATATGGAAACAAATGAGATGTTTGACAGATCCTGGTAAACTCCTAACCTGGCATTGACCTAGTACAGAGCAAGCAAGCAGTTGATCCAAAAATACACCCTGGGGCAGTGATGTAGACTCAGAAAACCTCATGTACCTGGCCATACAGGTACCACCAAGATCTAAAGAAAACACTTAGTGTTTTCATGGACTTGCTTCCCCAAATGATTTTCTTAGTTTTGCATAAATTTAAAAACTTGGTTTAGGCCTTATTAATAATTTCTCTGGTCATATTGGAGTCCTGGTGTGGCACTGTGGGATAAAGCACTGGACTATAAGGTCAGTTTAAATCACAAGATTAGTGGTTCAAACTCACCAGCTGCTTCTTGGAAACCCTATACAGGATTGCTATGAGTCAGAACCAGCTCAGTGGCACTTAACAACACCTGGTCATATTGCCTATTAATATTATTGTATTGAGCAATTTTCAGATGTATTACAATGTCATATATTGTTATTACTATTGTTGTTAAGTGCCACTGAATCGGCCCCAACTCATAGCGACACTGCATAGGGTTTCCGAGGAGGGGTTGGTGAATTTGAACTACCAACCTTCCAGTTGAAACTGACCTTGCTGCAGTCCATTGCATTATCCACTAGCGCCACAACAGGACTCGTAGATGCCTTTAATATCATCCTCTCTTAGTATGTTTTCTTATGTAGTCTCCCTCCTTAATGTCTTCTAATCATAATTGTTTGTCCATTCTTTTCTCGTTCCTAATGAGTCCCTCAGACTCCTCAAGCTTAGGGAGGAGTGTAACAATGTAAGACTAAAGAATGGATTAAAGATAATGTACAGTTTCCTCACTATGCAGATAAGCCTGGGCTGATTTTATTTAGTGTTGTGCCACTTATCTGACTGTCTGCCAGGTTCTTCAGCAAGTGGATAACAAATTTATTGCCTGTTTAATGAGCACCAAGACTGAAGAGAAGAGTGAAGCAGGTAAGAATGGAGGTTAGCCTCGATTAACAGTCAGCTGGCCTTCTGATACATATTTTTTTAAGATTATTTTTTAAAATGTTTTGTGAATTATGTGATAGTTTACATGGGAGAACATTAGCTTTACATTCATCCTATCTTATATTGTTTCATTGCCATGGTTACAATCCCCTCCATGCATCATCAATCAACCAAAGGGTATACCCTGCAAGCCTGTCACCCAGTAATCAGCACACAGCCCCTATCCTTCACTGGGTCTAGAGTCCCCAGCTGCTCCATCTCTCCACGTCATCATCTCTGCCTCCATCTCTGGTGTCACTGTTTCTCTGAGTAGGGTCCCGCATACTGCTTGTCTCCCTTGATGGTCCCAGGGACCTCCACTCCTGGACTGCAAAGTCAACCACTCCCCTCCTTTTGCTATAAAAGACTTACTTTTACAATTCCAACCCTCACAATCAGTCCTGATAGCAATTATTCACTATTGTACCACAAGAGTCCTATCCCCATTTCCTTTCATCAGCCCCACCCAGACAGACTGGATACTACTCAGTGGAGAGTCTACCTTCCTCTGCGCCCACTGGATCTAGGCTCCCTCTTGAAAGCTTGTAAGTCAGTCATTACTTGCCTTTGTATTTAGGGTAGCAAATGTCCAACTTGCCCATCCCTGTCTACCCTGGGTACTGAATGATCCTCGCTGTAAAGATTTGTTCCCTCTTTTTTTGAGCTTCTGCATCCATAGGTGTAGGTCAAGTTCATCGACTTGTATTAGATTACTCCTTTTTTCCTCTTCTTTCTTCTTCTAGTTGAGCTCTGATCATCCAGTCATTGAAGCCAGGTCAAGTGGGTATTATCTGCAAGTGTGGGTGTTCT